>NC_134569.1:28380276-28722776 GCF_050947875.1 Dermacentor variabilis
GGTGCCATTTAACCTTTGAGGAATGTGTAATACGTATGACAGTTTCACCTGAAACTAAGTAATACAGTTAAATTTGAGTAGCAGAGCAGTGAATGTTGCATATAGTTTCACAGTAATGTTCTCTTTGCCACCAAAAAAAAACATGAACAAAATTGCGGCTCTTCTTTTCGGTAGCGGTGCCACAAGTGCTCTTCAGTCCCGTAGTGTTCGCTGCATAGCCAAGAAAAGTTGCCCGCAAGTATAACTGGCATTTCAACATAACTGCCTCCGAGTCTGGGTGGTCCACATTATGAAGCATCTGGGTCTATGGTGTGCACTTGGTGATGCTCGCTTTGTCATAATAGAAAGAGGAGCTAAAGTGGTAGTGCTTAACTTGTGTGAAATTTGGCACTGTGGGTTTTGGCAGTTTTATAAGGAAAACAATGTTTTGAGTGTAAGTTTTGGCACTATTGTAGCATGATGCAGTTGAAAGCAAACTTGCATATGTTCTGTAAACATGCAGGCCCGCTCAGAGGCAGCCAAGAAACGGGCTGAAATGATGAGTGAAATCTATTACCGGAACCTACGGCAGAAGTTGATTCTGCTCAGTAAGACAGAGGAGGCTGCCCGACAACTTGAGGTGAGTTTCCTGCTGTCCTCAATTAGGATAAGTATGGCCCTAGTGTAGTTCAGGTTGAACCAGAAACGAAGAGTTATATGGGATCAAAAATGGCCAATTGAACCCCAATTATGCATGCATCATGCAATGTCTGGTGCTGTACAACAAAACTAGCTTGGGCTGGGCAGACCCCAAGTAAAGATCTGCATTGTATGGCAGCTCATGGTAGCTAGTACACACTGGAGTGCTGCAAAGATGTTAGCTTGAGAGCAGTAGCTTCATCAGTGTATTGTCTCTGAAAAGCCACATGTTATAGGAGCCATAAACAATTTTTTTTTTTCTTTCAGTTGTGTGTGCATAGTTATCTCCCATTATGTAGCCATTATGGGAAACATGTAACCATGACTGAAGGCCTACAGCAGCCAGATTTCTATGTGCACATAATTCTGTAGTGTTGACTGAAGCCAGGTTATTAGTTTGCCTGGAAAATTGTGTAATTCTTAAACTGCAAAAGTGAAGAAAAAATACATTCCGTAACTCTCGCTGTTTAACATACTGGTTTTCTAGAAGGTAGAGCTTGTATAATTGACAGCTAATTATTGAGAGACTGGCAAGCACACATAAAGTTCTCTACCGACAGAAATTGGTGCAGTAACTGGATTGGTTAGGCAAGTGAATGGCCTATAAATGCTAGCACATTTTCATGGAGAAGGTGAATCACAAGCAGCTAGCTGTCTTGTCATGCATAGGCGAGGATGTAGAGCAGTCAGTTGTAACTGTTCAAGATAGGCCAGTTTTCATGCAATATTAACTAGGCTTGAGTGGGTGCCATCAAAATTTGTGAAATCACTATAAGAATGAAGGGCTAGAACAGTGGTGCAAATTACCTTTTTTTTTTTCTTACCCCCTTTCGCATTCTGCGCGGGTGGAAGATCGTGGGCGTCCCTAATTTTCTTCACGCAAGTCCCGCATAAAACTCCCTACGCCCATGATGCGGCCCAATTACTGTCCATCTCCACACACATGATCACTTTCCTTTTATATGGTGCATCGTGATGAACTTGGTGTGTCCTCGCAGTTGGTCCTTTCATGCTGATAGAGCAAACATTAAAAACGGGAAGACATCCAGTAGACTAATTCACAACCTACTGAACTCCATACATTTACAGATGTCCCTTAACCAGCGCGCCTGCTCTAGTTCAACTGTTCTGCAGAGTGGCACTAGTTATAACCTGTTCTCTGTAATCTGCTTTCACAATCTGTGTCATCAGTTGTGCTGCCATTTTGGCAGGCACAATGCATTTGTACTGGTGGTGAACAAGTAAATTCACAAATATAAAACGAAAACTAAATTTGCGAAGGTTTTCCGTTTGAATAGTGAGACTAGAGGAAGAGGAGCAGGGCAAGAAAGGTAAAAAACGAGCACAGGTGGCAGTTGCAATGCTAGATGCCATAACTTGCCCTCCCTAGCCTCCATAAGAGGCTGAAAAAATTGTTTTAAAAGATTCATGGGATAAACTAGCTTTTTTAAGTTGATTACAGATAGCCTGTCAGAGATCACGTTAGGATTTACTGCTGTGTGCCATAATGAAAGGCAAAGGATATGGTAAAAGGTTTCACAAGTAATTTCTGCCTCCCGATGTGTGCAAGAAATTGATTGTTTGTTTCAAGAAAAGATGAGCACACTTTTCTTTTTAATGTTTAAATTAGTTAAAAGCTTGCAAAAGGGATACCAGTGCTCTAAAACGTGCTGCACTGCAGGCCTTGTGTCAAGGAACTCTTTCCAAACTGCAAAGCTAGCTTTTCTGTATGGTATGGTGGCAGCATAACAGTACTGCGAAAGATATGTACGCAGTGAAGCTGCATGCGTAATTCTCTTTTTTAACTCGTGACACACTCGTGAGCAACATTTAAGAGTTAAAACGAGTGGCAATCATTCTGTTGTCAAACGTTACGGTGGTTTCCAGTTTCTAAAAAGCGCTGAAGCAAACTTTACAATGTATACAATGTAACTGGTCTGAAATTTACTAAATGTATAAGCAATGGGACTTAATGTGCAAGAGCTGTATAGTTTGTTACTGCGTGAAAAACGCAATAGGGAGCGGCTATTTAACGCTATTTTAGAGAGCTCTGGGCTACACATGTGGACCAAAATTTTTTGGTTTGGGCAGTAAACTTTTGGAGCCAAGTGACCAATCAAAGCCTTGTGTTGTCACTGTCATTGTTAGAAGTGAGTGAGTAAAGGCTTTATTTGAAAAGAAGGTATTGACGGATGACCTTGTTGTTAGGCAGCCATGAGCCCCTGGGCCCGGGTGGCTTCTTCAGCTCTTTTCATGACCTTGGCCTGCAGGTGAGGGTTGGAGCTGAGCAACACGGCCTCCCACTGCTCAGTACTACTTATTTCGTGATTTGTGTTATTTTCCGCTGGGCACGACCAGAACAGATCCGGTGTTTGTCTGAAGTTTGTTCCTTGACGGTGTTGTGCACGCCTAGGGCTAGCAATTTAGCGTTGGCCGTTCTTATGGGTAGCCCAACAGCCTGTTTATAAACCCTCCGTATAATTCCCTCTATTTTCTCTCTCTAAGCCGCTTTGAGGCAGAGGTACTGGGTGATGTAGGTGATGCCTTTGAGCACGAAGGCTTGTACCAGCCTTACGAGGTTGGCTTCTTTCATGCCAGAGTGTCTGTTGGAAATTCTTGAGATGAGTCGCATCGTCTGTTGAATGCATGCTTCTAGTTTATTGTGTTGCTGTTGCGCCCGTGAGCTTGCATGAAGAGGCCGAGTACACGGATGGTGGTCACCACCGGGATCGCGCCTTCTCCGGCTCGCATAGTCATTTCTGGGGGTGGTGCAGTGTCGGAATTGCAGTTTGTAGGGGCTCTGAGTAGGAAGAGTTGTGTTTTTTGCGGAGAGCAGGCGAGGCCTTTGTCGGGCACATACTTTTCAACCGTGTCTACAGCTTGTTGTAGCTTGGTTTCTATATCTCCATCGCTACCTTTAACCACCCACAGGGTGATGTCGTCGGCATACAGACTGGTGTAAATCTATCTGGAATCTGATTACCGTATTTACACGATTGTAAGTCGATCACATTTTTAAAATTTGAAAGTCTGAAGTTGGGGGGGTCGACTTACAATCGAAACAAAAACATGGCACCGCCAAAAAAGCGAGACCAACGGGAGCTACAATGTAGTTACAATTTTATGTTTGCTCTATGGCCCTAACCGTATCTTTTCGCTATCCCGCATGTTTATTCGCTTTTCGGAAGGGTCTTTCAACATTTTTGAGAGTTTTACAGTGCATGCATCACTCATGGGGAGGGGGGATCGATAGGCGCTTGCGGGGAGTATCAGCAGTTCATGGAAGAGCTGACACCGCTCGCGAGTTTCTCTTTCTCAGCTGAAAGGCATTGGTTTGACGCGTTCCACTTGACTGCCGGCTACGTGCTACTTCTATGCTTCCACAGTCATCATGAGTGCTCCAGGCCCACTAATCGTTCGGCACTCGTTCACAGCAGCGTTCAAGAGGGCTGCGATCCTTTACGCCGAAGAAACAAATCACTGCGCAGCGGGCCGCAAGTTCGATGTTTCTGAACGGGTGGTGCGAGAGTGGCGACTGCAGCGAAGCGAAATTTTCACCTGTGACGGCAAGTGACAAAGTTCCCACGTGCCGAAGTCTGGATGCTTTCCGGAGCTGCAGGCAAAACTTGCGGCGTACGTCGCTGAAATGCGTGATCGGTCCCTGGTAGTGAAGTGCGACATGGTCATGAAACAAGCCCGGACTTTTGCCTTAATTTTAAGGCCCTGCTCCGCCGTGAGTACAACGAGCGGCTGGCGGCAGAAGACAGCGAAATTACGCTAGCCAGACCTGTCAAAAGAGCCCCCCTGACGGCTGTGTGTGGTTGGGTGCATTTGGCGTGGGCTGCTGTTCCACAAGATGTCCTGGTGCGGTCGTTTGCCAAATGCGAAATTTTGCTGGACCACGACGCGCTGTGGGACGAACCGCAGCAACGATGACGATGGCAACACTAGTGAAGACGAGTAGTCCAGTGACCATGTCAGCTACTAATAAATTTTCGTTATTGAATGTGCCCTCGGGTATGCTCTCTCTCTCTCTTTTTCCCCTGTCACGCGATTTGGGGGGTCTACTTACAATCGTGTAAATACGGTAAGTTGTTCCAGAATCGGATCATTGCTAAATTAAAGAAGGGAGACAAATCTGATCCCTGCGGTGTGCCAAGACTTTCCTCTTGTCCGATTGTAGTTCTCCTATTAGTTCCGCTGTGCGGTGGTTGAGGAAATCTTTGATGTAGTTGTAGTTCCTCTGGCTTACACCTAGGTACTGCAGATTCTCCAGTATAGCATGGTGCGCTATGTTGTCAAAGGCCTTTGTAAGATCAAGGCCCAGGACAGCCCGGGTACCATTCTTGGATATGTGGTCCAGAACTTGATGTTTAAGCTGAACCATGACGTCTTGCGTGGAAAGTTTTTGACGAAAGCCAATTATGGAGTTCGGGGATAAATTGTTGTGCTCCACAAAATTGTGGAGGCAGTTAAGTATGACGTGCTCCATGAGTTTTCCTACGAACGAGGTCAGAGAGATTGGGCGTAAGTTCTCGAGCTGTAGTTGCTTACCATGTTTAGGTATGAATATTATTTGTGCATGCTTCCATTGCGAGGGGATAGAACCTGTTTCCCAAAAGCAGTTGAAGTACTCTGTTAGGGCAGCGATAGATGCGTTGTCTAGATTTCTGAGGGTCTTATTTGTTACGCTACGGGGCCTGGTGCAGGTTTAGTTCGGAGTTTCAGCATGGCGGCTCGTACTTTAGCCTCTAGAATGGGTGCGTCTAGGTTAAGATTCTCCGGACCTGCGTATGGCTTCTGGGGGATTTGTGCATTTGTGCCTATGTACTGGGTTCTGAGCTCTTTCAGGAGCTCGTTGTTTGTGCCCTGGTGTTGGTGAGTGATCTTATTGAGGTATTTCCTCTGCTCGGATTTACTCTTTTCCGGGCCCATAAGATATCGGAGGAGATTCCACTTTTTGGCTAGACCGAGTTGTCCCTGCATGCATCAGTATACTTGGCTATCACTAATACTGGTTCGCCTTTCCTGCGAAACTGCAGCCTCTTTTTCTTTTCTTTCTTTCCGTGGGCCCAAGTATAAGCGCTGCTGTGTATGACTGCTGTTCATTCCGATTTCGAGTGAATCCAGCTTGGCCTCATTTCGGTTACTGAGTGAATTATAGTGTTCCCCAACTATCATACACCAAGGCTTCAAAAAAGAGCAGTTGCGTTAGTCTAAGGAAACCTAGTGCATATTGTTTCCAGTACAATGGAGTAGCTGCCAGTAATTCTTTCGTTACTGAGATTTATTTATTTTGTAAAGGGGGGTTTATTCGGCTCGTAGAGCAGCAGCGACAAACTCAGCACCAGTAGGTAGGACGCAGCCAGCGAACGAACTGGGTACGTGCCACGCGATGGCAACACGGCTTTTCAGCCTGTCCATCTTCTTCGTCACAATCACCCCCGGAATTGAAGAGTAGCCATCCTGGCGACCTAGGAAGAGGTGGGCGGATCGTAATACTGCTTCAGGCGGTCAATGTGCACAGTCTCTCGCCCCCAACGACGCAGATCGGAAGATGGCGATACGGGTTCGACCACGTAGTTCACTGGTGATGTTTGTGCAACCACGCGGTAGGGTCCGTGGTACTTCGGGAGGAGCTTGGACGAAAGGCCAGGAGCAGCAACAGGCGGGACCCAAAGCCACACTAGTGAGTCGACGGGGAAGGGGGGGTGAGGGGGAGGATTGAGGTCATGGAGTTCTTTTTGGCGGCACTGTTGAGCAGACGTCAAAGAACGGGCCAGTTGGCGGCATTTCTCGGCGTGCTGAGCAACCGTAGAAACAGGTGAGCATTCAGCAGGGTCTGGCCGGTACGGGAGAACTGTATCAATGGTGCTGGAGGGATGGCGGCCGTAAAGCAGAAAGAATGGTGAGAATCCGGTAGTGGCTTGAGAGGCAGTGTTATATGCGTAAGTGACGAACGGAAGTACAAGGTCCCAGTTGGAGTGGTCAGATGCAACATACATTGATAGCATGTCACCAAGAGTTCTGTTGAATCGTTCTGTTAAGCCATTGGTCTGTGGATGATAAGCAGTAGATACTGACAAGAGTGGAAGACCAGGCAGGTATAATGGTGTCGTCTGAAACAGCGACTTTGCGACAATGGTCCTTATGGTCAGTGATGATATTGGTCGAAAACTGAAACAGCTCGATTTCAGCGCGGGCGCAGTCAATGATCGCATGATGTGTGGAGAGAAAGTCCCAATTTAATATGACGTCGTGTGAACATGATGGCAACACGGCTTTTCAGCCTGCCCATCTTCTTCGTCACAATTTATTTATTTATTTATTTATTTATTTATTGACAATACCTTCGTCACCTTGAAGGCATTATTGCAGGGGGGGACAGTTACAGAAAGATGTATTAAATTATTCACAGAAATAAGTAAACAATGCATAACTTAAGGTAACATCAAGGTGGGAGCACACAATATACGAATATCTTAAACTGCAACGGACGAGAAGAGAGGGGGTTAACCGAGGGTCCCGATTTTTATTAGTCATATCATGAGAAGCCAACAAACACTGACACCAAGGACAACATAGGGGAGATTACTTGTGCTTAATAAATAAAATAAAGAAACAATAAATTAATGGAAATTAAAGTGGATAAGAAAACTTGCTGCAGGTGGGAACCGAATCCACAACCTTCGCATTTCGCGTGCGATGCTCTACCAATTGAGCTACTGCGGCGCTGTTTCCCCATCCACTTTCTTGGCTATTTATGTGTCCTATTAGAACCCTGGGAGTGTTAGCCAGCGCCACCACTCGCATACCTCAGCAGCGGACGTGGAACATCCTTTTATGCCGCAGGCGTCACGAGAACGGGATCTTTTTGGGTGAAGGCAACTGGTCAATAAACCCACACATGCTACCTGAAGGCATCAATGTTGCCGGATTCGAGACCCTCTTTATGTAATAAACGAGAAGAGAGGGTTAACCGAGGGTCCCGATTTTTATTAGTCATATCATGAGAAGCCAACACTGACACCAAGGACAACATAGGGGAAATTACTTATGCTTAACAAATGAGATAAACAATAAATTAATGGAAATTCAAGTGGATGAGAAAACAACTACAGTGGAACCCCGTTCATACATTTTTCGCCGGACCGGGGGAAAAAAACGTAACAGCCGGGAAAACACAACAGTGAGGAAAGCTCCGAAAATGAATGAAAAAAATGCAGCTTCAACTATAGACTATTTCCACAGAGTGCGCTTAGGACTTAAAAAAGTCTATAATGGTGGCTTGCCATTTCTTTCACTCGCTAGAAATCGCCACACGTTCCTCAGTAGCCTGGAAGGCCGCATTGCTGTCAGCGTCGCCGTGAGGTGCGACGTACCTGCGGAGGAGGTCCAGAGCCGCGACGGCTTCTCCAAAGCTAGGATTTGGCAACTCCCCGGCATCATGCGGCTCGTGCTCCTCGTCGTCACCGCGCCACGGCAATGGCAACGGATGAAAGAATATCCGCGGAAAATTTTGCCCTCTTTGGCGTAATCATGCTAACGTGCTAACGATTGTTTCCTATTGCTGCGGACCTCGCGCGTCCGAGCACCACGGTTGCGCGCAGCGCGGATTCGCAAGAAATGTAAACAAGAGAGGAGAGCGGGCCTGATAGGCGAAGCAATGCCATGAGCAAATGGCTTCACGTTAGCTTCACAAAGAGTGACGTCAGGGCCTCTCCTGAGTTTCCTTCCTCCGTGTCCAACAACGATGCGGTGACCGTAATCACAGTGATGATAGTGAGAGCATTTTTCACGAATGGCCACTTAGTGGCGGCCTCTCGAACTGGCGTGCGGCTTGTTGCAGCCAGTTCCATAGCCAAGCCCAGCCAAAACTCTTCAAAAGCCAAAATGGTGGTTGGAACGCGTTGCCTACTTTAGCGCAGGCTGGTGCGGGGTGCTAAGTTGTGACGTATCATGCGGGAACGTTTTCACAGCTACTACGTAACAGCGGGGTTCCTTATACATTGTATCCTGTGGAAGCTATGCCGGGACCGGATGAAAACGTAGCAGCCGGGAAAACGCAGCAGTGAGCAGCGTAACAACAGGGTTCTACTGTATGTTGTTGGTGTTGTTGCTATGTTGTCCTTGGTGTCAGTGTTTGTTGGCTTCTCATGATAAACTGCAACAGAAAATTTAAACAAAATTAAGACAGTAATGCATTGTCATTGTTGCATTGCTGTAAGATGACGCCGCTTATGGGCACATTTGCTGCCAGTGTGTCCAACAACCACGTAAACAGGGCTTTGTTCATATTGGTGTACGTCGACTACTTCATCCTTTTCTTCTTTGAACTTGTGCCCATTGTGCCCATTTTCTTCTTTGAACTTGTGCCCATTGTGCCCTTTCTCATTCAAGATAGTCGACAGGGTGCTGGCTGGGATGTTGAACTGGGAAGCAACCTCCTGCTTCTAACCCTTGGGAGAGCTGCGCTAGGGGAGGTAGCGGCTTTAATCATTATCGCGGCACACTGGATTGATTGCCCTGGCTCGCTGCGATCGCATACGTTCCTCTCGTGATCGGCTGCTTGCCTTATTTATCAACTACAAAAGTTATGCATTATTTACTTAAATTTTGAGTAGAGCTACTGTTCATGATAATAAATGATGAGTGTCAAAAATTCATTACAACAAGGTCAAGTGCCGTAATGCCTTCATTACACAGAGGTCAGAAATACATGGGCTTCTATGGGGGGGGAGGGGGGGCATTGGGAAATTAAATAAAAGTTGTTAAGTCCAAAAATTCGTTATCTAGAGGTTTGTTACATCCAGATTTAACTGTATTCCTTAATTACACACGTGCACCCACTGTCTTCTGTCACAGTACAATCACCGATATGCCTAATAAGTGTACGAGCAGGTCTCAGAGCGATTTTGGATGTTCCTGTGATGATTCAACTCCTCGGAGGCAGTAAAAGGCATGCATTTATTTTTCGGACTTTTTCACAGCTCCTAAGGAGTCAGAAAAATTGGACGTCGAGTTTACCATTTCTCATTCTACTCTCGGTGTGCTTCACTGCAATACATATTGTATGCTTCACTGTGTAACACCACTGTATTGCAGCGATGCTGACTTTTGAGTCTGCATTGCGAAATTCTTGGATCCTTGCTCTGCTTTCCATGCTTTGAAGCCATCAGCTAGGATGACAAAGGTGGAGTCTGCTCCATTGTTGACAGCAACAAATGCTTTCAATGAAAATTATGCACTGAACAGCAGGAAGCTTGGTAGCGTTGTCAAGGCAGCTAGGCCTAGCTTTTCGGAGTGCACAACAGCACGAAATGATCGCACACCAAACACCATGTGGCCAAACACAAATGGTTATGGTGACCACAGTGGCTATGGATGGAGGCACTTGTTCAAGGCTCCAGATAATCAAAATGGAGGTGACATTGAAAAATGCTCTTTCGGACCTGTGGTCATGGCATAAATTCCGATACAACGGATGGAAAAAAGGTTTCAGCATCCGAAATTTCAGACATTGTTATACATTAAACTCAATGGAGAATGTGGTGGTGCTGCGATAGTGTGAATTATCAGGCATGTCCAGAAAATCATTCAATTGCCGTATTTAAATTTCATTGTGTATATAGGTGGCTAAACTAATCGACTATGTTTTGATGGGTGAACTTGCTACCAATCGGCTCACCAGCACTGAAATAATGGGAAGATGTAGCTTGGTTGTAAAAAGTGAATGTTAGATACACATTCTAGAGCTACTGCTCTCTGAAGTAGGAAATATAGAGGTTCCTTGAAACAGTTGCATGCAGGTTCTCCTGAAAGGTTGCTAGTGCTGCAACATTTGTGTGGGTAGAAGAAAAATAGGTTTCTGCATAGATTTCATGTTAAATACAAACAAAGGTAATGAACCATTTCACTACATAACTTGCATCGATGAATGGCATCTGTTGTTTTTAAGTGTAGTTGCAACAACACAATTGCAACTGCCCCTTTGAATGTGGTGTAGTGTTGAAAGTGGCAGCAAGGATCAAAAGACAAGTCTGGTAGACCAGAATAAAACTTTGGGCATACTTATGCATTTCACTGCTAAGCAGTGTAAATATAGCCCCCAAGTGATTCTGGTTTGAACTGTAGAGACAACAGTGCACCGGTTTTTGACAACAGCGCAGGTTTTTGTGGTAGCGTGCTTATCATTATGTGTTCATAACAAGTATATTAGTGTGTGATTCCGCATTTGCATTGTGTTCTTCATAGCTCTTTGGTTGGTGGAATTTCTTCTTGTTAAGGTAGAATTGGTGGTTGGGATGGCGCATAGTCATCGTAACAGGAGGATGCCTGGTTGTTTTGCATCATGTCACTTTGGCATGTTCAGGGACTGAGGCTTGCATGCACAAACAGCAGCAAAGACTAACATTTGTGTTTCTATGGAGCCTTGGCCTGTGGTATGGGGAGGGGGGGGCTTGCATGGCTATGCTTTAAAGCACGGGCACTGCTGGGAGGCGGAATTGGTTGGAAGTATGTAATAAAAGTATGGCGTGTTTTTTCTGAAAATTTTGGAATTCTGAAAGCTAGCTGCACTTTGTGAAAGATATAGGCATTGACCACAGGGCCATCACCTGGAGTGAAATTAGACGTGCAGTGTCTCAAGTATTTATAAAACAGGAAGAACACTTGTATACCTACCTAATGCAGTAGGCTACCATAAATTGGGCATGAATACTATATAATGGTAGAAAAAGCGGCGTCATTTTAAGTTTTACTGATATTCTTTTTAATATATTGTTGCCTGTACGTGCTAAATAAGATAGTGTTACTTGTAGCCTTTGTCAAGGCTAATACACCCATACCCTGTCCTATATAAGCTGCTGTCAAAATGCTGACAGAGGTAACCTTTGAGGCTCTCAAAGGACCCCTCACCAGGTTTGGCTATATTAAATAAACAAGCGCAGTATATACAATGTGCGGTGACCATTGTGTCTGAATACTATTGCACCACTGTGTGCCACGGAAACAGCTAAAATGTCAAACGAAACACCGTGCACCCTTCTCAAGGGAGATACACTCCCAGCGAGAGTTGAGCTCAGACACACAAGTGCTCCATACCTAATTTGCATTGCTGAAATGTCACTCACCGCGACACATGATTTGAGAATTTTGCAACGCTACAGGAGTTATTTGTTTGATCTGTTGCTTCAATGGACGGTTTAATGTTTAGAGAAATAATAAACTGAGGAATAATAAACTATAAACTGAGTTTCTGCAAGTCAGTTTTACTCTGTGCTGTATCAAGAAGGATGGGCTCCTGCTTAATCTGCTTTTCCCCATGTTGTGTAATTGAAGATGAAACTATAATTTTTTACCGAGTTTCAACATGTGATTGTGCTCTTTGATCTGCTTGTGTGGCACTGACTTGTAGCACTAGTCAGGTGCTCTTGTGTGTGCTGCGCAAATTGTGTGCTGCGCAAATTGTGTGCTGCGCAAAACAAGACAAAATGCTACAGCTCATGCATGAGACTATCACCAAAAGTGCTCCACACAGAAAAAAAACACGCTCACACATGCACAAAAAAAAAGAAGAAAAAAGGCAGGGATATCATGTAAGCATCGCGCATTCCTCCCGCTTTAGTATGAGAGAAGGTAAGGAAAGAATTTCGCTTGTGGAGTCTAGGCGGGGGGGGGGGGGGGGGTAAATGAAAGGCGGCTCTTGGCAGCGAAGCTCACCTCCTAAAATGGTTCACAGCACTTCACGTATTTTTATCTTTAATAATAAACCAATTTGAAAAATTATTGAGGAAGAATGCCATCTAGAGGGTACGTAACAACTTCCAGCATATAATGGAAAAAAAGGCCCGTTTAAAGAGCCCCTCACCAGGCCACATAGCAAATTTCAGTTATATCCAGGAAGTTACATGCACAGTAGGGGGCATTCTGTCGCAATAATTTTTCAAATTGGTTCATTAATAGCCATGATAGAAATACAGTCGCCGACCGTTTATTCGGACCTCACGGGGACTGCGGAAATGTCCGAATAAACACGTGTCTGAAAAAGCAGATTAAGAAAAAAAAACTAAATCCTTTATTTCCACACATTTATTCAGCCTCGGCAGTAGGCTCGAAGAAATCGTGAATGCGCCATTGCACACTGTTCCTTTTACGCGCAATCGGGTAAGCCTGAATCTCGGAGAGGGTCGTACGGTCACTATAGGCAGCTGAAAGCACAGTCACTGCTTGTACACGCTCCGCATGCGACGGCAGCGTAGCACATGGTGCGTCATCTTCTGACTCGGAGTCATCGTCCGGCAGTGCAGCAGAAACCTGACGAATGATCTCGCCGTCGTCGAGTTCTGCACATGTCAGTACAGCAGTGTCAGCACTTTTTAAACTGTCAAATGAGACGGTGTCCGGAATCGCAATGCTTGGCAGAACATTTTCGGCGTCAGTAGGGAGCACATCGGAAGGTGACAAATCCTAGGCCTCTCGGCACCCGCTTGCCGGCATTCCCCAGCGCAGTTTGCGCGGGCACTGTCGACGCAATTAGACACTTGACGCGATGTTTCTGTATGCCGCGTTGGATCACCGCAACCATGACACAGCACACAAAGCAAACGTCACCGCGCCGTCATGCCGACATCAGTCGCACAAACGAAAAACGTCGCCTACCTGCAGCGTCGTGCACGAAAACAAATCAGCTGCTGAATTGTCTTGACATGGCTTACTAAGCTGAGACTGGAACTGCTGTAGCCATTACTGTAGCCACGAACCAGGCAGAAACGATGATGATGAGCGGGGATTTGCAGTAGTGCCACTTCGTGGGCCAGCAAGGAAGCTCCGTTCAAAACAAAAGTGGCATTCAGCAAGTCAAACCATGCAACGGTCAGAGTCAGTGCATGGTGATCTCGATCGAATTGGCTTGAGGAGTGTCCGAAAAATCAGGCAAGAGGTTGTAAGGTGTCCAAACTTTCGGCAGTTGTTATACATTATGGTTTATGGCGAGAATGGCGGTGCTGCGAAGCAAACCGAATAATCAAGCATGTCCGAATTTTTGGAGTCTGAAAAATCAGTCGGCGACTGTACTTCAGTGCCGCGAACCCACGATTTCAGGAGGCAAGAGCCACTGCCAAGAGACTCTCTCCACTTGCCCCATCTAGCCCCTGCAAGCGAAATTCGTTCCCTGCATTCTCTCGTATCGGTGCTCAAGGATCGATTAACACATAAGTCGCAGGCCCAGCCTTTTCTTTTTCCCTTCGCTTTTTTGCTGTGCAGTGCACTTCCACTGACAGCATCACGCGTAAGCTGTTCCGTTTGTGTTGTTTCGCGCAGTGCAAGATTTTCTGCTCTGTGTACGAGAACACCTGACTAGTGGTAGAATCCAGTGCTACGGGAATACTAAGGAAGACACGAGCTGTTCATAGAGCATGATCGCGTACTGGAACACAGAAAATTACACACTTTTGTTGTCTGCGCACATGAATGCATGACGTCGGAACAAGCAGACAAAACGGTTCTTCTCTCTTGCTGCATCGCGGAGTAATACAAGAACACACAGAAATTCGGTTTGTGTGTTTTATTATTTCTCTGAAGTTTAATTCATCAATTGAAGCAACAGATTACACAAAAAACAGATGTTGCCTTGAAAAGTTATGCATGGCTCTGCTATCGCAAACACCAGAGACCAGTGCAGCTGAGGGAAGGCCAGTAAAGTAGTGCCAAACCGCACACTTTGTCTAACTTTTCCTTGGCTTCCCCAGCTCCGCTGGTGTCTGGTGTTTTTGATAGCAGAGCCACACATACTTTTTTTTCGCAGTGGCAAAAAAAAAAAAAAAAGAGGATTGCCAAAGCAGGCACACGGGCTTTTTTTTTTTTTTTTTTTTTTTTTTTTGAGAGCAACGATGTCGCACCACCTGTGTCCCCGCTAGGCTCCACTCTCTAAGCTCTCTCTCCCCCAGCTTTACGAAACTGTGCACGTCAAGAGAAACCCAGCGAGGTTCTAACAGCTGCACTGTAATAATTCTTGATGTAACGGGTCACTACGAGCGGAGTCATAGCAGTGTGATGTACGTAGCGCACTTGTGCGATATGCGTCGACTCTCCGGCTGGGAGCACGGTACCTGCCAGGAGAAGGCCAAAGAGTGTTCAGTTTGAAATTTCAACTCTTTCCGCGGCGCATAGCGATGTAATACTTAGCAGACACAATCGTTGGCATGCATTGTATGCATGGCACCCGTCAGCTCAAAATGGCCAGACCTGGTGAGGGGCCCAAGTCTTTCGATCATGTGATTTCATCACATCACTAAGAAATGCATAACTACGTGCTAGATATAACATGATGTCATGCACTTGTGTGTCATCTTAACCACTTCTTCTACATCTTTGATCTTAATTGTTCTAAAGGATCTAGTTTTTCTTTCATCTTTTTTTTTCTTTTTTTTTTTTTAGTGTGTATGTATATAATATCAATTTGAGCAGGTGCATTTTGATGTTGGTCAGAAAGCAAAAATACCATTGTGCTTGTTGGATTTATGTGCATGTTATTATTAGCCACAGGTAGTCAAAACAAATCTGGAGTTCTAGACTGCAGCACTTCTCATAGCTCCTATTTTTACCGTGTATGATATAGTGTCTGTGAGCAGTTTTAATGTAGCCATTGTCAAACACCCAACATCCTGGTTTATGTAATTCACTATGCAGAGAAGGGTTGAGTGAATTTGCTAGAAGCCAGTTTCGTAGCACTTTCGTCCTTCAACATTTTGTCTTTCTGGTCAAGGTGACAATGACAAGTTGAATGAAAGCACACTTGGCTTCCACATTTGCAGCTAAGAGTTTTATAGTAGACCCGAGTCGGATCATTTCAAATGAAGGGAGCCAACAGCTGTGGCACTGTTGCCGATAGAGCTGGGTATCTCAGGAGATTCTTGCAAGCATACCTTTAGGCTGTTTTCACGAAGAAAATCTCTTCTTGAAAAATATTCTTTTGTGCTTTCGATGAAGTTTGTGCAATTTTGATCAATTTTTCTGATACAGAGAAGTTATGCTAGTTGGTCAGTGGATTTGTAAAGACTGAGGCTACTGTAGCTGTGTAGATGCTACAGTATTAAGGGCCTCTGCTGTGTAGTTGTTTATGCAGGTGTCCAGAAGTCTTGTAGAATGCTATAATAGCCAAGCTGTGAAAGTACATCTGTTAAAAATTTTAAGACCTGCTTCTTTTTAACTAGGGTTGCTTATTAGTATTTGAAGCTTTTAATTGCTGTGTGAAGGATTGCAATGTGGCAACATTTGCCATTTTTCTTGGTGTGGAGTCTTGAGTAAAATTGTTGGACATGTTTGTTTGTGCACCTACTAGTTTCTTCCTCTTGCATTGATAACTGCAAAATGGCAGTGCTTCTAAAATTGTTAGACTTGTATTTCTAATGATTTATGAGTTGAACAGAAGTGTTTTTATTTGGCTTCTGGCTGTTGCATGCATTGGGCAGTATGTTTCATATCAGTTTACTTCCTATTATGGAGCAAAGAATGTGCCTGTGCACATAAATGGTGGTAGAAAGCTATGTCAGACTTTACATAGTGAATCACAGCAGATGGTAATTCAGTCTTCTCTTATGTAGAGCAGCCAGCCATCCTCGGAGTTCACATTTTAGGAGGCATTTATGAGAAGGAAAGACACAAGCAGCATTAGTTGCTTTTGGCTAGCTCATGCAAATAATTCTACACGCTTGTTTACACTTCCAATTTGGCCCCTCTTTTTCCAACGATACTGAGGTAGTGCCACCACCTGGCTTTTCCATTCATCAGTATTGCCTCATACTGTTTTATGCATTACATTGATGTACAGTGATTGATGGAAAGAACATTTGTAAGTAGCATGATGGAACACCAAGTGCACGTGTTTGGTATGACCTACTTGTCATTGCAATTGTAGTCACGGCACGTACAATGGACTTAGATCATTACTTGCTTGTGCCATATTGTTTTCTGACAATTACATGCATAGCAGAAAGCATCTTCGTTGTTTTTAAGGTCTTTGGGCTGGCTTCAGCTGTGCAGCAAGAATAAGCTGCTAAAATTGTCAAGAATAACCCCTCACCACATTTTTTCATAGCAGTGTCTGTGCAAAAGTTCTGCAATAGAAGTCCACTGTGTCATTGCTGTGCACTGCTGGCTGCACTCACAGGGAGCCCTTTCTTAAATCATGAAAAAAAAAAATGTTAACAACTAGCTTGTATCATTCGAGGCCAAAATTTTTCCCTATTCTGCAAACTGTATCAAAATAGAAATGCAGAAGAGTGTTCGACTTAAGACAGTGTTACAGCCATCTTGGAGGCAGCCCTAATGTTTTTTTAGCTGGGAACTCCTAGGCTACAGGGAGTCATGTTACATGCTACAGGGAGTCATGTTGCACAGAGTCCTTTGGCAGCTTTGATATCCAGGCTTTCAACTGTTACAAGTTATTCAGTGCTGAGCTGTTTAATTGCTGTCTGCCTCATTCTCCAGCTACAGCAAATGGTAACTAAGATGAACATGCTTTTTTTTTCCACATAATTGCTGCCATGGTCCCCCAGCTTGAGCTGTGCTTTTCTTGCTAGGCGCTTGTGTGAGGCAAGGCAAGCTGTGTGGAACATGTGCCCTTTGCTTAGCCGACAGGACTTTCACTTTTAACAGCTGCTGTGCCAACCAGCGTGTGCTTTGCGACATTTCCCTTTGCAGAGTCGTAAGTCTTCTCAGAGAGGCGACCCCAATTCAAAGCAAAAGGTGTGTGTGCTAACCCTTATCATGCCTGCGTGTGCGCGCGCGTTCGTGTGCTGGGCTGTAGCATGGTGTTGAGCATGGGAACCTCAGCTTGCTTTGTGTGCATGACTCGTCCAGCGCGAACATGCCTGAGAAAGTCTCTGAAAAAGTAATGCCTTACAGAATGTTAATTTGTGCTTGTGATGTGTATTTTTCGTGGATGTACTGACTGCCCTCAACTAAAACTGTGTTTATATGCAACTTGTGTTCACACATGTACCGTTCTTGTACATTTGTGAGTGAATGTGCATGGACTACAGGTCGCATGGTAAAAGTGCCTTCTCATAGCACAGGTGTACAGATAAGCTTCGACAACTCCACTCTAGCATTTGCCCAGCCATCGTTCAGCTTTCTTTCCCCTTTCCTTTTTTTCTTTTTTTTGACCTGCTTGCTCGAGACTTGCACACGTGCGTGTATGCACACATGAACAGTTTTCGAGGCACCTGTCATCCATGTGCATTTGCGTGCAGGTGTACTTTGTGGTTAAGGCACATATTTTCCATAAGAGTGTGCATGGCTGATTAGACTAACTGCATGAATAGTCCATGGAGTAGAAGATGGGGCACTTCAACGCAGGATTGACATTCTGCTTGCATGCACTAGGGTGACACATAAACAGCATGAATTTCCATACAGCTGTAAGCTTCTCATCTGCTCAAGTAATGGCATTGACTTTCCACTGAAATTGAACAGTAATTATGATAGTTGAATTTAGTTCACTGTTACATAGAAATGCAGAAGCACATTGATTGTGAAATGGGCAAAACCATCTCTAAGCTGGATTGTATAGGGTGACTCAAATAGCGCAAGTGTTATTAAACCCTTTTTATTTAAGGAGCACACTTGTCTCACAAGTCATCTGTATGGCTTCGACTGTGGGGCCTAATTGGTGTTTGTATATTACATAGCATCCTTGCTGAAATCAAATTTTGAAAGCCTAAACACATCAGTAGTGCACATCGGTACCTTTGGCGGAATAGCCGCCTTTTCTGCCTAATCCATACATGGTTACCATTTTGCTTTACACATCCCAGCATGTCAATGGGCTACTGCATGATTAAGGTGCATGATATATGTGCCATGTGGCAGTTTTGTATAAGCTGGACCATTGTTCAGTACACCAAGATTACTAGCGGAAAAAATGCTTGTGCTGTTGTCCACATTAAGCCACCAATATTGCTGCTATTCAACCAGCATGGGAGGGATTCATAGTATGCACCAGTACTTGGCACTCTGCCTTCATTGTGGGTTGCAGTGCAGTGAAGCACATGTGCTTCAAGAAATGGTGTAAAGCACGTGCTCTCTGCTTCCAGCACCCTTCAGTTTATGTATCCATGAATGAACAGGTCCATCTAACACAACATAAGGCACTAAATGTACTGAAGGGGACTGTTGCATTTCATTAGTTCAGCATTGGAGCAAATTTTCGTTATCTTTCTGGCGTAAACGTTTTGTCTCCCTGTTATAATCTTCATGTAGCTGAAGACACAGTGATGACTAATGGCTCAGTCACACCGGCGACTTGAGAAGGTCGCGCAACCATTTGCGACTCGCAATCAAAAAGCGACTGAAGGCGACTGATGTTCACACCGGCAAGCCCGGCTGAGCGCGACCCGCAAGTCTCAATCCCGGAGATTATCGTTCTCAGCGAGAACTCTCGGAATCTCCGCGGAATTTAAAAGCAATGCGGAAGGAGGGCGGATGTAGACACGAAAGATCACTTCCGGTGCACCGCTGATTGGTTTATTAGTTTTGTGACCACGGTTGCGCGACTGAAAAATCGCGCAGAGAGCAACTGGCCCAAAATGGTCGCTTTTTGAGAAAAGCAACTGTTTGCGACCATTTGCGACCACTGTCAGTCACCGGTGTGAATGAGCCCTAAATCGTACTTGAGTTGCATTTCTGGAGATTGTCTTTCTATCATGGTAAACCCCCCTAGGGCCGGGGCAGTGATGAGAAAATAAACTTAAGAGGAAGCTTTAGCTCGGGCCCAACTCTGACTCGACCCATTCAAATACATGTAAAACGCAAAAACGCTTTTTTGAGATAGCCCCTGGACCGATCTTAAGGAAATTTGCTGCATTCGAGAGAGAAAGTTAAATTCTACTGACTGTTGGAAGTGGCATTTTGATTTAGGGGCTTAATTTTATTGAAAGAATTTTTTAAAATTCGAAAGTTTGAGAAAAATAGAAGCATGAAGCTTACAAATTGATAGGTCACCTTCAAGAACAGATATAGCCGTTCTGTAAACGGAATCCGTTAGATCGTTTAAAACAGACAAATTTTCTATGTCAATTTATATAATACATGAATTTGTTATGTTGTGTACAAGGGTTTTGCAAAAGCTGTATTTGCACATTACTAAGTTTTTTGAGATTCGTATGTAAGATATCAATTTTGTCTGCTTAAGATGTACTATGAGATGCAATTTGCATTATTGTGATATCATTTCTTATTGCCAAGATACGGAGTTGTAAACTTGATAGTTTCGTTTTCTGAAAATTTGCTATTTTTGCCTATTTTTAAAAAACATTGACGACCTAAATAAAAAATTCAAAACCAACAGTCACTAGATTTTAGGTTTTTCTTTTAAATGCAATGAACCTCGTCAAATTTGGTGCAGTGGTTGCCGAGAAAAAGGAATTCTCCTTTTGCATGCATTTAGATAGGAGCACCCGAGCTAAAGCTTCCTCTTAACAATTATTTTTGTGACTCTGCATCTTGGGTGTACTCGCAGCTATGCAGAGTAAAATGTCTAGAAAATCTTATTTACCCAGTACAGTATTTGAATTTAATGGCATTCACTGAGCAGTCATCGTAAACAGCATTATTCTGGGTGTTACTGCCTGGTTTTTATGAAGGAACACTCCATTCAGCTTGATTACAAAGAAACAATGAAGTGTGTTCTTTTATAGAAGGCTGTGGGCCAAAATTACAAGCAAAATAAATCCACACGTTACAACCCCTGCGATTCCCATGGTGGTTGAATTACTCCAGCACCAGACGGTGGCACTCTAGTACTCTGTGCACATTCCACACTCTGTGCCTGGCAGTGTGGATGGAACCAAGGAGAAATGTGTTGCAATGTGCAGAGCACGCGCCTCCAGTCAAGCTCCGGGTTCGTGGAGGAGTTCAGTGTGCGTGAGGACCTGATGGGCCTGGCCATAGGGGCACATGGAGCCAACATCCAGAATGCTCGGAAGCTGGATGGTGTCACGGGCATTGAACTCCAAGAGGCTACCTGCACCTTCAAGATATTTGGCGAGGTGGGCTCATATTTCGTTCTCACTTTTCTTCTCCACTCATGTTACATGCTCAGGCAGAATGCGTAATTGTCCTTGAAGCACCAAACTGCCATTTTTAAGGTCTGTCTTCATAGCTGTCTATCTTCAAAGGGCTTAAAAATTAGTTAATGTTGCTTTCGGGTAAGCTTAGAGGGTTTTATTTCTCTATTTGACCACGAGGTTTATGCAACCCAATAGTCAGTCCAATCCGATGCGGGTAGCAACTTTGTGGCAGCTAGCGATGGTTTATGTGAAGAGCGCTTAGCAAGCACATTTTGTTTGTTGGGTTATAAAAAAAATGCTTCCCTATTGTTTAAGACTGTTTTGCTTTTCATGCTGTCAGGCATCACAGAGTATTAATTTTTAAAAAGGCCTTGTCAAAACCTTGAAAGTTTTAATTTTTTCCACAACTGGTATGAACCCTGATCCTGCTGTAGGATTATTGAAGCAGTGTGTGTGTTTAATAACAGGAGCGTTTGAATACCGAATAGTAGATTTCGAATTAAATATTGAATCAAATCAAGAAGGGAAAATCCTAATATCGAATAAAATATTAAATGCGAGAAAATTTAACACCAACTTTTAAGCTTCCTAATTTTTTGCTAAAAACAGTTATTTGGGAGGCTAATTGCATTACTTAACAAGATTATCTTGCTAGCTATCATAAATTCAGGTACTAATGAATAGATGCGTAGTATGCTCTACTCTTATTAAAGGGAATACTCAGCTAGTGTGCTTGCATTGATAACTTGGTTCGTACACAAAAGTCCGAAAAATGTTTGTCAATGGAACGCCTGTCAAATAGAATTTTTTTTTATCTGAAGCTGAAGAAATGGCAAACTTGTCCTAAATGCCAATAAGGCTTAGTACTGTGCTTAATGGCAATCTTGTATTCCTTAGAAAGTATTGCTTAGTTTTCTGCCAGAAAACAGGAGGGTTTTTCCATCTTTATGGCAGTTGGTTTCTGTGTTTCAGGGTCAGCTCGTTTTAAAGCCAATCTGTGCGACAACAAAAGCAGAGAATGCGCAACACGTCACTCAGCATCACTCCACGCGTTCATAAGTGCTAATGGTAAAGAGTTCTTCAGATTGGGAGGCCCACCATGTCAAGTTAGTGCAGCGTCCCCCTCGCCTCGCTGGAGGTCAGCAACCTGTTGCATATTTTCGAGCCTGCCATGCAAATCCAATGCTCATCTTGTGATGGGTCGCTCGAATCTGCGAAAAGAGACCATTGTGCACCTACTAATGGCGTTAGGATTGAGGGGCCACCATGTGGTATTTCACAGAGATGCTGGCCATGGACATGCACCAGTCATCCTGTGCACTTGCTTTCGTTGGCGAGGTGGTTTGTTGGCTTTCTGGGGGTCATGTGACCGCTGTGATTAGATCTGCATTGATTCAGTAACTGCAGCTTGTGGGGTTTCTGGCTCTCGCGGTGCTTGTGTGGGGGCCGTTGTGTTGCCTGACGGCTCCATGTCCCTTTCCTCCTTGCCTGGACGGGGTGGCAGTGGGTCATAAAACACTGTCGCTCTGCTGTGATCCCGCCCACGGGAAGGTCAACAGGCTTTCCCCATTGGCCGACATTTTGGCGGGATTCGGGCTCTGCTTGCGTGCACTCCAGGTAAGCGCGCTCAAGGCGGGGCCCAGAGGGAGACCAATCGGGGCGTCTGAAGGTGCAAACGTGTTGCTCTCTCAACGGCCGATGGTTACTTCGGCTCGTTGGGGTCCCGGCTTCGGCAGGTGCGCATACTCTTCCGTCGTCTTGATGTCCTGAGGCAGCGTCTTCCGATCGTGCCCCCGTCTGTTCGTCTGTCGTTTCTCTCTATTTCCCTTTTCTCTGCTGTGGGGCGCGCGATGGCAGGCGCTGACCGAAGGATAGGCAGCCTCTTACAGCTGGTGTTCTTTGTTATTTTTTCTCTCTCTGTCGCGGTGCGCCGTTAGCGACCACCGGCGACCATTTGGCCATGCTTTGTGTCTTAATTAGCTTCAGATTTGGACGTGATGTTAAAACGTGTCTGTATTGAGTCCAACCTTAATAAATGTTCTTTGTGGCTTCCAGAGAGCTTCGCCTAGGGTCTCTCTTGCTGCGCGCGCGGTCTCGCCTTCCCCTAAGCTGAGGCCGGCGGGGCGCATACGCGCGCAGCTGCGTGTCGGCACACGGAGCGGGCCGGAGCAGGCGCGGACGAGGCGCCCTGCACGCATGGCGGCTCGGTGTGCTCGAACATGCGGTGGTCGTCCGACGCGCGCGATATCAGAGCGTGCGCGCTGTGAGCATAGCGAGGAGACCACAAGCTTTAGTTGTTGGCAACTGGTGACGCAGCTCCAGTTATGCCTAAAGAGCTAGAAAGTGGCTAGTGATGTGGAGGTGACAAAAATTTGCTGCCGGCCAGTATGAAAATGGGCCGCAGAGTCGTGGAAAGCTTGTCGCTAGTAAGTTCCTATGGGTAGCTCATCAGTGACTGCTTGTCAGATCACGCGTACGGTTTAGATTAATCGCCTGTGAAGCAGCGTTCAGATCAGCAGTCGATCAGCCGGCAACTATGGCATGCATGCCTGCCAAGTTCTGCATGCTCGCATGTGGGGACTGTATGAATCTGTGTGCATGAATGCTGAACTCATGTATTCGCTGTGATCAGCGTGCCTTCCGAGGGTTAATCAGACTGATGTTCGCACATGATCTCGTGCTTTCCATAAACACTGTTGTTATAGTTCCCTCTGTCCATGATGCATTAATCATTTCGATCAGTATTGCTGGCCTGGATGAACTTTGTACTGATAGAAAATCGCATTGGATGCGTGCGTGTTGTCATTCCCCTGCTGTTATTGTCTAAAACTTGCATCTGCATATTGGACAACATGTGGAGTTCTCACACCCATGCTCTTGGGACAAAGGAACGACAACACAATAGTGCAAACAATCACAAGGGCATTTATTGCACCTTTCATAAATCAATGCCTGCTAGCTGAGTTGCTATCCACAAAACATGCCAATAAGCGCGTGACAAATTGCGAATATGTTCGCCCCTTGCTGGATCCCAATGCCTGGTCGTTCGCGCATACGGTCACGCGAACGGCGGCTCTTTCGTACGAGGCCTCACGAGACGGTCTCGCAGAAGCACGGATCGGCGCTCGCACGGCTCGTCTGTGCTGCTTGCTGTCCCGAACCAAAGACTCCTTCTCTTACCCGCACCCAAGTAACCCCACCGTGAGGCGGCGCTAGCAGCGCTACACTCGCGCCATCTCTCGCAGTGCGCTTCAACCACTCCGACCGCCGCAGGCGCCAGGCCACATGGCGAAGCCGCACTGCAGGAGACTGGAGCTATGCGGGAAAACAAGATATCAGGGGACGCGTGAGAGTTGCACATCCCCACAATGTATATAGTAGATCATTGTTCCATATCATAATCATTTGCCACCCACCTTTCCCTGTATCTCCTGCTTCCCCATGTATCTCCTCACTGCACCAGTGTAGCATGCTAGAGGCATGCTCTCCAGGCTTACCTCTCCTCCTTTCTAGTCATTAAGATCTCCTCCTCCCTCCAATGCTGTTATGTGGAAATTTCTGGCGACTGGATTTTACAGACATCCTTGTATGATAAGGTGGGTAACAGCAAAGTTTTGCTTCTGGCAAGCTCGTAGCTCTTTGCTCATCAAAGGAAATGCGTAGGCATGTGTGAATAGTGGTTTTTCACTTCAAAGCGAATACGAAGCGAATAGTTATCGAATTTGAATAATTTCGAAGCGAAGCGAATATTTGGGACCCTTAGCACACAACAGAAAAATTGATAGAGTGAAGTACATAATCTTGTTACAATGATCTCTGCTGGCCGTTATTATGAAGTGTATTTTCTCAACCATTATAAATGCGAGGCAACGAGAAACGGGCATGAGGCACGAGACTTTTTTATTTTTCAATTTATTCAGACCACTGTGCTTTACTCACCCAACCTTTCATCCTAGTGCATGTTGCTATGTATAAACACTAATTGCTCAACATGCTCGGGGAGAAGATGTTCTCTTCTAGAAGTGACATTTCCTGTTGACGAGAACAACGTCTCACTTTGGTTGCTGGCAGTGACGGGCACTTGACTTCACTGAAATTCTTTCACCACAGGAAAGGAGTTGGAAACACAGGAAACAGTTGCATGGAGGCACTCATCCATCTCTTCTATCAGTTGCTGGGAACCAGTGCTTGAAGTGGTGGTGGAGGCCAAACTTCCACAAACATTCCACACATCAGTAGAGACAGCTTGTGCAAGTGCACTGGACTCTTCCTTGTCCCTCCCCTGAGGCAGGCTCTTCTCCACAGCTGAGCAGAGTAGATTTTTCAGCCACCGTTTCTCATATTTGGTGTCATAACAGACTGCTTTAAATCGGGGTTCCAGTGCTGTGCTCAAGGCATATATGTCACCTACAATGTTATGCCCATGAAGCTGGACTTCATGCTATGAAGGGGGTTTCCTTCAAATACAGACTCCTCCCACAACTGCAGAAGTTGCATGCAATGTTCTAGTGGCACCACTTCCGAAAGAGCTGGGTCCTTTCGGAGCAAGATTCTCTTGTTGCACTGTCAACACATTTCAGCACTGATGTGACGGTTGCCATCAGATGCCATTCACTTGAAGTTAGGTTTTCCAATGTGTCCTCTTCTGACAGGTTCAAGGAAATTGGCAGACGGAGCTTTAAAAGGCGAGACATCATTTCATATTCATTGTTCCATCGCGTTGCAACATCCTGAATCACTTCAAGGGGCTCTAAGCCCATGCTGACTTGAACCTCTTTGAGGCAACTCCTGGCCTGGAAACTCCTCTTGTAGTGCCCTACAATTCTACGATTGCTCAGGCCTTGATGCACAGCTGTTCAAAATTCTGAGTATCCTTCTTCGCACACTGAATGCACAATTGTAATGTATGCGCGAAGCACTGTATATTTGTCCCTCCCGTTCGTGATGCGGCGCCCAGGAAGTTACTAGCATTGTCAGTGACAATGAAAACTGGAACATGTTGAAGCAGTCCCCACTCCTTTGCCAAGTCAAGGAGGATGCACTTCAAGTTGTCGGATGTATGGCCATTGGGCATGTGCCAGCATGCATGGTGATAATTATGAAGCCGGAACTCTTTATCAACGAGGTGGCATGTAAATGAGATATAGCTATCCCCAGGCCTCGACGTGCACCTGTCGGTCATGACCGAGTAGCATAGGGCCCCGTGGGTGAAGGGATTGCACAGTTCACTTTTGATCCGTTATTTTTCTTTGGTGTAAAGTTCTGGCACGACACTCAGAGAAAACGTAGTCCTCGATGGGACCTTGTACTCGGGCACTGCGGTCTGCATCAAAGACAAAAAGCCTGGCTCCTCAACGATAGAATAAGAGCGTAAGCCAGTGGCCACGAACTGCACAACTTTCGTTAATATATTTGCACGCTGACCGTCACCTTTCAACATCAGCTTGAAGTAGCTGCAGCTAGCAGCACTTGCGCCTGCCTTGTTGGTGCCCCGTCATCTTTTTCGGGCCTGCAGGCTTTTTTGAGCGTTCAGCAACACGGGGCTTCTCAAACTGTTTGAATGGATCAGGGTGACGCTTTAGACGATTGATGAGGGTGGTTGTAATGCCCATGGGGGTCTTAAGGGACATCTTGCACGCGCAGCACGTCGTGCCACTGGCTCCATGATCGAAGAACTCCCAAATAGCACTTCTGAACACCCGCTGCGCTCATTCGTCCATGGTTTGGCTACTTCGGCCATGTGCGCAATTGAGCAGAAAGAAAAACTAAAATATGACTGGAGTTGATAACTTAAAGCGACACACGCATCCCGCGACCACGTTTGCAAGCGCAAGCCTTAAAAAAAGCTCTAAAAAGCACATGGTTGCCTCACCGAATACCTACTACCGCTTAGACGAACTTTTTTTTTTTCTTTTTTTAGAGATTAGTAGATGTTTAGGCGGTTTATATTGTATCTTACAATTACAATGTATAATATATACTTTTATGTAGATAAATACCTACGGATTTTATGACGACGTTGCAGTTACGTTACATCATCATCGTCATCAGCCTATTCATGTCCACTGCAGGACTAAGGCCTTTCCCTGCGATCTCCAATTCCCCTTGTCCTGCGACAACATTACATTTAGTGCCTAAAAATGCAATAGTAAATGCTTTCTTTAAAACTTCCGAAAAGCCATCGTTATCACTATTGTTTACATTCGTTAATTCATATGCTCAGTCTATGGTGGCTAGAAGTCCAATGCTCTGTCACGGCCTTGTTCTTTTTTCGAGCAGCCGTGGCTCCTTCAGCAAAGTGGCATGAAAACGCTGTACCCATGGTAGATATAGAAAGACATAAACTTGCAAAAAACGCACGCATACTGGTATTCTTAAACTTCAAAACACTTCGAAAATATTTTCTAATAGCCCTATTCGATTTGAAGGCTGTGTGGACTTGGGGAATTCGACGTGCCATTGCGCGGGCGCATTTCACCTATACCTGCAATCCCTACGTCTCACTGCCTCCTCGCTCCAAATTGGTTGTCAGCGGTGGCGCTACACTCATGATAGTTTGCGGTGAGGGCGGAGCTACGACATCACGAAGCGGCCCCTGGTGGCTACTGTCATGGCGAAAGCGTGTCTCTTTCTCCTTGGGATTGCGCCGCGTATGTACGTGCTTCCTCTTGTCCGCCGACACCTTTGTGACTAGGTCTGAGCTCATGCACGGTGCCTTTGCCCGTGCGGGGAGCGCATACCTCGTGTTGATCCTGTCCGGACGCTAAGCCGAAGAATGGGTGCCTAGTGCTTGCGCGAGGTCGTACCGCACCGAGCCGTACTTATTCGGAGGCCCAAGCCAAAGGAGATTGCCCGAGCTCTCGCAAGTTGGCTCATTGGTTATCGCGAGAGCAAGTCGCAAAGCCGCCGGGACTTTTCCTAGTGGCGTGTCCCAGCTTTGGGGGGGGGGGAGCCTGTGCTCTCGCAGCGGCGTGCTATAGGCGCCCCTGGCTGTATTTCCCGCCCTTGGTGCGGAACCCCTGTGGTTCTCCGCAGTCCTGGGACCGCGCGTTCGTGCAGTGTCGGGTGCCGTCGGATACAATAAACGGTTTCCACTAACTCAGGGAAATACTGTGTTCTTGCGTGCGTCGCTCAGTAGTCTCTTGTGGCCTGAGCTCGCGCACAGCGGCACTAGAGGTTGACAGCTGACGCGGCCCTGAGGCGTGCTAAGCTCGAACCCACGGTGGTTGGTACTCCTGTGAGACACTAAGAACCCACAAGGCCAAGTCGAATATGACATCATTTGCTTCGGTATTTGAAAGTTTCGAATATATTTTCGAAATATATATATATTTGAATTTCGAATAAGCAAAAGTGCTTATTGCAAGCACTTTTGCTTTATAGTTTTGTGAGTGTGTTTGTGGTCCCGGATTGGGCAAGAAGGGGACAATGTTGAGATCTTCAACCAGCTGGCTGCTCTTGAGGTCACCTTCGTGACCTGAAATAAATGGCCCCCCTCCGGCCATCAGGGTGATAAATGGCCTTTTTTTTGCGTGTAAGCACAAAAGAAGTGCTGGGTGAGCGCTCACAACAACGGAACCATCACTGCTGCAGCTTCATTGAAGCCGTCAGCTTGCCGGCCTGAAGAAGGAGCTGCTTCAAAGGCAGCGTCTAGCCTGTCCGCTGCAGTACTACCGAGTTCCACCCACCTTTGGAGGAAAAGCAGGAGAAGGTGCCGATGAGTTGCTCGTCCACTGCAAACAAGAGGACATGTTATTATAACAGAGTTTGCAATTATTCCTCGGTCGGCTCACGACGTTATTGTGGGCATGGACTTGTGGTAGTGTGGTGTTACTGTCGACTGCCGCGCAGGGAAGGTATTCATAACTTGTAGGATGCCGTCAGGACTCCTGGAGAACCCTGTAGATCACGAAACTATCTTCTGCATTTGTGGGGATACGGTCATACCTGCATCATCTACCGTTAGTGTTCTCATTGTCTGTTGCGGCGCCGATTCCGACAGCTTCGATGCTACTGTAGAACCGACGCACATTAAGGGGGGACATGGGTTGTGGAGCTAATTTCCTGCATCATATGGCCAAATCTGATGAAAATAAACAGGCTTACTTAGTTTTTCGTGCTGATTTCAAATATGCAATAATTTTTCTTGTAGGTCCATTAGTTCAGGAGATGGACAGCGCTGCCACTCTATTGTTTCCGGAGACAACGAAAAATAAACTGCTCAGCAGAAAGTGAATATTATTGCATAGCTAGGTACTATAATTCCTAATAACTGCAACGCTGCAAAAAGTTTTCAAATAAAATTCTAATTAGCCATTCTGCAAGTGATCAAAGTTCTTTCCTTGATTTAAGGCAACCACACCAAAAGAAAATTAATAAAATGGAAACATACATGGCGCACAAATTTGAAATTCTACTCTCAGCACTTTGTAATATGCAGATTAAGCTTTCTGCTAAAGAAAGAATTGGTGCTCTAGCTGTTCTAGATCATGAGATATCACTCTGACAGTCTAGTGAAGTGACCCAAAAACATGTTTTGAGAAAAGTGAGAAAACGTGCAAAACCTTATTTTATTTACAAACTTACAGCTGGAACAGCTCGGTAGGCACCAGCATGTAGTCCTGCTGACTCCCAGTCCCTGTGTGCCGCTTCTTGAGGGACTGGCGCAAATTTTCTGATGCTTTGCACTCCTTGGCTGATGCTGCCATTCGACGCCTATCTTTCTCGGCCATGCGGGTGCAACTTTCTCACTTGGATATGGACATAGTTCTTTCATTATGTCCTTTGAGGCCCTTGCATTGCCTGCATTGAACTTTAATACTGCCTCTGCCACAGCAGCCTCCACCATGAATAAAGAAGTGTGCCGGTCTTTTGGTGCCAGTGCCCAGATCATCGAATGCAGGCTTTCGTTGTTACCGTATTTACTCGCATAATGATGGCACTTTTCTGTCAAAAAAAAAAATGACTCTAATTCAGGGGTGCGATCACTATGCAAGTTAAATCCCCCCCCCCCCTTTTTTTTTTTTTTTTCATTTGCTTCGGGATAACAGGTCAACAAATAGGCGGCTGCCCCTGTATGTAGTGCGGGACAGCAAAACAATAATGGCGGCCAGCGGAGCAAGCCGGTCGCCATTTTTTTTTTTTTTCTTCTTCTCGTGAGTACATTCCGTGCATTCAAGCAGTTTCTTCCGTATATGTAATGAATACTCGATTACTCCACCCATGGATATTCGTCAGTTGACAGAAGTGTATGGCGACAAGTGTATGTCTATTCAACACAGCCGAATGTAATGCTGGGAGTTTAGTGCTGGTCGGAAGGAGCTCCATGATGAAGAACGGAGTAGAAGACCGTCAGTTTCGGAGGCGGTTATCGAGATGGTCCAATGCAAGTGCTTCAAAACGGGAGGATCACCGTCCCTGAACTTGTTCAGATTCCTAGGAGTTCTTGCGATACAGTGGATAAAGCTTTGGCTGAAAAATTGGGGTATCACAAGTGTTGTGCTCGGTGGGTACCGCAGCTATTGACATCAGACAGCAAGAAGAAACGCCTTGCCTGTGCTCGCCAGTTTCTTCAAAAGTGTCAAGAAGATAAGGAAGGATTGTTGGACTCCATTGTTATGGGAGACGAAACGTGGGTGTTTTATTTCACTCCGGAAGTGGAAAAAAGAAATCCAAACAGTGGCGTCACCCAGAGTCGCCAATTGCAAAGAAGTTCAAACAAACTTCTGCTTGCAAAGTCATGGTCATTGTTTTGGGGATCGTAAGGGGATACTTCTGATCGATTTCATGGAACGTGGCACAAAATCAACTCAGACAGTTATTGTGCAGCACTAAGAAAACCAGAACCACCGGCGAGGACGACTGGCAGCCGGTGTAACGCTGCTTCACGACAATGCCCGACCTCACGTCTCCCGTCAAACCCAGGAACTTTTGATAAACTTTGGGTGGACTGTCATGCCCCACCCACCGTACAGGTCAGGCCTCGCGCCTAGCGATTATCACTTGTTCCCCAAGCTAAAGGAACATTTGAGTGGCCAACACTTCCTCAATAAGTTGGTGGCAGAGTTCTACGACTTTGGGGTACTGAAATTGGAGCACCGTCTACAACAATGCGTAGAAAAAGATGGCGATTATGTAGAAAAATAGAGCAAAGTTTCGTCTTTCCAATTATATAAATTTCTATGAGAATGAACAATGTTGTCTATTTCTAAGATTGATGGGAACCTTATTTCTGGATCAACTCTCGTATATTTTACTGGTATGCTTTTTGTGAACAATAATCTTTGTCGTACTGGATACCTTACTTCTTAAGAAGTAGAGTTTAGAAGACGTTTTCACGTTCACATAGGTATTTTTGTATGGCATGTTAAGGTAGGCTTTTGGCTTGCTGGAATTGATTAACCCGGTTTAACGACTAATTGCGACTGAGCCACTAATAAGTTGCTTAACAGTTCCCAAAAGGAGTGCAGTCCAGAAGTGTGGCCCGTTACATGGGTATGTGGGAGTCTGAAAATTTGGGCTGATGCTGAAGATAGGGCAGTAATGCCACCGGATGCCATTTTTAGATTGCACCTGATACTTGTATGCATGAAGCGTGAGAGCAGGTTTCGACATGCAGTCTCCATAATAGCGACAATGTCAGATATGCCTGCAAGGTATTTACAACAGGACGCTTATTCAATAGTGATTGAGTTCTTTCAGTAGTTGTACGAATTGGAGCAAGCTTTACTCGCACCTAGACCGAGCTAACCACCTTCTTTGCTCCTCAATAAAGGTTTGCTTCATTGAATATCTCACACTTACACCAGTGTCACACGGCCACTTTTGATTCCGATCCAGCACGATCTGGATCAAAATTCTAGGCCGTGATTGGGTCCCTCCCACAGCTTGTGCGAAAATTCAACTGGCTACAAAAACTGCCTGACACCCGTATTAAACTTCTGTGGAGTTGTGCTACCTCAGCTCTACTTTCTTAGCTTTTAAGGGGTGTTCGCTTTTATTGAATTGCCACTTAAATTGAATTTTTTCGCCGTCATCTTTATTATTATACAACAAAGGTTTACTGTATGATGAGCAAAACGTGAACAAGGTGAATGCAGGAGCCAACGTTTCGACAAGTGGACTTGTCTTCTTCAAGGCTTGAAGAAGACAAGTCCACTTGTTGGAACGTTGGCTCCTGCATTCACCTTGTTCACGTTTTGCTAATCGTCTTGAATTTCCATCTCCCGCATTCCCCGTCTTTTCAAAGGTTTACTCTTATGTGACACTGTACTATCATAATGGCATGAATCGGAATGGGTGCAAAATGCAATGTACTAAAGCGGAAGCAGTTATTAACAAAAATATTAATAATTGTATTTTTGTTAATATTTGGCACCAACCAGTTCACACCTCACCTCACAGCAGCAACCTTGGGCATGCTCACCGCTGCAAGGCGAGGAGTGGTCTGGCACTGCCAGCACGCCTTCACTCGGAAAACACCCAATGTAGCCCAAAAAAAAATTTTAATTACTCGTTTCATGCAATTCTCAAACCTTATTACAATTCACAAATTAGATTTGCTATTTCTTTTAAAATCCTGAAGACAACTTGCTGACGATTTATTTTATTGTGGCGGTGCAGGTGGAAAACGAATACTATAATTTGTGGCTGCATTTCCCATCAGAAACAATCCCTGTGGCATGCATCTCGGGGTGTTTTAAAAAGCGGTAAATCTGTTTGCAACGGACGAAAAGTTGTGTAGAAAATTGAGGATGATTGTAAAAAAGGCAGATTGTGTTCTCTTTGTGCTGAATGATCTGTGTTGTCCACGAATAAATGAAATTTATTAATTGTACTTACAAGATCTTGAAACCGTGGTATCTGTTGTCCTGGCATGATTGTAGCAAGATTGAAGGAAAATCAGGCCTGCCAAGCGCACGTATTGACCAGCATTTCAAACGACTTTTTATAAGCGGTATGAAATATACGGTATGAATGCGGCTAACAACAGTATTCAAGCTGGTGCTGATGTGATGGTGGTGTATGCCAGGGCAAAAACTTGCGCAGGCATTTGAGGGCTGCTTATGTGCTCAGCAGTGGCCGAAGGTCGCTGGCGACGGCAAACGCGTCTCGAACTCGCTGCCGCTGACCTTCAACCATCTGAAAGATGACATGCCCTGCAACTCGGTTGTGTGAGTGCATGTGATCTCAGTGGAAGTCCATTCACCACTGACCACAAAATGGCCAAACAATCAGAAGAAAAGCTATTTGCTATAAAAAACAAGGCACTTCGGATGCTTACTAGGCTTTCCATGGCTCATGTGCTTTGGAAAGTGGGTCCAGAATTACAGCACAATCTCTGCTCTTATAGGAGCTATAACTGGTGGTGCGCCTTTGGAATGCTTGACTGGGGCTGATCTAGGCTGCGCCTGTATCGAATCATGAGAAAAAATGAGGCGACATGGAACAAAGGAATGTTATGACATACAGTTATTTAAATGTTCTAGTTTCACGCGCAGAAAGCTGGCAAAAGCTTGGGGGCATCTTCTGACGGGATAAACGAGAACGACCAATTGGAGCAATGCACACGTGTTCCTTACACTTTCATCAAACAAAGCTGTGCCGCCTGATGAAGGCATGATGAGGTTGTCGCATGATGTGCTCTCATTGGAACAGGGAGGTTAATTTCTCACTCTTGTGTGTATAAATTTTGACGGAGATGGTGTACTAGTGTATCAGACAAAGACTACTTCTGTTCATGGCTGTCGGTGTGCCAGCCGAGCTCATTGTTTCTGTGGCAGTTAGTGTAGTGACTAAGTGCTCAGTTTTTTGTTCCAGACGGAGGAGTCGGTGAAAACAGCACGGGGCATGCTGGAGTACGCAGAGGAGTCCATCCAAGTGCCTAGGCTATTGGTCGGTAAGTCTGCATGTGGCAGGCAGAACCCTCACTGGTTGTCGTACTGCTTTTGTTTTAGACACTTTCCCTCTCCTTATTATCAGTATGGGTAGGCACACTATGGTGACTGCAGTGGGTGTGAACACAGCATCAAAGGGCACTAAGGGAAATATGAAGTCAGTTGCTAATTAGAATATAATTATTTCACTAATCTTGTGTGGCATTGCCTTTTCCTCATTCTCTTGATAAAATGTATTGTTAGTGGAGAAAATCAAAGCTGTACTTGCTCTTCCTGAATTTTGTGACCACAATCTGGCACCGGGGCTTTCCATCTAATTTAATTTATGGAACGTATTTCTACTAGTTTACACCCGTTATGTGCATGAAAATTCATAAAACTGGCCAGGTTGAATCTTTGCTTGCTTTCAAATGTTGCATAGTGCTTTGCTAAATAGTAAACATTTAACTAACGCCAAACAAACGCTGCTGAAATCTGGCATCACATGGAAATAGTGTAGGAGCTTCAAGGTCTCAATGAAGCTTCACCATTCTTTCGTTTTTATATGCCTTCTGTGGTATATATAGTGGCGTACATACTTAATTTATTCAGTAGTGCAGCTTGGCGTTGGCAGCCAAAAGCAGGGGTGGCACAGTCTACAAGTGTTTCAATGAAGGGAATGTGAAAAACAAAAATTGCATAGAATAATAGCTACAAATATTGCAGGAACGACATGAACCAAAAGCTATTGGTAAAAAAAAAAAGGAAAGAAAAGCATATTTACTCGAATTTAAGGCGTCCTGAACCATCCCTTGGGCTTCGTGAAAAAACATAGCCTGCGGATAGCGTACACTGCTGTAAACATCCCTGCCAAATTTTGTTTTTGTATGCGGCGCGTGGAGCTCGCAAGTAAAGCGCCAAGGCACCTTTTTCTCAAACGCTCTTCTCAATAGAAGCCTTCTTACTCTTCTCTGACTGCTATATTTCGTCATAGCAAATTCCTTACCCGGCTGTTATTGGCCAATCAATCAAGAAGGGTGTTTGGATCAGTGTGCTTCTTCCTACTGTTACTTTGTTTAACTTTGTATATTTATTGATGCAGTTTAATAAACAAGCCAAAGTGAGCGAAAATCTGCATTTCGAATTTTGATAGGAGTTGCGTACTTCCGGAAGTACTATCATTGCTGACACTATGCTGGGGTCGCCCACATAGGATTGAAACTTTGGCCACACTACTTACCTGTGTCGTAGCCATCAGTTCTCCCTCATTTTATTAGTTTTGAACACTCAACTAGCCTCGAACTGCATCAACCTAAAGTCAGACCTCAGGTACACTTTCTGCAGCACACACTTACTCCTGGTCGCTACTGGCTAAAAGCCTTGGCAGATTGGTTTCATATTGACTTACTGTGCAAAATGCATAATTTGGATGTGGCTACTATCTGGCGGTCAAGCTCCTTCATGCGGAATAGCTCGGCCAGACTGGAGCGCGTGAGCACAAGCATGCGCACATTGTCATGCACAGTTTGTGGGATTCTCCTCCGTGCTCTGGGGACAAAGGAACGACAACACAGTGCAAACAGTCACAAGGGCATTTATTGCACCTTTCATAGATCAATGCCTGCTAGCCGAGTTGCTATCCACAAAACATGCCGATGGGCGCGCGACAAATCTAGAAGTCCGACTCACCGCGACCGGATAGCGAGCGAATATGTTCGCCCCATGCTGGATCCCAACGCCTGGTCATTCGCGTGTACAGTCACGTGGATGGTGGCGCGTTCCAAGGCGGCCGCGCGAGGCGGTCTCGCAGAAGCATGGGTCGGCGGCGCGCGGGTCGTCCACGCTGTTCACCGACCCGCCGGGAAAGAGAGCCTGTTCTCCCCTGCGTCCCCAAGTAACCCTGCTGCGAGGCGGCGTTAGCAGCGCAACACTCGCGCCATCTCTCGCACTGCGCCCCAACCACATCGACCGCCGCGGGCATCACGCAGGCCACGCGGCGAAGCCGGATTACAGGAGACGCGCCATGCGGGAAAAACATATCAGGGCACGCGCGAGAGTCACGCATCCCCACAAGATATAGGAAGGTGTTAAATTTGCTTTAAAATATTATTTAAATAATTTTGGCCATATTTCTGATTTTCCTATGTTTAGTCTTTGGTTACACAAATTTTTGCTCCGTCCCAATAAAATCGTGCAGTAAGCAGGAGTCTACTGTCATTGCTGTCACAAAGAAAATGTTATCCAAACAGTCAACTGAGCTGTAATCAGTGCTAGTGTACTAAGCAGCTCAAAAAGTTTTGACAAAGCATGAAGCGCCAATGGCGGGTTTGGAATAAAAACGGGGTGTAGTATTTTTATGTTATCACAACCCTAATTTAGTGTTCCTTTTATTAAAAGTGGACCATACTGTACATCCATTTCCAGGTACCTAAGTTACTTATTGCTTGCTACATTCTTGTTTTGCATGCTTGGAGACTTCCAAGCATGTGCAGCATCGTGTTTTCTTGCACAAAATTTATATAAGCAGTAAGTGTCTTGATATGTTCTGATATTCGATTGTCGGCTTTCATTTCTTGACTTAATTTGGCAGCTTATTTGTTATCTACAATTCGGTATTTGCACACCCTGGCAATAAGGAAAAGGTGTGCCACTGAGCTACGACACCCTCGTATGTCTGTAAGCCAAAACTGTGACCGCAATATAACTTATTTCAAAAACAGTTACGCACACTCTTATGCTGCCCCAGGCGCACTGAGTGTGCCTGGGGCAGTGTGCCTGGGGCAGCATCTTGCAACACATCCTTTTACCTATCATGAGGTGGGTGACGCAAAACTGTGTGCCACTCTCTTCCTGCAGGCAAGGTTATAGGAAAAAATGGCCGCATTATCCAGGAAATGGTGGACAAGTCGGGTGTGGTGCGGGTCAAGATCGAGGGCGACAACGAGAACGAGAGCCCCCGAGAAGAGGTGGGTTCATCTTTGCTGGCATGGTGACTGCAGGAATGGGGCTTTTATTTTTGCTGTTTGTGGAGTATTTTTGTAATCTTTGTTTTATATGCAAAGTCTTTGAATGAAAGTTTCAGTGCCATGGAGTCAGCAAGAGACTAGATCTGTTACCATTCCCTATTGAAGTGCTGCTGTATTAACCTTGGAACACTGCTTAGCTTTTGGGAATGAAAAATACTTTCTCTCCATCACTGTTGTTTTGGAGAGATGAAAATCATAAGGGTTCCCTTGTATGTAGACAGATCACAACTATGTTTACACATGGAGTGGCTTTGAAGCTTGAGACGAAGGATGTGCCTCGGAAATGTTGCAGGTGACAGTCTTTTCAGTCAGGGGAGAATGGGGTGAGGGGGCTTGCTTTGTGAGGGGCTTGGATGCAAAGGCACGTTCAGTGCTTTTGGAAACTGTGCGTGGGTATCTTTCTTGGTTGCCAGGGTGAAAGGATATTTGGCGATGCAAGAACTGTACACAGCCAAATGGTAGTGGACAGCTTTTGGACACGTGATAGGAATGATAGCAGTGGCTTTCTGGATTAAGCACCAGTGGCATGAATAAACAAAACTCTAGCTTTGGCACACACTCTAATTGTTATCAGTAGCCGGGAAACAGTTGTGAAGTATACAATACACAGCAAGAAATTATTGGTCAAGCCGTTTAGATTTTGTTAGTGTGCTTATAAATCTTATGGTTTTCAACAAATCTTGTGTGTTTAATGGTGATGACGTGTCCTGCAAATCAATTTTAATTGGTTTTTATGCAGTAGAACTTCACTTGAATGAACGGCTAAAGTCAGGCCTACATTCACTTGAATGAATGGCTAAAGTCGGGCCTGCATTCACTTGAAAAGCATGCAGAACAACTTACATTTCTGAACAGCATAAAGGTGCATCTGTTTTTGGGCCCTAGTGCGTGCAGTCCAAGAGTGCTTTATTCCAACAGTTACCCCATTCTACATGGCAAGGAAAAGCGGATGCATCAGACATTATTGGGCCCTCAATGGTGAGCTTTGTTCCATTCGTATTGGTACAGGACTGTCAAAGCATGCCTGTTAGGATGGGGCACAGGCTTTTCCCTCCCCTCCCCCCCCTTTTTTTCCTTTTTTTTCTTTCTCTGTAATATGAGATGTTATGAAGCTTGCTGAAAAAGTAAAATTCTGCTGAATTGTTGGAACCAGAAAAGTTCACTCAAGTGAAGTTTTGTTCTGCGATTAGCCGGACTTTATCTATATGTGGGAGCACTTGCTAGTTTGTCATGTTACTTTTGCACGCACCATGGGTCTCGGCAAGGTCATCTGGAGTTTGGTGAACTGTCTCTATCAGCATGTGGTACAGTTGGGCTGTCAGAAAGGATTGCATGCGCTTTCTTTTATTGACTGCTTGAGCCGTGGTACTCTTTCTTGGCTTGATTGCTGCATATCAGTTATAGCATTTTGTCAGAATTGTGCATATTGGTGTGTTTCTGAAAGAAATATTGCTTTAACTGTTTTTTATGTATGTGTGTTGTGTGTGTTCTTGGAGTATAGGTGCTTTAGGGAGTAAATGTAAATTTCTTGCACATTACTGACAGCATTTTGCCTCATTTTCATGAGACACGTCCAGGTCATGAGCTGCAGCACATAGTTCCTCCTTTCTGGCCTGTAAGCACAGAGGTTAACATGTGGGAATGAGTCACTTGTTAGCCGCCCGGTTAAAGACTGGAAGGTTTTTCTTGTGGGCTGCGACTCGTTCAGCACCCATTCATAATATCCAGTCCACACAGCACAGCTACAATAAGTTACACAAACTTGACATCCCAACTTTTCCAACCACAGAGTGGACAAAGCAATTGAAAGTTATCTTGGAGTTTATTTAACAGAGAAAGCTTTTGCTTAGCAGTTGTCTGACACCTGAAAAGCCATCAAAGTGGCCTATAATTCCACCAAAATGGCATATGGCAGCAATTTTCACTGCCTGGCACATGTGAGTCTTGTACAAAACTGTGGTTGCCATTATGCAGTGGCTCCAATGTACTTACTCCTAAGTATATGGGAATTCAATATAAAATTTATTCTGATTCTGTGTGGGGCATTTGATAATACACAGTCAAATTAAGCAAGATCCAGAAAAAATGCCAAAACACACTGCTGATTCATTTGTCAGTATTTGCCCGACTCTAACATGCCCCCAAATTAAACATGCCTGCTTGCTACTTGTTCGAAGTAGAAAGCTAACGTATAAGTTACATTAAATCTCCTAAACGAAGTAGAAATTTAACATGAGCCTGATCTTTTAACCAAGAAAAAATTCAGTGCCGTTCCACTCTGGGAAGAACGATGACCAGCGAAGCTGTGAATGTGGGCCCCTTGATGGCTTAAAGCCTGCCTCCATTGCAGGTCGGCTTGGCATTGCACTATCTTCGGGATCAGCCCACATATGAAAAATTTGTCTATGTCAATGGAGACAAGATCCACCAGAACCTAGCCATAGACAGCTTCACTGTAAAATGGGCAAGGTTCCGTGGCAACCTAGTCCTATGGTTTCTTAGTCAGCTTCGCCACAATACAGTTGTGTTATGCAGTAAAGCATACGGATGCCACAAACACTGTTGTGATTTCGTATGCTTTTCCTCTATTTTTTTCTATTTTTTATGTTAGTATTGAGTAAATATTGCAATCATTGTGAGCCATCATTAGTGTAAATCTTGCTAGGTCAGACTGAAAATAGGCATTTTCAACGTGAGATGACAATCATAATGGGAACAGCGCAAACAAAACGACGGCAGAGTGAAAAGGACACAGGACGAGATGACAAGTGTTTGATGCATTCACTCTCCTCTGAGCTCTGCCAAGGCATGCTGCCAATAAAGTAGTGGCTATCCAGACCATAAAGGTTGTGGGTGTATGCTCTTTAGTCAAGTTCGAAATATGTGGCAATGGCGGGTTTTAGGAAATGACGGAAGTTTAGGCCCATAAAAATACATAAATGCCGGCCAGGACCTTTGCTCAGTATCAAATTAACTTGCGTCAAATAACGGGGAAATGAGGCATTTAAAATAACTTTACATTTTTAGACAGTTTGAATAAAATTTCTACAGTTAATGTATTTTTACCTGCTGATTTCCAAAATACAATCATATTTTTTTCCCCTAGGATAAATAGCTTTTTATCAGAAGCAGGACATTCTTTCTTTAGGCCTAATTTGCTAATTAACAAAAACTTGCACGGTAAACTAAAGCACACAGAATCAGTTCTGAATGTTTGCATTGTATCATAAGCTGTAGGTCGTTTCAAGTCATTTTGAAGCGAAGTCATGGTGGCTGTAGCGCACAGAACAAACTGCCTGGAGACTGGTGAGCCCAAGGGTGCAGTATTATATAGCGAAAGCTTGGTAATTTGGACATGCATTCTAGTCTCTGCAAATGTGCGTATTTAGTCAGTGTTGCCACATGTCGACACGTGAGTATTGAGCTGTCCCTTGCTTAGTTCGGGCTACTGCTAGAGGATGGCATACATGGGAGTGCAGCGTATAATGGTGAATAGACTAAAAACCATACTTCCAACTTGAAATGGACTGGAACAATGTGATCTTCACTTTGATAAGAGCCGTTCGAATGCTTCCCCTTTCTCATTTTGTTTCATATGTATATACAAACCACGAGTGTTGCGAAATTGTTCTTTGATTCTGCTTGGTCATTAAGCATGTCCTTGTTTGGATGAAGGAGAGAGAGAGAAGGAAAGCAGGGACGTTAACCAGACTGAGTCCAGTTTGCTACCCTACGCATGTGGAGGGGAATGGGGAGTGAGAGAGAGAATGTGAGTCTATAGCGCTCTTGCACATACACTAAGTTAGGTGTAGGATGTCTATAGTTGGGCACTCAAGTCTGTTGCCTTCAGGTAGTGGAGATGCGCTCGAACTGCTTTCTGGGCCAATGAACTATGAGGCTCCCAATGTCTTTTCTTCTCTAAGTGGCCTGGCGTCCAGTGTATTCAAGGCACGCTGGAGAGTCTGACATTGCTTATCAAAGCGAGAACAGTGGCACAGAAGATGTTTGGATGAAGGGATGTATGTTGCACCAATGCAGCCAAAGCATGTTAATGGGAGGTCTTGCTATCCTTGCCATGTTAGTGTGGATATCCATGCAGCCTAGAAGGTGCTAGATTATATGCATGAGTCGAGCAGAAATATAGTTTCCATGCGACTTCACTGTAGAGTGCAGTGAGCACGAGTTCTTCTTTAGCTATTTGACAAGTTGACATTTGGAATCCAAATTTAATTAATTTTTACTGTTCACTTCTATGTACTGTGCGCTTCGCAAATGTAGATTTATGTGTATGTCATGAGCAAGCTTTTTTTTTTTTTTTTTTTGCAGGTACCCTTTGTATTTGTGGGCACAGTGGAAAGCATTGGCAATGCCCGCATCCTCCTCGAGTATCACCTGGCGCATCTCAAGGTGAGCCTGCGGTTAGGCCTTGTTTTCCTGACACACTGATGAGACCTTTTGTTGGTTTTGAATTTACAGATCTGCAAGCAGCCCTGGCTATCATTTCTCATGGTTGAAACGAGTTCAGTGCCAGATAAACTTCAAGATTGTGCTATGCAACTCCCCCTTGCTTTCTTTCTTTCTTTCTTTTTTTTCCCACCACTCAAAGCATGTGCCCTCTTGAATGCTTAGCCTTGTGCAAACACTGCTTAAGCACAGGACTCATTGCATGTCTTCTGTTCTTGGGGTGCAGGAGGTGGAGAAGCTGCGCCAGGAGAAGCTTGAAATTGACCAGCAGCTTCGGAGCCAGCTGGGTGCTCCTCCGATGGGAGGTGGGGGCCGCCGGGGGGGCCTGAGCTACCACCCCGCCTCAGAGCACCACGAGGGGGGTCCTCCTCCACCTGCTATGGGCCGAGGGGGCCGAGGTCGTGGGGGTGCCCCTCGAGGAGGAGGTGCCCCCTGGGGCGGTAGGCGCTGGGCCGCCGGGGGAGACAGCGGGGGACGCTACGGCTCCTCTGCAGGTGGGCAGCAGCACAACCGGAGGGGGGGCGGCAGCAGAGGCAGGGGAAGGCAGTAGTTGCACCTTAAAGAGCCTAAGTCATCCCAAATGTGGTGCCCGATCCTAGTGTGGAAGTTCACACTTCAGAGTGCACAAGAGCAAGACTGAACATATCCTTCACAGATTCTGTTGCTGTTATGAAAGGAGGGAAATGACATGTAAGCACTTTAATTCTTCTTGAATTGTACCATGTGAACTGGAAGTGTTTCGGATAGGAAGGGTTCCGGTTAACAAGTGCAGTCCCATTAAACATTAATAAGGTGTGCACTTGCTAGACCAAGAACTGCTTGAAAAGCATAAGTCAGTGTACAGCACTTTTACATGAATCGAACTGCGCATGAAGCAAGAATGTCGGCTGCTAGGGAGTGAGCCAGTTTCTTTGGGTATTAGCGTAGGCACCTCTCAAGATGCCGCAATGTGCACCTACCTTGAATGGAATCACTGCATCTCTTTAGTGGAAAAGCCACACAAGCAGTGTTAGATGCTGACTCTCAGTGCAGATGAAAAGACAGGGAGGTTATCAAACCTTTTGGGGCCTGGGAGCCTGGTGCTCAACACTACCAACTACTACTGCCTTCTCGGATGTCACACTAACCATTACCTTGCCTGTGATGTAACACTCTAGTCTCTGCCAAGCGCCAAATAGTGCTTGACACAAATGGCATTGTAGGTGGCAGCAGGAAGACAATGGGCATGTCTGCAGTGGCGTCTCTAGAGTGTGTGTGCAGGCAGCCCTGTTGGCAGTGGAGGTGCTACGCCCAGTGCCAAATGCGGCACTCCCACAAGGACCCTCGTCAGTGTGCCTTGACAGTGTGGGCCGGACTGTGTGTGTGTGTGCCTGTGTGGTCGGGGAAACCTCGTGCCTGCAGCAGGGGCAAAAGGGTCCATGTAGGAGAGTATCACCACACACGCCGTGACTGGACACGAAGCCAACTTTGTGTGAACATGGTGTCTGTGCCTGGACCATGCAATAAATGAGGCTGGCCTCTTCTGTCACCTGGGCTGTGTGTGTGAGCTGCCTGGGAGGGGGGAGACCCTTTTGCTCCTGCTGGCCAGTGCACTGCATGCTTTGGCTGCTGCAAGGGTCTTCCTCCTCTACGTCAGAACTGGGGCTGCAGGTACTCCACTGTGAGCTTATGCACTAACCAAAAATAGTTGAGTCAAGCCCATTCGCTTTTACTGCAGTTGGCTGCTCTTACAACTCTTTTCTTTTTGCCAAATTCTGCAGGGCAATGCCAAAATACTGGCACATGCAAAGCCGTGAATGGCGGCACCTTGGTGTCATGAACAGTGGATTGCATAGCCACAATTGCACAATAGCTGAAGCCGTAGCATACTAGGGTTGTAGTCTGAAGCAACCAATTTTCAAAGTGTTTTTAAATTTTGTCCTGCCATTTTAACACCATGCATCACTGCTGTTCTAGGCAGTTAAACATTTCTGTGGGCTACACCATAGCTGCTAATTCTTAATAGCATAACAACATGATAAATATGACTAGGTAGTGTGCATGGCAGCTCCTTCCCTCCTAATCTTTTTACTCATTCAGCTGTTCACTGCACATTCAAGGTGTACTGAGCACGTGTCGTGCTAGGGCTAAGCCCCTGTTGAGGTACAGTTTCAGTTTAAGGGCTGGCTGTCTTCATCGCCATGGTGCACCTCTGCCACAAGGGCTGTCGCTTGCAGGCTTCAGGTCCGACAGACAGAATGGTCCTCCAGAGCTGCCCAGGCGAGGCGGAGGAGGTGGAGGGGGCCGCGACCGCCGCCGAGTGACAGATGAGGATGAGTCGCTGCTGGACAGCCACGAGGTGTCAAGTGTGGCCAGCCTGGACAGGGGCAAGTGGCTCTGGCATTGCCGTGGTGTTCATTCACGAAACCGTCACGACGGGAAACACGGCAGAGGAAGTGTAGCTGGGGGGCAGCATTTAGCGCAGTGTGCCGTTGTGTGACACAAGCAGTGGATTTGGGACTCTGTATCTTAAAGTAAGCCTGGCAGTTGAAACATTGTCACTCATTCACTCAACTGTTCATTAAATGTGAAAGCCACTGAAGAGTTTCATTGTAACCAAAAATAACTGTTAGGGTAAGTTGGCGCTTAGGCTTGCTGTACATTCTTGTTTTGGTACGTGGTTACGGAACAGGAAGCTAAGACAGAGGAGAGACAGTGAAGCACTTCACTTCCTCTGTCCCCTCCTCTTTCTTTAACCACGTACCAAAACAGTGTGCAGCAATCCAATGTAAGCAGCTTGCAAAGGGATGAGCCAAGTTATCCATTGTAAGCAGCTATCAAACGGACGAGGATGGCATGGGAGGACACGGGCATGTAGGAAAAAAAAGGGGGGGGGGGGTGTTTGTGCCTTTTAGTAAACAAGTGCCTTTCAGCAAGCTGTATAATAAGCAGTTAATCAGTGATTATACTATACAAAGCAAACAGTGCTGGTTATGACCACTGTTGCAAAAAAAAAAACATGACTGTCGTGAGAAATATGGTGAAATAATGGGCACAAGTCTCTACTGTCTGTCAATACACTATTATCATTTTGTGGCAGCTTACGAAAGGCAGCTTGAAAGGAATGAAAGCGGGAGCTTTCCATTTCTTGGCCAGGCTTTAAATTAATTGGAAGAAGGTTCAAACTGAGTGCGCAAATGGTAGCCATGTCAAAGTTCAGTGGGAGGGAGCGGCTGTGTTTCCCAAGTAGCCAGAAGTGTAGAACAGGTATATCGCAGCATCTGCTTAAGTTACGTGTGAACAAGCGCTACCAATATGAAGCGTTTCGAGAAATCTCCACTGCAATCCGGTGCTGTGAGCACACAAGAAAGGGACTGAGTGTATGCATTCCTTTTCCTGTGCAGAGAGTGTGACTTCAACAGAAGGGCCACGCAACCGACGGCCCAATCAGAAACGCCGGCCCAGGCGCTATGGTGGCCCTGAGGGGGGTCCCCAGCAGTCACAGTCACAACAGTCGCAGCAACAGGCAGGCAGTGGGGACCGAGTGGCCGCACGCAGCTTCTCTGAGCCTCGTGACGCCAAGGAAGGCAATTCGGCCCAGCCGCTGCCTCCGAGGGACCGCAAGGCAAGTGCAGCAGCTGCATTTAGCCAACACGGGGTGCAGGAGCCCACAGCTTAGTGGCCCGATGGAAGTGCCGCCAGCTTTCAGAAATTCCTCCCCAAGTGTGATTGACTTTGTCACAGTAATTTGTAATTCTGGTCAGTTTGGGTCTAACCTAAGGATTAAGTTGCTTGCTATGCCTTTGAAGGGTTCCAAAACTGCTTTTTCAAAGCTATATGCATTCAACAAGTACAACACAGTTCAATAATTCACACCTATGTGGCTGACAGCACTGGTGGCTGCTGCTTGTTTCTCTTTAAAGGGACACTAAAGGCATATGTTAAGTCAAGCTTAAGTGATAGGTTAGTGCTTGGGAATTTCTAAAGCGTTGAAATTATTGCGAACAGAGCTTTAATAATCCGGAAATTGAGGTAAATACAGAACATAATTTGAGACTCCCCCATGACATTCATGTACGTGCCCGATGAATAAAGCGCTCCTCAGTTAAATTCCGTTTCTATTACTCAACCACTCGTTGCAAGAAATATCCTTGTATTGTATTATCAGACGAACTAAAATGCTACTTGTCCAGTTCCATCTTATGTTTAGAAAAAACTCATTGAAATTACCCTTGACAACGACGTGGCCAGTCGAAAGGTTTTGTTTTCTCTCGACTCTGTGCCACCTGCACTTCCACGTTTTAGTAGTTTCGTTATCGCGTAGTGCTGTGCTGGTTTCACTGGCTTGCGAAACTCGCACAAACTGCAAGTAGCAGAGAATTCAACTTGCATGTGATGTCGTGGGATGCCCAAACGGTCTGTACCACTTGACCAAAAAGCAGCTGCAGTGGCGAATCAACCACGCTTTCTTGGCTCGGTACCACTGTCTGTCGGATGCTCTTTTGCTCACCGGGTGGTGATGACATATGCAACGTCACCACTTCCCCGGTTGGGTGGCGGGAGATTTGAATTTCAAATATGTATTCGGACCCTTCAGATGCAATTTTCTCATAAACTAAGTCTTTTCTTAGCACAAAACAAGCGTTGCGAGGTTTCTGAAATGGTATATAAACAGTCCACGTCGACTTAGTTCTTGCCTTTAGTGTCCCTATAAAGTGACCCTGAAACGATTCTGACGATCTTGTACAAACATACTGAGTCAGAGTAGGTCCTTGGGATGATTAATTGACGCATCTAAGTGCTGCATATAAAGTGTGTAATTTATTATAAGGTTTTAAAAATGTACATCAATCACAGCACACCGCTCGGCTGAATTTTCAGCCGCCCCTAGCCATTTGATGTAAATTGCCCTAATGACGCTAGTAGGGCGAGCTATCCGATTGGCTGCCCAAGCGCGCCGATAATTTTTCCTACTTTATGGAGACCAAATGTTCTTAATAGTTGGAATGTTAGCTAATTTGTTTCTGTAAAAAGAAATGGAAATAGAATGCACAAGGACAATTTCTCACTACACTTAAGCACTTCCGGCACACAGCGTCATCTGGTTGTGTTATAGCGTGCTCCATGGTGACGAGAGCTCTGCTGTCAGTATAGGTCTGTCTTTTTGTGAGCACCATGATTCACCTTTGTTGCGTTGTGGGCTGCAAACGTAGCGACTGGCAATATGTCGAGCTGCGACCATGTCCCTCTGCAAGGCAGCAGATGAGTGGAGGGACTTCAGTGCATTGGGCTGTCGCTATCCGATCGGCACCAGGATTTGCGCCTTTGTGGCCGTTTGTAAACACCGGAGGATTACTACTACAATAGCGTTTCGCGAGTCCGGTATTCGGGTAAACACAAGCACAAGGGGACTGGGCCTCGCCGTTTGACCGTGCCATTTCACGGGATGAGCAAAACCACAAACGTCAATGGTCTGCACGGTGCAGCCATCTCGTGACACAGAGCTCTACCAAACACAGTATAGTCGCCTATCGATTTTCCGGACTCCGAAAATTCGGACATGCTCGATTATTCATTCTGCTTCGCGGCACCGTCATTCTCCCCATAGACCATAATGTATAACAACTGCTGAAAGTTCGGACACCTTGCGACCTCTCGTCTGATTTTTCGTACTCTCCTTGGGCCAACTCGATCGAGAACACCATGCACCGACTCTGACCGGTGCATGGTTCAACTAGCTGGGCGCCATTTTTGTTTTGAACAGAGCCTCCTTGCTGCCCCACGAAGGGACGTCAGAAGATGACGCACCATGTGCTACACTGCCGTCGCATGCAGAGCGAGTACGAGCAGTGACTGCTTTCAGCCGCCCGTACGACCCTCTCCAAGATTCAGGCTTATCTGATTGCGCATAAACCGAACAGCGTGCAATGGCGCATTCACGATTTCTTCAGGCCTACTGTCGAGCCCGAATAAGTGCATGGAAATAGTTCTTTTTTTTTTTTTTTTTTTCTTAATCTGCTTTTTCGAACACCTGTTTATTCGGACATTTCCGCAGTCCCCGGGAGGTCCGAATAAACAGTATGCGACTGTAGCAGTAATAAAGCGTATTCTTTGCTGCTGGTGCAAATTTTTCGCAGGAGTGTTATCGCATACCTGCCAGCCCTTCAGAATTTTGTGTAAAATGTCACCCTACGTCTCCCTGCACGGCATTGCCAAGTAGCCCCCGAGAAGTGGAGCTTCACGACGGCGCACGGTGATAGACCCACTGCAGGTTCGAGCACCGAGCCGAAAGGCCTGGCCGGCTCTGGCCGTACATATGGGCGCTCTTCCAGGAACACGAGACGTCCAGGACAGTTAATGCATTTATTGATTACAATATAGCCAGCACATACCAAACTTCACCCAAACACACAGGGCACACTCTGCCCCCGATGGCAGGGGAAGGCAGGTGCCACGCCACGTCGAACAATGATTCGTGCACGTAGGCCGAAATGCGTTCGCAAACACTACCTAGCGCTTCCCGTCACACACACTGGTCAGCGACGGTTCGGACACGCAGAATGTGACGCACCGAGTGCCTGCAACTACCGCAAGGGCGGAACACAGAGCCACTTAGCAAGCCAGACTTAAGCAAGCTGACAAAACACGTGAACGTCCCCAGGCCAAGGCGAGTGACAAATAGCTGGTCGTTCACGTACCTTGCCGCTTGCCTCTCGGGACCGGCGTTCATCCCTGCCTCAGCTCGACTCCCTCGCCCATGGCGATCTTCCCTAATGAGGGCCTCTTCCCTACATCACGCCGCATGACCCAATCGGAGGTCCACGTAGCATGGCGCCGCGGGAAGCGGCGCCCGGCCAAAACAGCGCGCAGTAGAGGGGCAGGCATTTGGGGGGAGGGTCTCCTCGCAATGGCGAATAAGTTCAAAGCCAGAGGCACAGATACGACTGCGCCCGGTAGACCAAAGGAACTCCTACAACCTCAAACAAACAAACAAAAAAACTGAAACTTCATACCAAGGATTCTGGGGAAGCCAGCCACGTGACTCGTGAGGGGCGCCTGTTTTATTTTTTGTCATCAGAGCTAAACAGAGCTTGCTGTCTTTTTCTCCAAAATGTTATAGCGCTTGTTGAGAAGGCAAACTGCCTTCTTCAGGCACAGGCTCCTCAGATTCATGTACTGATTGGCTTCTTGAACTGCCTTTTCGAGGATCTCCTGACCAGATTTGTGCGCCCAGGTGTTGTCAAGGCAGCCAGTCAAGGCATGCCATCCATTGCTAGAAATTGATTATGGAGCTGCAGAGAACCAGAAAGGTGATGAAAACAGTAATTGGCAGCACAACCTACTCTGTGGTTGAGACATGAGCTGCATTGAGAGAGAGCAGTTCTTCTCTGCTGTACGTCTGTACTTAACGGCAGCATGCGATTACATTCTCCACAAATTCCCACTAGAAGACGTCAATCTCAAGATGGCTGAAGTTGCTCAAGTACAGGCTCTGGAAACTGCTTCATTCAACAACGTGCATCGTTTTACTATGGCGTTCCTTGTTATCCTGTTATCCTACCCCAGCAGAGTGTCGAATTAAAAGTGATTGTGAAGAAAACAAGGCTTTCTCGAAAAGGCGTGAAGAAAAGACCCGTGACACTTTCCTTCCGTCCGCCGTTCTGTCCTGCACTTCGCGAGGGTCTTCGTAGAACAGGAGTCAGGCGTAAAATTGCATCGGATAACCGGGGTTTTTAATGCATTGCTTCTATGTGGATTTCGTCGGGACTGCGCTGATCCGTCGTAAAACCGGGGGACGTTAACCGATGTTCCACTTTATTCGAAATTATCGAATAGCCATTTCCGTATGAATCTAATGCATAACAGCACTGTTGAAGTCTCGAAGAGGCTTCAAAAGTGAGAACTCTTATTCTGAATGATTGTGCTGCTGGAGAGTCGTGGCTGTTGCATAGAGGCACACCAGTTTCTGAGAGAATTAATGAACAGGTTCTAATCAGTTCTGCTGAACAAGTTCCTAGCTGTCATTCAATATAAATGCCCCATTTTGGGGCAGCCTGTAAATCTGCTAACTTGATTCAGGCAAGGAAAACATTTTTTTGGCAGTCTCACCATGTCTCTAAGACTGCAACCCATTAAATCTGGGTGCCCAATGTGGTACCACACTTACCTTCTTCAACGAACATAGATCTACAACTATCTCTGCATGTATGTGAGGCATGCCGTTCGTTTAAATGCTTCATTATTGTCCTTATGTTAGTGCACCAGATAACTGAAAGCAGCCATTTATAATACAGAAGCTGCTTAGTTGAGTTAACGTACAGTTGGGAACGGCACTACGTTTAGTTATAATATATAACATAAGCGTAACATGTTTTTCTCAGAAATCGGACTCGAGAATACCGTAAAAACCGGACTATAGGTCGAACCGGAATATAGGCCAATCCCCCAACTAACGAATTCTAAAGATGAAAATCTTTTTCAATGGCAAAAGTACTGAAAAACACCCTTACCTTGAAAAAGAAAATGCGACTCATGCACAACAGTAACAGTATTTATTTAAATGCTGCTCGCATGTGCACCCGGCCAATTTTTTAACAATATCGCGCGAACGTCAACCTGCGTGCTTGTCAGAACCTTATTAACGGCGCTGAGCGGCGAAACAAATGAGATACACGCATGTGTACACATGCGCTTTCGCTATTTCGCCGCTCCATGCTGTGATAAGGTGCTGACAAACACGCGGGTCGGTGGTCGTACGATACTGTTAAAAATTGGCCGAGTGTACAGTACACAGAAGGGCACGAAGTGCGCAAGCGCTACTCTGAATCAGAGCAACACATTTGATCAGAGTCGTCCGAACTAGAGTCGGATGACGAGTGCTTCTCGCTGCCCAGTCCAGAGGCGCGCGAGATCTCTACCGCTTTTAAACGGATGCATTCGGCAGTCACAGACAGCGATCTTACACACAGGTCCCAGACGAACTCCCCAACCTTGTCTTCCAGTTCTGCTGTCCGTCCACGAAATTACGTTTTCTGTTGGTTTGCTGCTTCTGTCTCCGCCAGTCCCAAATGGTCTTTTCGGATACTCAAAATTCGCACTGTGCCGCGAGGTTGGCGTGCGCTTCCGTGCACTCAATCGCCTATTTCTTGAAGGCGACGGTGAATTGCAGTCGGCTTCCACTCATTTTGAAACAAAATGAAAAAGCAGCCTTTAACCTGTGACAGTGTAAACGCAAATTGGCGGTGCCACAATGTTGCCACGCCGCGCTGCTGCTGATGGCGAAAGCGGCTCTTTACTTTATCCGCCCATTGTTGCAAGACTTCCGTAGCTTTTCCGCCAATGTCCGGTATACAAGACGAGGGTCGACTTTTCGCAATAATTTTTTGAAAAAAAGTTCGACCTATCTATATTCCGGTTTTTATGGTAATTTTTTTCGTTTACACCCCGAGAAAAGAGCCGATGGCCGCAGCTACCTTTCCTTCTTCTTAATTGAACAAATTTTAGCGTTTGCCGTTATAGTTCTGCAGAAACCCGCAAGGTGGAGAGAAGTAATTAAGTGAAAATGAGACATCCACCTAATCATGGCAATTGCTACAATAGAAACCCATACAGGTTCTTCGTATGGGTACGGGCAGTGGTCCCTGATTCAAGTCGTGGACCAGGACGAATTTTTCTTCAGCATTCCCCATAAAATTCATCCCGAAAGATATACGGACACATGCCCATGGCTTGGGCCACGCCAACCTTAGACCACATCTCATGGGCATGCACAGCATATACACAAAAGACACACAGAAATTACGGAGCGTACACAAATGGGAGGCGGTGCTGTCCAGTTCGCAGGAAGAGGTCCAAAGAGCCATCATCCGACAAGCGAGACGGTGCGCGAAAGCCAGCGGGACCCTTCTCTAGGGGCTCCACCCATTGAGCGTTTTATTCAATAAAGTTCTTCTTCATTTGCGAGGCTTTTCTTTCGAGGACCCCATATGGGTTTCCTTTGTAGTAATTGCTACAAATGGGTGGATGTCTCATTTTCCCTTAATTAAATGTTAGTGTTTTACGCCTTGTGATATGCTTATGAGGCACATTGTTCAGTTCTCACCATATGGGGTTCTTTAACTTGCGCCTAAACAGAAGTACACGAGTGTTCAATTCGTTCCCATCGAATTCCGCAACCTGGTTTGAACCCGTGAGCTAGAGTTAACAGCGCAATGCCATATCCACTATGTAGCAATTAGGCTAATGTGCTGCTGCTGCTTTTCCTTTTTTTTTTTTCTTCTTTACAGCGAAGCTGTTAAGAACTACTTTCCCCACTATCTTGTCAATGCCGGGCCGACCCGCGGCTGAGGTGACACAGGCGCTATGCACTTCCACTTCCCATACGGGGGCTGATACCAAAGATAGTATATCAGGCCGACCTGTGGCAGAGGTACAGTTCGTCATTAAGAAGCCCATATACACAGCTTCGCAGGTCATCCTTCTTCCCAGAGTGGAAGGGCACCGAATTTTCTTTTGTTGTCTGTTGTGAAGTGCAGACTGGACAAAAAATTTCACACAGCTTACGGGTCAAAAATTAGCGTACAGTCAAACCTCAATATATCTAGCATGGATATATCGAGTTATTTCGTATATCGAACACATTCTGTATCACCTGGAAAATTGTATGCATTTAAAATATTTTGTTTTGAACTGGGTCGGACGTAAAATAGATGCATCGAACTCCGCCACCCTAGACCACGTGCGCTCTGTTGATGGGCAGTAAGCTTTCCTGCAACACCCTTGAAGGTGCCGTGGCGTGATGGGCGTACCCGACTGCTGCGCACTGTAGCTGCACACACGAGGTAGCTTGAGTAGAATGAAATCTGACACTGACTGCAATGCACGCGCAGTCACCGAGCAGCATTAAAAATAAAGTTCAGAAGAGAAAGAAGGGCATCTATTCCTGAGGCATAAATACATGTCATATCCAGTTATAAACACCATTTGAACGGTATGATCGCAAACAAGCTGTGCGTGAAGCAGTACTAGTAACCCCGCTGAGCAGAATTGCCAGCAGTTTCCAACAGCGCAACCTTGATGCTGCCCAGTCCACTTCTGTCACAGCGCTGCCACAGTATTTTTCGTTGCCGCGCGCCTCACTGCAAAGCATGTGCTGCCCCAGCCACTCGTCCCACTCGGCCGTATTCTAGCACAGTCTAGTTATGGTTGTGTGCACTCGCACGTGTTGCTGCTTAGGTTGCTCCACGTGTTGCTCCATACTGTGGCAAAGCCGTCGTGGGGGCAGGTTTGTTGAGGATAGCAGAAGGGGGCTTGTTGATACAGCATGTCTCATATCGTTGTTGTAGCACAAGCTGAACAACAAGGACAACAGAAAGGCACATCTGACACACACAGTGCTAAATTTCAACAATAGATTTATTTCTAGTTAGGCTACATTCACACTTTGTCTCTGAGCAGGCGGAAGCAGAAAAAACTTGACAAAATCTGCCCGCCTAGGCGGTGAAACGGGCGGAAAATCAGGCGGTGAGCCCAATCGGTCTCAGACCTAATTTTTCGCCACGGCAAAGCGGAAAGCGGTTCCTCTGTACCGGAAGCTGCACTAGCATGTAAACATCCGGTCGTAAAATTTGTAATTTTCCCTTGTTCATTCTCCATTTTTAGGAAGAACAACTAGCTAAAGGTATCAAAACTATGTCTTCTTCCTCATCCATGGCAGACGAAAGTTAAAGACGACACGTGCAGTCACGCAAAATGACAGCTTTTGATAACCGATGGGGCAGTGAATGAACATGCCACTTGAAATGGTGTGAAGAACAGCACCATCACGCGGATAAAGGTACACTGACTAGATGGATGTGGGTGAAAGCGGCAGTGGTTTCTGTTGCATTGGCGAAACAAATGTGAACATCTTGAACATGCGCAGAAAAGATTTTCCGGACGCTTTCCACTTCCAAGTGGGAACGTAGCCTTAGTCTGCGTTAGTCTCCATGCGTTAGTCTCTGCATGTCGTCGTGTTTCTCTCTTGTGCGCACTCTCAAATCGGTAACTACGGCCCCCAAAGCAAGTGCTAAATTGCTTGCGCTCCAACAGAGTCCGGCAGAGTTTTGCAATTGCTATAAGGCATCTGTGTTCTGTGCTTGGCTGCAAGAGCTGGTACTGGAAAAAAACTACGTGACACCGGCTGCGTCATGATGACGCCCTGCACAATGCCTGGCTTGAGTGAATTGGAGGTTTTTCAGTGAGTTAATTTAGTAATGTAGTAATGAATCCATATTTTGTTCACTTGTGCAATTCTTCATATATTTGCATGCCGAGCTCCCGGAAAGCGCAATACGCCACCTCGAGAACTCGGACATGTGCTGGGGAAATATGGGTGCCATGTAATGCAGTTGTCATTTCCTTTAGCAACGACTTTTGTCACCTCCTTGCAGAAAGTTCTCTGCATTTGTGCTCGCCACACATAGACCGCACGCACACCTGCATTTATGATGCCATTAGCAGGGGAAGGGCAAACAGCGAGTAGGCGAAAACAGCACAACGCACCAACCCATATCATTGCCATGGTCTGGGCAAGGTGGTGACGGCAGCTGTTCATCTCCCGCGAAGGTACTTCGGCACGGCGTGTCCCCATACGGATCGATTATATTGGCAAGCCTTTCTAGGCGTGCACACAACACTGCGTCCATAACGACACGCTTCGCAGCAACAACGGGTAGCCGAGAAGCGCAGAGTCGCGGTAACCGGAAATGGACAGTGTGTTTAAAAGGGTGTTGGCAGTGACGTATGACACGTGACATATGGAAGAGCACTTGGCGAAGAGCCCAGTTGATGAACAGAGAGTAGCGAAGAGCAAAACGAGCGAGGGCCGCATTTTGATCATCAAACACGTGTAACTCCGCTATTACGGCACCATTTCGGAAAATTCTCGAGGCTATATGTTCGTTGTAGGCTCATGCACAACTGTAATGCAGCTAAATTTCTACCTCTGTGTGGTTTAGCGGCCCTTTAAGTTAAATGGTGTGCATCTGTTATGGCTTGCTTAAATGGATTGTACACTAAGCAAAAGGAGTGAATGCTTGTATGTCCAATATTGCAGTCTAAATTGTAATGACAAGTATATACAAGTGTTTAGGATGCAAGACACCGCTCTATTTGCGTCACTGTAGTGCACCCATTTCTTTCTCTGCAGTATGTTTACCATCCTAGGCAGGCCTTCACCGTTGTTTGTGGTTGTACCACATTCAGGTAGTGTTCTTAAGGCAAATAGAGTGCTCCTTAGTGGTATGTCTCGTGAGTTTGCTTTCATTCCTGCCGCGATAGCCTAGAGGCTGTTGCACTGTTGAGCTGTGTCCTGGGTTCGATCCCGGCCGCAGCGGCTGCATTTGATGAGGGCAAAATGCAAAAGTTCTAGTGTATATACATTAATGAACCCCAGGTGGTCAAAATTAGTGCCAAGTCCTGCACTGCGATGTTCCTCATAATCATATTGTGGTTTGGCACTTAAACCCACCCCCTCCCCCTTTTTGTCTTTTTTTAATTTGCTTACCTTCATGTGTGTACGCAGTCTGAGCCAAAGGAACGGCCAGCCACTCGCAAGGTGAATGGGGAGGTGCGCGCGGACGCAGCAACACCTGCTCCAGCAACAACTGGTGCACCAGCCAAGACCAGGCCGCCACGCCAGGATGAGGCCTCCCTGGTGAATGGCGCTAAGTAGGAGGGGACAGAACCAAGACCATGGTCAAAATTTCTGCTGCTCGTGTGCGTGAGAAGAGGAGAGAGAGTGTAAAGCATGCCGGCTGCACAGCAATACGCGCCGGGGCCCCACTGCTTTACATTGAGTGGCATTAGCTTCTCCGACTATTTATTTTTTTGGTTTGTAATGTTCCGCGTGGCATGTTTTTTCTCACCTTGTTCATCCCCCTTTGTAAATAAACTGGAAACGAGAAAGCTCTCCCTCTCGGTCCCCCTTCTCTCTTTTCTGTCTCCTGCGCAACACTAGTGTTTCTGCAATGCGGGCATGAGTTGTGAGGATTTCAATGTGCTGCCTGCTTATCGCTCTCTAGGGTCAGAAGCACACCTTCGTGTCTGCGGTGTGCATGTACTTTGCTCCACAGTCACTACAGAAGGCTGTCGCATCATGCGCACTACTTCAGAAGGCTCCTTGATGAAATGCACTGGAGCAGCAGAAGCAGTTCTAAGCTTGTAGGCAGAGGCGTGCGAAGTGCAGATGTTGACTCCTCACTTTGTGCGAGTCTCTCCGTGGTCAATTTTACGTAAACAAGGATACTACAACATTTGAGGTCAGAGCACATGCATAGTTGCGTTAACTTGGCATGTGCTGTCTGCTCACTCTCACTCTACAGTTGCCATTAAAGCTGTCACCTTTCCATGTCCTCCAGGCTACTCTTCTAAGGAAAGAGACCTGTCCTACAATGTTGCACATGTATCAACTTGTGTAAGTGCGCTTACCTCTGAAGCAACTAAAGCTGCATGATTTGGGATTTCATGGTTATGCCTGCATTTAGCTGTCCGGTGCTGCAATGTAAGCATCTTTTCCATAAGCTGCTCGCAGCCATTTGTGTCACATCTTAAAGAAATGTGGAGCTTGGGTTTTGTTCCATCTTTCTATGAAAATTGTTTGTTCTAGTGATTTCAAAAGCAGCTTTTGCCACAGGTATCAAACCTTTTCGATATTTGTGACCAGAGCTGTGCAAGGTCTGCCTCCCGTTTCAGTCCCCCACTGAGGCTTTTTGCATGGCATATGGTGGGCTTTCCACTGGTCTAAGGAGTCAATACCCAGGCCTCCTCGACCACAGGATGTAGTGTGGCATATGAACACCCTTGTTGGCATGGGGGTGTTGAAGCAGTGCGCGGCATCCACTGACCAGCAGTGCCTGAAGACTAGCCTTGATGCTTCCAGCACCTGAAGATTACACAAAAATGGGTGTGCCATTTGGGCCAAAAATTTAGTGCCGCAAGGAAGCCTTGACCATGTCTTTGTCTTGGTGGTTTGGCGCCATCGGTACTTCAAGGAGAAGACAACTGTAGACCCATGAACAGAGTCCAGTGTGTGCGTTGCCCACACTGGGATGTTAGAGGGGTCCCATCCGTGGTGTCACTTGCCTGGTTCGACGCAGTCGAAACACACTGGGCCACTCTAGTGCATCGTTGTGCAAGGCGATGTGAAGTTTGTTGTGAACTCTAAAAGGGGTTCCATTTTGTGTAGGTGGTGAGGACTGTGGTAAAGAACATTGCAGTTTGTTTCTTGGCTGTGCTGAGGTTTGTGCTGCCCCTTTTAATTCTATGCGTGTGTGCGATTTTCTCTCAAGTGGACGATTCCCCATAATAGCGCAAACTGCACTGTAAATATCCAAGCAGCTTGCCACCATGTTCCTGTAAAATAAAAACGTTGTGCTCCTTGGATTTGGTGCCCCTTGCTTGTCCTCTGTTGAGTCAGTCAAGAGCGGGAAAATTTTAACTGCAAGAAATTGGCTAGCATACCAGGCTTGCAGTCCAAATGTTGGCTTTCTTAGATTCTGTTGTGGAACACTAGTGATTTTTATTTATGTATATATTTATTTAACCTTACTGAAGTAACGTCTTGGTGCTATGTAAGCAATGGCACAAATGGGAGTAAGCGAGTATGAGTCTGCATGTTGGCTTATGAAGTGTGGGCGCTTATTTCGTAGACTCAAGGAAACTTAGCACATCTTGAGTTGTACTTGTCCCCTCGGCTTTGATGGTTGCGTACAAATGCGGAGAATCGGTAATCGTCTACCATGCACGCCTTTGCGCGCCCAGTACTTAGGTTATGCATGTTATCGATTGACAGGAAAGTTGCGAGTGCGGTGTGTTAAGGCGAAGTGCAAGATGTACAAGGATTATTGTTTTGAGCAAGCCATAAAAGGCGTTTGTAGAGTGCAACGTTTCATTTTCCATGACCCGCTTTTATGTACAATCGCTGAGAGCGATAGCCAGGCGCCGGGAGAAATGCCTCGGTCCACCGACTCTGGCAGAAGGCTAGACAACTGAACAGAAGCATGCCATTTAATTGGGCCACATCAGCATTAAAAAAAAAAAAAAAAGTGGGATAGGTGTGCGCAAGCTCACAACTTTTACTGGTCCGGCAGTTTTCCTTCGGGGCGAAGAGGGGATTAACCCCTGTCCCGTCGCACCATTCGTCGATGATGTCGGTGGTGGTGCCTTGGGTGACTGCTCGAAGTCTGGCCCGGGCGGCATCCTCTGCTTGCCGGACGGCCCCAAAGCTGATCGACCAGCTCGTCGGTGGTGTGTGCCGCAGCGGCAGCGATGGTGCATTAGTGGCGTAGGAACGCCTAGTTGGGGTAGGTGTGCGTTTGCAGTAGTCTCCCAGTTACGGCCACTGTCTTGTTTAACTTGTGTGGTGGGAGGTATTTGCATCAGTTTAGTCTGTGATGTTGGGTAATGTGCCTGAATGTGGTCAGCTCGTAAAAAAAAAAAAAAAAAAAAAAAAGAGTCCGAGGACACCTGGACCCCTCAGGCTTGGTGAAATGGATTTAGTCTGCGGGTAGCATACGCTGCTGTGAACATCTCGGCCAAGTTTCGCTGTCGTACGCGGTGCGTGGAGCTCGCAAGCGGATTGCGAAGTCTCCTTTCTCAAACGCTCTCTTTTCAACAGAATGCCTTGTTTACACTCTTCTGGGCGCATTATTTCGTCATTCCCTTCGACGGCTGCTCTTGGCCGAAAGCTGACAAAAGAACTGCGGTCTGCTACATGGCGTAGATACCGCGGTCACCGCGAGGTGCCACCACGAGTCTACTGGCGAGTTATAAAACCCCTCAATCTCCAAAAGGAGCGCCAGCCACTTCTCCGCTCGGCCTCGACGGTGGCACCGCCCATGCTGGCCCTGCCGTAGCAGACGACGGCTAACACGCTACCGGAGGAAATCAGCGGAAAAGTTCGTTCGAGCCCTGCGGAGCAGATTTTTTCAAACGAGATCTTGCTTCCTTAGTCGGCAACTGGCCTTAAGAATGTCGTGTTGGAATTGCGGAAAAAATAGAGAAAAGGACCGTTACTGAAGGCGTAAAGCACGAGCACGTTGAGAGTTCGTGCTGCGGAAACGCGCCGCATGCACGCGGTGCGCTCAAACGCGCGTAATTACCAGAGTTTCAGGTTTTGATAGCGTAGAAGTATTTGTACTTTTATTTGACAGCGTAAAGGTATCGTAGGTTCACGTACAGTGCATATGACGCATGCGATACCCATTTACTTAATCGGACGCATAAAAATGTTAACGTTAAGCATTAAAAATGTTAGGGCCTGCGGTCTTTTGCGGCTTTTCTCGGCCATTATAATCCTGCACACAACACGTGCGAGTAAGCGCAGCTCATGCCTCCAATATTGAGAACGCGTCAGGAAGCAGCCGGGATAGAGGCGAAATGCAAGGGGCACGTGGAGATTTCTCGTTGGTGTTACGTAATTCTCCTCGCACGGGCGCGGTATGTTGCACCAGTCACGAGGCGCTTTTTAAAGCGAAAGCTGCTTCTTTATTCTATGGCGAAAGCTTTACTGGCCGCTAACTTGTGATTTCGCCGTGGCGGTGCCCCGAGGAGGCACATGACGTCACAACGCGCGCCTCGCTGCGGATATTTCTCGCTCCTTAGTCACTACTGCGCATGCGCCACTAGTAGCACCGAGCCACAGGCGTTCCGCCACTGCGCAGCGCCGTCCCGCCTCCGCCGTTTAGTATGACGTCACACCGCGTTCCTCGTCGTTGCACCCTTCGCCCGAAAACGGCATAAAGGACATAGCGGAATGGATGCAGCAGCTCCGGGACGCCCACATCTAAACCACTAAAGCCATCCAGCGCACGGTCGAGACGCCCGAAGTCGACCGCTGGCTCTTACACCTGTGGGAAGGCCGTGAGGACCTCCTCAAATGGCGGAAGCGACAGCGGTTAAACCGGAAACTACGTCTATGAATCGAGAAAATAACAGACGAAGCCAGAAATTACACGAACGAGCTGACGCAGCAAAATTGGGTACAGTTTTGCACCTCGCTCAAGGGTACCCTGAGTACGGCGCAGACGTGGGCCATCCTACGTTGCCTGATCGAGCCCGACAAGGAGAAATCGACAACCAGTCGGACGCTTCTAGAATTCGCTCACAAGTTCCCCGGAAACGACCAGGATCTGATTGACACCCTAAAAACCAGATAACTGGGTAGCGACCCCATACGACCCTGCCTTCTAAAATACGAAGGAGAACCAAGACCAAACAAAAGAGCTGCGGAAGATCCCGGACCTAGGTTACGCCCTGTACGCAGACGACATCACGCTCTTGGCCACCAAGGGCGCCCTAGCGCGAAAAGAGGCGACCCTTCAGGAGGCTGCGACGGCCGTGGAGAGATTTGCGGCAGCGAGCGGGATGCGTTGCGCGCCCGAGAAGTCCGAGGTGATCCGGGTGCACGGAAGAGGAATCTACAAGTCCCCCGGCCTCATCGACCTCTACCTTGAGGGCCAGAAGATGACGGAAGGCAATAAGACTAGGATTCCGAGCATCAAGAGGAATTTCATTTCACGAGTTCCCCGTGACCAATATTAGGAACCAATGGTTGAAACCTGAACGAAAAAAAAATGGCTGGGGCTTAGCTAAAGTTAAGCCTGGATATCTCGAAGCGAAAAGGTTCGGCGATGCTTATGGTTTAGCATATAGATATGCTTTATGATTTAGCCTATGGTTATTCTTACGGGTTAGCTTATGGTTATGCTTTATGATTTAGCCTATGGATATGCTTACGGTTTACCTTATGGATATGCTTATGGTTTAAGTTATGGATATGCTTACGGTTTAGCTTATGGTTATGCTTTATGATTTAGCCTATGGTGTGGGGATGCGCGACTCTCGCGCGTCCCCTGATATGTTTTTCCCGCATAGCGCGTCTCCTGTAATGCGGCTTCGCCGCGTGGCCAGGCGCCCGCGGCGGTCGGAGTGGTTGAGGCGCAGTACGAGAGATGGCGCGAGTGTTGCGCTGCTAACGCCGCCGACAGGTGGTGTTACTTGGGCGCCGAAAGACAAGGCGCTTCCTCTTCGGTTCGGGACAGCAAGCAGTGCGGACGTGCCGTGCCGCGCGTGCGCCGAACCAAGCTTCTGGGAGACTGTCTCGCGTGGCCGCCTTCGAACGCGCCACCGTTCGCGTGACCGTACACGCGAACGACCAGGTGTTGGGATCCAGCATGGGGCGAACATATTCGCTCGCTATCCGGTCGCGGTGAGTCGGACTTCTAGATTTGTCGCGCGCCCATCGGCATGTTTTGTGGATAGCAACTCGGTTAGCAGGCATTGATCTATGAAAGGTGCAGTAAATGCCCTTGTGATTGCACTACTGTGTTGTCGTTCCTTTGTCCTAAGAGCACTGGACGAGAACCCCACATCTGGCTGCCCAACGTGGGGCTCTTGGGGCATCGGACGATAGATTTAACAGTTTTGCTTCGTTCGAGACCTTTGTTTGAACCGAAGCGTAGGGCTAGCGCGGATTTTGATCGCTAGCGTTGACGGCCTACTTTCTTGAGCGAGGCGACGGTGGCTGTAGTGTGTTTGAACACGTCAACATGCTAAGCCTTTTCGCAAGTGTTTTTTTAGTGCCATTCGTCGGTACGAGAGCCACGTGGTCTGCATCCTGGGAGAGCGAGGCTTAGCGCCCGCGGAGCATTGCCCAGCCTGAAGCGAGTGAGTACGGAAGCCTCGTGGGTGGTCCGAATTTCTTATGTAAATAGCTTCTTCTATCTCTTTGACTCTGATGAAGTCGCGGCTCTGGGAGCCGGGTGGCCGCGGGCCACGGGTGCCATACGGGCTGACTGGTATTGCTGCCTGGCACCGGGCGCTACGACACCGTCTGGGACAGTGGGCGCCGTCAACTCGGATGCTGTGTGCACCGAGTGGGGTAGGACCACCTCACAGAGCTGACGTCTCCTCGCGGCTGCCTGTTTTGCGCCCATTCTGGGTGTTGTTTTTGGATGCAGGTTAATTGTTGTCAGGGTAGCGACGCTTTAGGCCTAATGCTTTACGGAGCTGCCTGTCGCACGTGGAGGGGGACAACCTGGTGGACCGTGGCGTTGAGGTGTTGCACTTGGCTTCCCTCATTTTAGTTAGCCTCGCACGAATTGAAATTACTCGTTCGACTCAAGGAAGCGAGCTTCGTTCACGTGAACTTAGCATCTGAGTAGCTGCCCGGTCTTTTGCTAGCCGAGTCGAACATCGCACCACGTGGGCGATGCGCATGCAGAATTCCTCTCCCTTGCACTACTTTAGTGTTTGCCGAGTGTGTTGAGTGTACGCAGCGTGATTGGAGTCACCCCTGGTTTGCCGTCACCTGCACATCGTCTGCGCTGCTGCCCCGGACTACGATCGAGCCACCGGGAAATGGTGATGCTGTGGCGAGTTCGGCGCAGCGACTTCGGCGGCCGCCTGTATCCAGCTCGCAACCCTCGGCGGCGGAGAAAACAGCCGGCGGTCACCGACAGCTACTGCGGCTCTCGCCAGCAGGGCGCCTCGGCGCGAGCGACGCTTGCTCGTTCCGACTACTGCGTCGCCGTTTCCGGAGTCCTGGCCTGGAATCGTGCCGTCGAGTCTGCAAAGCTGCTGCTGTGACCGGCGGACGCCAGCGGTGTAGCCAAGGACAATGTCGGTTCGCATGCTATGGACAGCGTGTGGACATTTCCTCAGCGCGGCCACTAGCTGTTACATGTACTACCTTGTTCGCGAAGCACACGTTGATGTTAGACCGTGTGACGTGTTTCGCTCGAATATGTAGTGACTTAAGGTTGGGGGGATGTGGGGATGCGCGACTCTCGCGCGTCCCCTGATATGTTTTTCCCGCATAGCGCGTCTCCTGTAATGCGGCTTCGCCGCGTGGCCAGGCGCCCGCGGCGGTCGGAGTGGTTGAGGCGCAGTACGAGAGATGGCGCGAGTGTTGCGCTGCTAACGCCGCCGACAGGTGGTGTTACTTGGGCGCCGAAAGACAAGGCGCTTCCTCTTCGGTTCGGGACAGCAAGCAGTGCGGACGTGCCGTGCCGCGCGTGCGCCGATCCAAGCTTCTGGGAGACTGTCTCGCGTGGCCGCCTTCGAACGCGCCACCGTTCGCGTGACCGTACACGCGAACGACCAGGTGTTGGGATCCAGCATGGGGCGAACATATTCGCTCGCTATCCGGTCGCGGTGAGTCGGACTTCTAGATTTGTCGCGCGCCCATCGGCATGTTTTGTGGATAGCAACTCGGCTCGCAGGGATTGATCTATGAAAGGTGCAATAAATGCCCTTGTGATTGTTTGCACTACTGTGTTGTCGTTCCTTTGTCCCAAGAGCACGGGACGAGAACTCCACAACGGTTATGCTTACGGTTTCACTTATGGATATGCTTTGGTAAGCTTATGGTTATGCTATACGTGTGCCTTGTGTAGTTATGCAAATTGCTTATCAATGATATATACCATAAGTTATGCAGGATTATTAATCTTCTTTATTCATTATTGTTGGGCACATTGTCTTGCAATTTCTGTACAGCCACAAACACAGCTATCTGTATCGGTAGTATCACTCTCTTCTCCTTCCATGTTGAATGCGCACGCCTGTTATCTGGCAAGCGGTTATATAGTCGGCCTCCGCGATAAACACGCGCTTGCGGCGAACGTCAAACGACGACGCATAGCGCGCGGCAGTGGCCATCTGCGCCGACTCCGAACACGCTTATAGCCAATTCCGACATACGCCGGCTCGCATGAAGCGCGGTGTTGACTAGCGTAGTGAAGCTTTTCGTTTCAAAAGCCCAACTCCAGAAAAGTGCTTAAAGTGTAGTGACTATCTGTGTGATGGCACAATAAAGCGCCCTTGGAATTTTTCAAGCTAGACTTTCGTTATCATTTGGTAAAGCGGCGTAAATAAATGCAATAACAGCACATTTTTGCGATTGTGGCATGCACTGCAATTAAAACTACTCACGTTCTGCCGCGCTCTCAACGGCACGTCACTTCAGTGAACGTGCCGAATGCAGCAAAGGAACGCGTGGGCCCTGCAAAGCGGTACGTAGTGCGTTCATTGCGTCCGGCTCGGGGCTAGCGAAACCTACGGGAGAATGACGTGTGGGTGCGCTCAGGCCTCGGCTAGCGCGGAATGTGCACAGCAGACCATATTGGCACCACAGCAGTAACCAACATTTTAGCAGACAATGAGGAAAAAAAAAAGCTCTAAGGGATTACACTATTTCAATCCTAGCAGCCGCGCCTTCAGAGTAGTTTCAAATTTCATTGCACTGCACAGCGAAGATACCAAATGTCTGGGGCATGTATCGACGCGCATTTTTCTAGCCGCACCCTGTCAATAATGTGAAATGCCGAGTTTACTGCAGCTCCTCTGCGAATTTTTACCGTCATCGCCGTACTCCTGAATGCAGGGCCGGAGCGTATCGGGCGTTGCTGTGAGGGTGAGCACTGGCGGCCTCTACCGGCACGCTTGGTCCCTACTCAATGATCACGTGGTATTTCTTCGGCCGCGCGCTGCCGTAGGCGACCACGGGATGCACAGGTCGCTCAGTAGATCGTGGTCTTATCAATCCTCGTCTTTTACCTTCGTTCCCCTGCCATCCAATTACTGCGACCCGACTCGAGATCCAGCGACTCAACCGCCAGGATTTATCCTCCCCCTCACAGAAAGCTCAGCACTGAAGAGGCAGTAGCCCTTAGACAAACACCTTTCCAAACCTACACAGATACAGTAAAATGTTCCCACATACATATCGCGGCATCTGCCCCTGGTGCGGCGACACACGCCCTACGCTCTTTTACATCTCGTGAGGGTGCGGGGGCAAACCTCAACACTTGACACCTAGCACGTCATTTGAGCGGTGGGAGGTACAGTTATAGTACAGTTGACCGGCGATATCCTGGCGGGACAAGAAACTCTGATCCAACAAGGGCCAACAATGGTGGTCGGAACGCGTTGTAAAGGGAAAAAAATATACAAAAGCGCGGCGCCTGCTTCCACGTGACATAGATTGGCCAATGGGGAAACGGAGGAGGCTGGGGCGACAGGAGGCGTGGAGGAGGAAACGTCGGGGAGAGCGGGGTGACGTAAAGATCTAAGAATGGCGCTACTTTTGGAAAATTGGGGGGCTTTAACTGGCTAAGCGCACTGCGGCTCGCTGAGAATCGACAACTGCATTTGCCCTCGCACACTACGCACCTTTTGGGTGAGCAGATAGCACAAGTCACACATATGATAAACCGCATTACTAATCGTAGAAGAGGCCTTCGCGAGAAAGACGTCCTCCACATAGTACAGGCTCTGATAATCAGCCGGCTCACATATCACCTCCCCTATCACAATCTCACCCTCACTCAAACTCAGAAGATGGACGCCCTTCTACGGAAGGTAGTGAAAGCGGCTCTTGGGCTGCCTCCACATGCTTCCACAAAACGGCTTCTTCAGCTTGGTATCCACAACACCGTTGGCGAGCTTTTGGAGGCTCATTGCAATGGTCAGCTCCAACGTCTCAGACGCAGTCGTCAGGGCTGCGCTATACTTTCTCGCCTTGGCTACCCTGTCCCTGAGACACCCACACACGTCCCACAATATCGCCTCGCTCCTGCTCTACGCGCTAGCATACATGTAGCTCCAATTCCCCGCAATATGCATCCCGAGCGACACGCCGGCCGTAGACGCGCCCGAACTCAGGCCCTGGCACGCATTTTTGGAGACCGCACCACAATTACACCGGTTTTGTACACGGACGCGGCCCGCTACCCAGAGAGGCGGGCCATGTGTTTAGCTGTAACTGACAATACAGACGCGCTTAGGGTGTGTGCCACAGTTCTAACAACGCACAGCTGCTCAGCAGAGGAAGGGGCAATAGCCCTGGCCATTGTCCATGCCTCGACCCTCTCCGCACAGGACACCCCCATCACCATAGTGACAGACTCGCAGGCTGCCTGCCGGGCCTTCGCGCAAGGACTCGTGCCAGAACACACACATCGAATTCTCTCCTCTGTCCCCCCTCCCATGTTACACAGGGTGCGTATCGTCTGGACTCCTGGACACGCCTCTCTCCATGGTAATGAACGCGTTAATGCGGTAGCCCGAGGTCTGACTGGCCGGGCACCATCGGAAGAGCTGTCCAACCCAGACGACGCACCGCCAGAGCCTCTACAGTACACGGAGACGCTCGAGTACTACCGACAAAGTCGCCATAACTATCCCCCTCCTCATCCTTCGCTTATAGAGCAGATGCCGCAGTCTGGCGGCAACTGCAGACCAATTCATTTCCTTGTCTCCACATGCTACATATCTTTCATCCCACCCTGTACCCTTCCTATTGTCCCCACTGTGGGGCCAAACCCACGGTGTATCACTCCATATGGGAATGCCCTAACCCTTCAGGTGTTCCTCCTATACCCAACCCTACCCTTTCCTCTTGGGAGTCTGCGCTGCTCAGCACAAGCCAGCAGGAACAGCAACGGCTGATCCAGCGGGCTCGCGAAGTCGCGCATGGCAATGGAGCACTGGACTGAGGGCCCCACTCATCGAGGAAATTTTCTACTCGCTTTATGAAATAAGTGTTTATTCTCCCTCTCTCTCTATTATTATTAACCAAATTGTTAAGCACGTCATAGGCACCCAAATGTGGATGTCGTAGCGTCTACGTTAACATCCAAAATAATATGTGAACTGCGCGCCGCGGTTACATTTAGGAGGCGGAGCGTTGTGGGCAGCATTGAAGAAGCAACGGGCGCACAGTGGAGGCAGTGTTTGACTGCCAAGAACTCCGCTTCTGTTAAACGCATTGAAGTACTTTTTGCGGCAATGTATTTCTGAAATAGCCTATTTTCACTTCATATGCCTTTCTCCATTTCGAGAAAAAGTGGTTCAGGGCCTCTCTAAGACGAACTTGGTTAAACCGAATACTCACATACAACGAACAGCATGGAAACGTTTGTTTGATTTTCTATAGACTGAATGCAAAAAAAAAAAAAAAAAAATCCGCCTTAGACGAACTGCCTCAGACATACTTTTCGGTTAAGATGAGCATTCGGACTGGCCGCTACTGCTACCGATCCGAGAGCACGCTCATCGATGCACCCAACTGGAGAGGCACTAGAGCGTACTAGAAAACGGTTGAGTGGGGCGAGCGGCCGGGGCGGCGCAAGCTTTTCAGTGAGGCGAGCGACGACGAAAAATACTCTGGCAGTGCTGCGATCGAAGTGGATTGGGCCGCACCGAAGTCGCGCCGTTGGAAACTGCTGGCGATACTTCTCGGAATGGTCATTCGTACAACTTCGCGCGCTGGTATACGCTTTCGGACAGCTCAAACGGTGTTTATAATTGCATATGTCATGTATTTATGCCTTAGGAATAGATGTCTTTCTCTATCTTATTTATTTCATTTCATCATTTTCTTTAATACCGCTCGGTGATTGCGGCCGCAGTGTCGGCCTTGATTCTAATATACATAATTTATATTTTTATAGGTTATTGTATAGTTCCCTTGGGAGAACCAATACTTTTCTTGTTCTTCAAGCAGCATGCATCTTTCGCGTGTATTTTTGCGCGTATAGTTTTCCATCAGTAGGCCTTGCGAAACGCGAACAGAGAAACATATGTAAATTAAGTTAACTTCCTGCTTGCCGCTTCAAAGAAATAAAACATATCTGCCCCATCCGGCGCCCTATACTCAGTTTTACGGGAAGTCTTACAGAAAAAAAAAAAAAAACTACAGTGCAACATTCCATTAATGTTTCCGCCTTCCTCGCATAACAGAATGCGGAGTAAAGTTCGTACGGGTTCTTGTACTGTGGTCGGACCTCGGGCGCCGAGAACAGTTTTATGTAGCCATCATACAATCTAATATTTGGCCCGTAAGCCGTGTGAAATATCTTGTCCAGTTCACGCTTAACAAGAATAAAAAGAAAGAAAAGAAGCGGCGCGGTAGCCCTATTAGTCGGTATACATAGTGGATATGGCATTGCACTGTTGAACTCGAGCTCACGGGTTCAAACCAGGTCGCGGAATTCGGTTGGAACGAAATGGAAAAAACACTCGCGTACTTCTGTTTATGTGCACGTTAAAGAAACCCAAATGGTGAGAACTGAACAGGGGGCTTCATAATCATATCGCCAAACGTAAAACGCCAGAATTTGTTTAAGAAAAAGAAAACAACGAAAAGAAAGAAAGAAGGTAGCTGCGGCCATCGGCTTCTTTTTATGGGTGTAAACGAAAGAAATTATTCTCGAGTCTGATTTCTGAGAAAAACGTATTACGTTTATTTTATATTTCATACCTAAATGAAACGCCGTTCCTAACTGTACGTCCGTTCAACTATAAGCAGCTTCTGTATTATGAACGGCTACTTCCAATAATCCGGCGCACTATCATAAGGGCAACAATGAAACAATTAAAGGAACGACATGCCTCACACCAGGCACGTACCCAGAGGGGGGGGCGCCCCCCCCCCACGAAATTAAGTGGCATACCGCCCCCACCCATCCGCCCCCAAGGCACCACTCCTCACACACATTCCTAAAGCGTCGACAAATCAATCCACTCGGCGGTCAACATTTTGCTGCCTTTTCAAGCGAAAACAGTGTATGACTAACATCCGTAGTTTTTTTTCGGCTTTAGTTAATAGAAAAACATCATCATGCGGGCCGATCCTGAAGATAGTGCAAAAAGGGTCCTAGATCAATGGCGCATTCCCATGTGGACTCGGGAACCTATAAGGCACCCTTCGGAATCTTCGGGATGTGAACCCAGTATTGTGATATCTTCGGGATTAGCATACGTATGGGGAGTTCTTAATGGCTGCTTCAACTCCACTGGTGCTCGGCCCGTTGTTGCACTATCTTCGGGATCGGCCCGCGTGTGGGGTGTGCTTAACGCCTGCTTCACCTCCGTCGCGGGTCGACCCGATATTGCACTACTTTCGGGATTGGCCCACGTATGCGGGGTGCTTAAGGCCTGTTTCACCTGCGCCGAGGGTCAGCCGGTGTTTAACTATCTTCGGCAGCGGCCCACGTATGGGGGGTGCTTAACCCCTGCTTCACCTCCGCCGCGGGTCGGTCCGATATTGCACTACTTTCGGGATCGGCGCACCTATGCGGGGTGCTTAATGTCTGTTTCACCTGCGCCGTGGGTCAGCCGGTGTTGCATTATCTTTGGGAGCGGCCCACGTATGCGGGGTGCTTAACGCCTGATACACCTCCGCCGCGGGTCGGCCCGATATTGCACTATCTTCAGGCCGACGGTCGATGGGGGCGAAATGCGAAAATACCTGTGTACTTAGATTTAGGTGCACGTTAAAGATCCCCAGGTGGTCGAAATTTCCGGAGCCCTCCACTACGGCGTGCCTCATAATCAGAAAGTGGTTTTGGCACGTAAAACCCCATAATTTAATTTTTTTAGGCACTATATTTTAGTTTATTTATAATGCCCAACAGAATTTTTATGTCACCATCTATTTAACGATAACGCGCACCCTGTTGCTTCGTTAGTTCAACCTTCATTGTTTAGACCGATCGGGGGCCAGGAAATAGATTCGGTTCATAGTCGGCCGGTCTGTACGCTCGTGGAACGAGTTGTGGCCGGAGAAAACGCCATTTGCGTTTAACTTTCACATTTGCTTCATTATTTCCTCGAGTGACAGCTCGCCGCGATGCTGGCAGATCCTCGGAACCATATATCAGCGATATGACTGTCACCCGTTACCTCGTCTGGTTTTCCCTTATTGTACAGCATTTCTCGCGCAAAATTGGCAACTGGAAACGAGAGTCGCGGAGATTACAAATTAAGCGATCTGCTAAAGGAGAAAGCCAAGGCAACAGCCAAACAGGGAGGAAAAGTGAAAATTGTTTGTGAAAATATTTATGGATCACCATCTTTTTATTTAAGAAGGAAGCAGAGAAGACGCCGCAGGAAGGGGAGAATAATTCCGTGTGTTTTGAATGACGCTTCTACAGTTATCAATTGAGCCGCCTGACGTAGCCACTTCCCTGCTGTGCTAATGGGGAGGAAGTGGGGGGGGGGGGGGGGTTCTAAGCTTCCGCGTTGGGCGCAGCACGTCTAGAACCGCAGCGTCCTGCACTCTACGCGGTTGTGCGGGACTGGTGACCACGCATCGTTACGCAGCTTCCCGAATAACAACACGAGTCGGTTTTGCTACTTGGTAGAGCAGTAAACGAGGGATCTAAAAGAAGTGTGATTGTTCCGCAAATATACATTTCTCTATAATTCTTCCAGAGCTAATTAAAAAAAAAGAACGTTACTAGAAATCTTTATTTTGCACTTTCGCTTGTTAACTTGTTCTCGGCAAGGTTCTTCCTGCGCATCTTTCGTACACGAGTCCATTTGGTGTGGTTCTTTGTTTGCCAAGTAAGAAAAAGGTGTATCTCACAGGCATACCTGTGAGATACACGCTATTTCATATCTCTTTTGCGCCTTTATGCGTCTTTATGGCAAATGGTAGGAATTATTCACATTTGTACTAGTAAACGGATCCTCCCCCTCATTTGCACGGAAAGTTACCTTGGGTTGGGCCCCCCCTCCCCCCCTCCCCTCCCCAAAAAAAAATGCTGCGTACGTGCCTGCCTCACACACACGTAGCGATATTTGTAGATCTGCAAATATGCAAAATGCAAAATCGACCAATTAACAAGAATTCGCTAACTAACTTTCTAGCTAATCATCTTATGACCCATATTGCAATTTACAAATTCTAGCAGTGGATTTCACAAGGTTGTGTGCTTCAGTGCATGAAACGACGTTTTGTTAACAAATTAACTTGAACGCCAATGCATTTCTCCGCAAAGTTTGGGAATTTATATCTCGAAACTGGTGTCATCTTGAAAATTCGTTCCAAGTGGATCCGCATTACGAACTCCACGGCTACAATTTGCAAATCGCAATATGGACCATAATGTAATTAGTTAAAAACTTAATTGGTGAATGTTTATTAGTTAGCCGATTTTGCATCTCAATTTTTTGTGCAAGTATTGTCCGCTGCTTCGAGTAGACCAGTAGTAGCTCATGAAATAGAATTGCGATATCCTCCACTGGCAACCTTTAAATATTTTTGAAAGTGTTCGCTGAAACACCCTGTATGTACAATCGGTACTGGCCGACAAGAGTCACGGGCGCAGCAAAGCAATTAAAACCATAAAATTTACTACACAGACTTTGGACAGTAAGTCGTCGGGCGAGCTCGTTGGCTCCTTCATTGCCCCTGAGAGCCTGATGTGCCGGAGTCGAGATTAGTAAAACTTGGTGCTCCATTGGGTTGTTTTTGAGGATTCTGACCGGCTCAGTTGAGGTGAGTCCTCTGTTAAAATGGGTGTCCGCGTAACTAACGCGCGCTCGCTAGCAGACGACGCACTTGCAAAATGCAACTAAAGCAAAATTGAAGACGTCATGTTGCATCACCCATGCTTCAGATATGTCTACGGAGTAAAAATGTGTCAATATAATTTTGCTGTTGAAATAAATCACCATTATACGAGTGTACTCGTGCAATCAGTCTCAGCGCCCGCAGCTGAATATGCCGCGAAGCGCGTCTTCACCTGAATTCAGTTCGCTCGCAGCGCCCTCGCACAATTTTTCCACACGCGGCGCCTCAGCGGGAGAGCTACGTTCGGTTCACTCAACCGTTGTCTGTTATGCTCTACACGCATCCATAGCCAAGTTTGTTCTTTATTAACCGTATTATTATTCATGACCATAGCATATAGGTTTTCTGTGTCCATAGGTGTTCCGAGCCATTGTTTGAGCATAAACTGTAAACTTGTAGGAAACCATGCTACTTGCGCCGCTTGCCGGGTTTGCTTGCTTGCTTTGTTTTCAATGAATGCGTGAACACCGGCGGCACATTTAGTACAATGGGTCGCGCTATTCCGGTTCATGTGGTTGAGCCACACTTTCATGCATTGGATTACATCTACCGTGCCATTGGGTCCAAGAAATTGAACTTCGATGGCCTGCTATTGATTCATTTCGATGCCCATCCGGACCTTGTGATTCCTCCCCAGCTCGAACCGCAAAAGATCCAGGACCGTGAACATGTGATGTCATCTATTGACATTGAAAGCTGGATTATGCCTGGTGCTTTGGCAGGTCACTTTGACCGCCTGCTTTGGGTTCGTTCACCCTGGTCAGATCAATTGCCCGACGGAGACCACTGCTTTCTAATTGGCGAAAAGGCAAGTTCAACAGTGCTTCGCTTGCATGAAGCTTCAAGCCAGGATTCAGCTACGCGTGCTTCATCGTTTCGGTGCCGCCTTAAGTTGAGCCTTTGTTATCGTGCGTTTCCTTGTTCCCCAGTGCTGTCAGCTTTATCAAGTCCGGTTTGTGTACAGTTAACTTACTTTGCTTGTTTTGGGAACTGCGGGTGTTGACAGTGTTATCTTGAGCGATAAGTTTCTTGCATTTATGCTCTGCCCAGAACACATTTTAGAAGCTGTGCCATATTTGCCATGTCATATTAAGAGTGTGCTGCTGGCAAAATATTTATGCGCAGGAAGACTCCCAAATTATGGTCAAATGTTCCAGAGTAAATGTCGTACAAGTGACTAAGAATTCCTAGCGTGGTTGTCAACGCCTCGTATGGGAAATTGCTGCGGAAACAAGCATACCCCATGGTAACTTGCCATCACTTAACTGTAACCTGGGGTACATTTTCATACCTTATAGTTAAACCACATGCGATAGTTAGGAAGGAAACAGTACGAGTGCTAAATTCCATTACGTTTACTGCCGTTCCCTGTATTGCTTAACTTTACGCTCTACAAAAGTCAAGCCAACAATGCCGAACGTGTGTCCTTATCCGGGATGCATGTTGTGCTAAACTTCGCAAATACCATTCATTGAGAGTGAGTGAGCTGATTAGTCGCTCCACGATTAGCCGTTCCATGAGCAACCCGCCGCGGTTGCTTAGTGGCTATGGTATCGGGCTGCTTAGCACGAGGTCGCGAGCTCGAATCCCGCCCACGGCGGCCGAATTTCGATGGGGGCGAAATGCGAAAACGCCCGTGTACTTAGATTTAGGTGCACGTTAGAGAACCCCAGGTGGTCAAAATTCCGGAGTACCCCCACTATGGCGTGCCTCATGATCAGGTCATGGTTTCGGTACGTAAAACACCATAATTTAATCCTAAAAAATTTTCCATTAGCCATCACGCACTAGCAAAAACACTTATCCTTGCAGCCTTATACGTGTTTTCCAGGATGGACGTGCCAAGGTTTCCAGTGCACTGCCATACTTCCTGAGTGAGTGTGCTTGGGCACCTAGTGAAGAGCTGTCCGGTGCACACGGGGTGACTCTGAGGGTGCGGCCACTGGACTGGCTACTCATGCAGCGAGCCCTGGATGAGACCTGGCGGCCAAGCAGCTCACGACAGCTGGTGCTCGACATTGATCTTGACTTTTACAGCACGCAGGACCCCTTCTCACTCATGTTCACTGCCAGCCAGATGGCCATGCTGCGAAAACTTTACCACTGGGACTGGCCAAAAGATGTGCGTGATGCACAGAAGATCAAGGTTGGTTGCCACACCACTTAGGTAGCCTTAGAAGCTGTGTAACATGACACAATCAATCATTGAATATGTGGATGCCCCCGTTAGTAGTTGAAATTAGCTGATAAAGGATATCAATCACATTTCTAGTTGTGCAAGGCCACCACTTACACACTTGAGCTGCATTTACATACGAATGCAACAGCAGTGTATTGCCCTTCGTTTTAAACAAGCAGGAGCCCATCTCTGGAGAGAGCGTTTTGCTGGTGAGATAAGAGCACAGGCGAGCAACTGTCTCACTTTTACTCTCTCCCTCGATGCAATATGCCAGTGTTTACATGCATCGCATGAGTTTGCTTATCGTCCTTGATCTGCCCCTCTTCCGGCCCATAATTCGATTTGCTTTCCTAGCACATTACCGCCGTGTACATGGATCCAATGGTCAAGAAATGCAATGCAATGTGCCACTTGCCGCACTGATATAAATGCAGCTTTAGCGTCTTGGTGCACATGTGCACAGTGCGGATGCAGTCCTGTGCAAGAAATGATTCCAGTAGAGAAACAGAGACTGAACATGGCATCTGGCATAATTTTCTATTATTTTCTAACAGGTAAATGTAAATTAACTTTAATTGGTTAGTAAAGGCACTGTTCTGGCAAGGTTTGTATCGATTCACAATGATGACCACATCCCTGGCAGTATGTTTGAGCACCATCAAACAGTTTCAGGAGGAAAGCAAGCTGTCCATCTGTTATTGGGCCAAGCAGTGACAATAACAGCACGCATGTTCTTTTCATTTCTAGCAGCCCGTGGCATTTATTGCATACTAGCATCAAGGAAACGCGCTGCTCCGACCAGCAAGCCTGAGATGAACAGCTTGGTTTGGCTACTGAGACTGTTTAATGGCACTACTATCCCGCGAATGCTACATAGCATTCGCGGGGTAGTAGTGCCATCAAACAGCCACATAAACTTCACCTTCTATTGAGCGATCATCGACATACCAAGACTGCTTCCGACACATACGTGAAAACCCAGAAACTTGCAAAGAACAACTTTTTGTCCTCTACTTTACCATCTATTTTGAAAACAAATGTTAAAAAGTTCTGGCACATTATACACCCTGCACACGACCCTTTAATTACATTGCAAGATACCTCCGGAAACATAATCCCAAATAATCTTTGTGCTACCGCACTGAATAGAGCACTCATTGAGAGCTTTTCCTCGAGCGTAACAGTTGATCTTCCAGATATGCCGCACCACAGATTTTCCATTATGTCGCCAATAACTATTGATGCTCCTGGCGTTGCTAAATTAAGTCTTTAAACCACGATTCATCGCTGGGGTGTTATGAAATTAGTTCTAAATTCCTAAAAAGTACTTGCACTTATAGTTCATTTATACTAACAAAACTGCTTCAGCAGTTGCTCGATTTATCAAGCCTTCCTAACGACTGGAAAATCGGGAAGGTGGTCCCACTTTACAAATCCGGTAATAAGCATGTGCCTCAAAATTATCCTCCCATTTCACTCACTAGCACATGCTGCTAGCACATGATAACTCTTTCTTTTTCTTCTTCACAGCATGGTTTCCGTCAAACATATTCCTGCGAAACGCAGTTACTGTCATTCTCTGATAAATTACATTGCATTCTTGACCAGTCAGTGGTGATTGCATCTTTTTAGACTTTTCGAAAGCTTTTGATAAAGTGTGCCATCAATTGTTGCTTTATAAATTAAGTCATCTTAATCTTGATCCACATGTCTTTAGATGGATTCAATCTTTCCTTCTCAACCGTTAGCAGTTTGTTTTCACTAATGGCACAACCTCACCGCTTACTAACGTGCTAGCTGGTGTACCGCAAGGATCCATCCTCGGACCACTTCTATTTTTAATTTATATTAATGACCTTCCGTCCACCCTATCTTCTGCCATCCTTTTTGCTCACGACTGTGTAATTTTCCGAGAAATATGTAACCTCAACGACATTAATACTCTCCAGACCGATCTTAATTTGGTCTCTAACTGGTGCACAATGTGGAAAATGAAATTAAATATTAACAAATGTAAGTTCATGCGTGTTTCTCGCTGCTCTAACACTTCCCCTTCTTATTGTCTTAATGGCATTCCTCTTGATTCCTTTGCATCATATAAATATCTAGATGTACATATATCACGAAACTTAACATGGAATGCCCATAATAATACGTTACTAATATCGGTAATTGCATGTTAGGGTATTTACGTCGCAACTTCTCTGCTGCTCCATCGTCCTTAAAGCTCCTACTTTACAAATCACTAATACGACCTAAGGGACCCTGGGCATGAAAATCTTGTATATTCTCTCGAACTTATACTAGATAACTCCGCTTCATCTTTTCAAATTACAACCGTACCGCAAGTATCACAGCCGTGAAAACCCCCTAACCGTTCTCTCCCATCTTTAAAAATTCGATGGAAAATCGATTGCCTCACTCTATTCCACAAGGTATATCATCACATCACGCTACACGACGATTTTATTTCACCACCAGAATACATCTCCCATTGCATTGATCATTGGCACAAGGTTGGCATAAAAAAATTCAATACTAAAGCTTTTTTTCAGTCCTACCTTCCCCAGACATCTGTCGAATGGAACTGCCTCCCTCCCAATATTGCAGCCATTCAAGGTAATCAACGATTTTGCGATGCACTAACAACCTTCGTTTATTTTGGAGAATGTTGAAATTATGTTCTAACAAAATTCACTGTATTGTATTGATTGTATTTGTAACCTATATTACCCACTCCCCTCTGTAATGCCTTTGGCCCTGAGGGTATAATAAATAAATAAATAAATAAATAAATAAATAAACGATAACTCCGTATATAATTACTGTATATGGCTCTAGCACATGTAGGTGCACAGTCACATGTTGCTTTTCATATTTTGCAATCTTTAAGGAAACACATAATCTGTACCTTGCTGGAAACACCTCATTTTGACAGCTCTCACAATTCTTTGCAATCCATTACATCTTGCCAATTATAATGATTATTTTAATTACTGATTGTATGGCAGGGACTAAAATATTACTGCTGGTTTCTCAGCAAGACCCTCAACAACATGTAGTTGGTCTTATTCGCATAGAATAATCTCGCCTTTTTTTAAAAACCTGCTGGTGCATGATAGTTGGGGCACCCTGTATACCGTATGTGAGTGTGTGTTCAGAGAGAGCAATGTTTATCACCAGCCAGGTGTGCCATGCCCAAATGTCAACTGTGTCTGCCAGTTAATTGCCCTGGCACATTCACATAACTGGGACATCAGTCGCACGAGCAAGCATCATGCAGCTATGGATTCCTGTGGCCTGTTGGCAGCAGCTAAATCAAACCTTGGGGGGAGGGTAAACAAAAATACATCAACAATAACTAGGTGAGTTGGAATGTGTTCATAACGTATTAGTGCTATAAACACAGACCGAGAATAAGGGAAAGGAAATTCAAAGCTTGATGGCGTTCCATTTAACTGTGTAAACTACAGACCTTGTGGTGCAGGACTGATATGGTTCCATTAGAACATTTCAGTGCGTAAACATTTCCATGCCTACCTAACACGGAAACCCATTGGTTAGTCACATAAAACAAATCGCTATAAAAAAATAATGTATAAAGCAAAATAAATTCGAAAGGAAAAACATTGGCGGTGGCGAGTTTCGAACCTACACCCCCATGCTCAGAGGCCGAGTGTCTTTCCCACTGGGCTAAACACCCGTTTTTTTTTTCTTTATTACATGGAAAGCAAAACTGAAAGTGTATTACAATGTTGACACAACTACACACTTAAAACTCGCGCAAACACACACTTGCACCCAACAAGTGCATCCAGTCTGGCGGAGGGTCCTGCGCAGCGTACACACTTCTTACATAGGCAGCACTTTCACGAAAGAAGGATTTTGTAGATCGCGGGCTTTCGGCATGGCGATCACACAGTCTACTTCTCCACAAGCTATATAAGCCAAGTACTATGAACATGTCATAGGGAGGGCCACCCGTAACCTTAAATGGTAGAAACCTAATTGAATATGGAGTTATGTCAATGTCCTTTTTAAGTGTCCGTTGGAGAATGTCCCAAAAAAATACAGCGTCCCTACAGTCTATGGATCTATCGTTTCGGCACGTGGACAGAGCCGACAGTTTGTTGACCACGGCACAAAGCAACCCCTCGAATTTAACCAAGTTTTAACAGGAAGTGTTTCTGAATGTAATTTAAAGAAAAATGTTTTTACTCCAGGAGGTACACACATTTTTTGGACGCGCTTAAGTATATCCTGATAAGGTCGGCCTAAATAAGGTGCACGATACAAAGGATCTGGGAATATAGAGTCCACCAGTGCCGCAGAAATTGCTTTTCGACTGGCAGTGAACACTTACTCCAGGCTGAATCTAACTTTCAAGAAAATAAATGTGTCAACAACCTCTTTGAGGAAGCCTCAAGGAGCCTGTGAGACATCTTTGACATTTGATGACACTACTATATCAGGAGCATAATGAACTAAACAGAGTTGCAACATTTCACCCAAAAACGGATGGTCACTGTCTTGAAAGAAAAACAGACGAGAAACAATTTGCCTGATAAAGAGGTGTACTAATCCTAGGCCACCATGTTCAAGGGGGAAGAACAGATTGTCGCGCTGCATTGATTCACAGCTCGAACTCCAAATGAATGTTGCAAATACGTGATGCAGTGCCTGAAGGCGAACTCGTGAGCAGTGCAGTACTTGCAGCACATATATAAGACGGGAAGCTAAGAACATGTTGCACACTTCAGCACGAATGAACATTGACAAATTCAGCCCTCGCCATGAATTCACTTTACGTTGAATTTTGCCAACTTCTCCCGACCAATGAGCGTTGCTATTTCTATGCTGTGAGAGAGGCACACCTAAATAATGCAGATCCTCTTTCCATTGAATGCCTGCGTAATGTGATGGCATTGTGGCCCATAATCCAAACCAGAAACCTGAACTTTTTTCAAAGTTAACGCTTGCACCTGACGCCGCACAAAATTCTTGTGTATTTGCAAGCGCAGTCTTTACACTCTTTTTATCGGTGCAAAAAAAAGGCCACGTCATCTGCATACGCAAGAACCCGAACCTCATTAGTCAGTAATTTAAACCCTTGGAAATTTTGTTCTTTAAGAATGCTCATACAAAGTGGCTCTAAATACAAGCAGAACAGAAGCGGTGACAAAGGGCATCCTTGTCGTACTAATGATAAAAGCCTAATCGGATCGGAGAGAGAGCCATTCACTATCAGTCTCGTTGATCCATTAGAATAACATATCCTGACACCTCTAAGGAGCCGAGATCCGTTATTTATATGCTCTAGTACAGTAAACAGGAATGAGTGATTCACCAAGTTGAACGCCTTAGCCAGATCTAGCTGCACCATTGCCACCTGTCCAATCCCCTCAGCTAAACACTCTAGCACCAATCTCACAACATGAATGTTCGTCTGAATGAACCGGCCGCTGATGCCACATGTTTGATGATCACCGACCACAGACCTTATTACAGCTTGCAAACAGTTAGCTAATACCTTAGCAAAAATTTTATAATCCACATTGCATAAGGAGATAGGCCGATATCCGTCAACTTTTTGCAATTTAGTCTCATCATCGCTTTTGGCTATAAGGACGGTGTGTCCTTCGTACATTGTGGTGGTTAGGTACCCTGCTTCTAAGGTCTCTTGGTACACCTGAAGTAATAATGGCGATAAGAGGGAACGAAAACACTGATAAAATTTGGCAGTAAGGCCATCCGGGCCGGGCGTCTTGACCTTCACTAACGAATCGATGCATGCAGTTAGCTCATTAATATCAATGTTTTCATTTGTATAATCATAATCATCTTGATTTAACTGGGGCAGCAATGATACAATTTTTTTGGCAGCATCTGTATCCAATGGTTTATGGTCTCGAAATAGTTTTTGATAATGTTAAAAAAATGCTTTAGTTATTAGAGTAGGCTCATTGACAATGATTCCACCATACTCTATCTCTAGTATTTGTTTAGACAGCTCGTGTCGGCGCTCATCACCAAGGGCCCTACTGCAAGGCTGTTCTTCCAGGAAACGCTGCTCTCGCGCACGCACTAGTGCACCTCTGTATTTTTCTGCGCTCGGAGTTTGTAACTGTGCCTTGACCTTATAAATATCATCAATATATTGACCCGGATGTAGGCATGCAAGCTCATGTAATTCACTCAAAAGTCTATGCAATGCTTTGTAATTATTCTTTTTTTCCAAGGCTAATATTGATGATTCTTCAATAGCTATCATTTTAGCTTCCTGTTTGAATAATTCCCACAAAGCAAAGAGTGGCAAGTCCTTGCGGCATGACACATGAGCTATGAGCTCAGTAACACGATTTAAGAAACACTCACGAGAAAGTAACTGGTTGTTAAACTTCCACAGCTCCCAACACCGACTTTGGTAACGACGGCTGCCAAACAGTGCTGACACTAGGCAATGGTCATTAAAAAATATAGGGTGCACAGTGTAACTATAAGTAAGTGGTAGCGCACTAAGTGAAACATAAATTCGGTCAATCCTTGCATGCGAGGTACCCTGGAAGTGTGTATATCGGCATCCTGTCTTTTCATTTTCCCCAATGTCCACAAGCTGATAATCACATATCAGGCGTTGCAAAGCATCACTACTTCGATCGTGTCTCAGCTTCAGTGGCGTACGATCTTGCGCGTTGCATACACAGTTAAAGTCTCCGAAGAGGACTAATGCACGATCAGTACAAAACTGATGTTCTAGAGATAAGAAACACTCACGTTCACGTAACTTGTTCGGGGCATAAACGCACATAAATCTAAAACTGCAACTCGTGCCACAGATATCAATATCGCAACAGATTAGGCGCCCTTCCCTATCTGTAAACAAACGTAGCAAATTACATTGTAAATGCTTGCTAACAAATAACATACAACCTGCGGAAACGCCTACTGCATGGCTGACACAAACATTATAGTCAGATAGGAAAGGAGATAGAGCTACTTCTGTGTTTTCGTCGGATTCAATCTTTGTTTCTTGGATAGCAGCAATATCTAATTTTCTATTGTGTAACAAATGTAGAAGCTGTACTTTCCGTCGCTTATTTTGTAAGTCACAGACATTTAAAGTGCCAAAATGGAAGGGAAGAGCGCCCGCCATGATTACCTATGTAGGTGCAGCGTTTAAACGCTGCTCCAGAGGTGCACCACTCCCTTCACGATGAGGTGATGCACTATGGACCTTTTGGTGCACGTTAACACAAGGGACATCTGCAGGAGTAGGTGTTCCCCGGAGCGGCTTTGTTAACTTTGACACTTTGGGAATGCGAGCCTCCTTTCCCGAGAGAGATGGATTGTCAGATGGCGCTGGACGCTTCTTAGCGGCCTCGCACATCGATCCAGATTCCACTGACGGTGAGCGATCTTGATTTGGTGGCGATTCTGCCCATGACACGGTTGGTTCGTCTTCAGGCGCCTTAGTCTCATCTTCGCTTGCAGGCTTCTGGCTGAGGCTAATTTCGGCCGATGACGGCTTAATCTGTTCTTGTCGATGAGTCTCAGGGAGTGTTTCGCCAGTTGCATCCACAACTTCGCTCACGTCCATTAGATGATCGGTGATGGTATCCATCCTCAGCTGGTCTATTTCCACGAAGCTTGTCGGCGTAGGTTCCGACACATGCATCTGCAGGGTGACCGTAGCGGTGACAGTTACTGCAGCGCGGTGTTCTACAATGTCGTCAGATATGCCCAACTCTGTTGCACCGGAGGCAAAGTGGTGGTCGCCCAGGAACCAAGATGAGGCACTGGTGGCTGTGTGTGCTCAATAGATGTGGCAGATTACTGGCAGAAACCCCATCTTTCAGTGTGAACGCTACGTCTCGATCAGTCATTTGCCAGCCCTCCATGCCGTCACACCGCCACATTTCTCTCGTGATGGACTTCACTGTGCCATATGGCTCTAGTGCTTCAACAATCCGTCTCTGTTCGAGGTGTAGGGGAAGCCAAAGAAGCTTCATCTTGATATTTTTGCATTCCGGGTCTATGACAAGGCACTTGAGGCCCTTCACCAGCAACTCGCCTTTGTCGACAAGTTTCTGTTTCGCGATGCTGTTGACATATGTGACGAACCACAAATGGCTCATCTGGTATTGTCCAGCGCCGAGGATACCAGTTGCATTTGGCACTGAAAGGAGTGCATCGCGAAAGTCCGGGGCCCGATTTGGCCGCCCTGCCAGGTCAGCATGCAGGAAAACTGAATTGAGAACGGTATTTCCAGTCGGTAGACGAGAGAGAACGACTTTATAATTACCGGAATCAGTAGTTGACGGTGGGTTTGATCCTCGGCCGAGGGCCGATGCGCTGTTTCCAGCGGAGCTCATCGCAAACGTGGCCGTTCGAACAAGCCTCTTCTTCTTCCACTGGGCTAAACACCCGTGCTCGCTGAAGGTGAATATATCTGAACTATATGAATGTGTTGTACCAGCGGTACAAAACAAATGGCAAAAGAGAACAGTTTCTATGAAGGCTCTGTCGAAAGATTTCGCGATGCAGAATAAAAGCCATCTCTAGGACTACATGTAGAGCCGACTTGGAGTATTGTAGACAGAAAAATTCTGATTTTGGGAAAATTTAATGCCAAATACGCCACATCCCCGACGAGTTTCGGTGGTTGCACGATGTGCCTTCCGTTGGAGGCGTTCCTTCGCCGACCGAAATTCCGCAGATCTGTGAGGACTCATGTACTTCATGTCACACAATGCAGACAGATAAGCAGTCAGCGAGTTGATAAGGAGTCATGAAGGGTTATATGAGACTCATCACTGTTGATAATGGTTCGATGGGGATGAATAAGGTGCTGAAGAGCGATAAGGACTTATAATGGTCAGAGAAATTCTGAAAAAAAAAGGTTAATATGAACTGATAAGAGTTGAGGATCAAATCATGTCCAATAGGGGTTGACAAGGATTGGATCAATTGTGATAAGGTCGATACTGACTGATAAGGGTTGACAAGGCTCCAATCGAGTTTTATAAGATTGATAACTGATAAAGGTTGATAAGGCTCGGATCTAGTCCGAAAAGGGTTGACTAGGGTTCATACTTGTCATATAAAGTTTCATAACATTAATGACGATGCTGGGCTACATGGAGATGAGCAACTGGCACAATGCTTACGTATACTTAGACAACTATCAGAGGAGTTTCTGCGCGAATATTTTTCTTTTGAAACCCCATCAATGTTTTCTTCTATAGTCAAACTTTTTTGCCACACTGCTGCAGGAAGCTCAAGATGGTCGTGCTAGGCAACTTGAACACCTGAGGACCTGTCTTAACTACCAGTTGCAGGACAGCAAGAACCTGGAGCAGCCAGTCGATGAAAACAGCCTCGGAGAGCCTTCATACCCAGCTGAGCTGGTGGCTTTATGCAGTGACCTGAAGGAACGTCCCCCAATAGGAGAAACTCTGCATGCAGACTTGGTTCACGATGCTGGTTGCACGTGCGACTTGGATTCTACATTACCTCACCACCGAAGCTCAAAGCAGGAAGTCTTGGATCTCATTGCCAGCACAGCTCGTTTTCTCCAGAGCTTGTGTGCAGCACCAGCAGTGATAACGATAGCTCGTTCCAGCATTGATGCTTACTGTCCGCCGGAAGAAGTTGACTTCATTCAGCATTCAGTGATTGACATGCTTAGGAGTGTGTATGGTGAACTGGACGTGCAGTTAGATTACGACAGTGCTGGCGATGCATAATTTTTTACACATCGTAAAAATCGAAGTGCGAGCGTGCAAAGCTGTTAGTAGTGTGGAAAATATGGGCGGTGTTCATGTGATCTGTTCAAAGTTATAGTATAAATACCGTCTTTCTGAGGCACCTGCAATGTGGCTGTGTGTGCTATTTTTGAAGTTGCATTTCAGAAAATTATGAAACTGATTTGCAAGTAATGTGAGGAATTCTTTTGAAAAGAAATTTGTGTAATCAACCAAGCTTTCCAATTCGAAACTGTATGGCCAATGCTTCTACGGTCACTGTCATTCAAGACGTTTTTCAATATCACAGTGATGGAGAGTGCAAAAGTACCTGCTGTCGAGGTTTGTGGTTGATCTAGTCAACATTGTAAACAGGCTTTTCATGTATTTTTGGCAAAGGACAGATTGCATTGTAGGCCATATCAGGAAGAGGAATAATGCATAACAAATTGAGCACTAATAAGGTCTTGCAACACTGTTGTGTGTTGTTCTTTCCAGAATGTACAATAAACATGTGTGAAGCTTTCTATACCTCATGCATTTCCCTAGAATATTTTTAACAGTACAGGCATTCTTGCATTCTGCTCCTGTTAGAATTGGGCTGCCACTGCTTGAAGTCAAATTTGCAATTTTGCAGCAGAATGTCATAACCATTATGGCAGCTCAGAAGTGTCTTTTCTGAAAAATGACTGCCTTCAATATTGAAATATAAACATATGCATTACAGTTTTTAAATAGACGGTGAAAACTCTTGTGAACTAACTACATTGTGAAATATAAAAATATAAAAATTTTGTCTGCTTTGATAAATGCTTACTCAAATGTAGTTTGTACAGCTGTAGTTTGCAACTTTGTAGCTGTAACTTTGACAACTATGCAGGGCCGGTATTTTGCAGCGATGCTTTTTCCAATGCCTTTTGGTGCTTTTGACGTTTGTGAGTGGCCATGTTCCAGGCCCTGCACGGGCCAGAGCATGTCCACTAGCGAACGCTAAATGCACCGGAAGGTATTTGCATCCGGAAAAGGCATCGTTACAAAATACTGGCCCAGATATTTAATACTTTGTGAAAAATTTGCTAAGAACCAGTTCAGCCCTTGAGCTGCTTCTACCAAAGAATAGCCAAGGTGTGACCTTGTTTATGGGTGTTTGTTAGAAACAAGCATCTGAGAAAGCTATGACAAAATGTGTATGTATAAATCAACACCACACTCCCAGAATATATCTAATACACACAGTGTGTGCGGAGGTGGGCTGGGCAGAGAAATTTGAGTAAAAAATAGCTTGAGCTATGTCAGATTAACTGCAGCATTGGATGACCTTAGCAAATTTGTATCTAATAATCTTGATCATGTTTCAACATTTGACATGTTAAATTAAGTGCAGCTGTTCAACAATCCAAATTATTTTTGTTTCTTTGTCTGAACTTGCACTATAAATGTACTTATGCTGTAGTGACATGCCATTTTAATTTAGTTTATTTAGCATTGTTCAAGGTGTCTAACATCAGAGAAAAACCTGGTGAAGCTGTCTTCAGGGAATTTGGCAGTTCTCGAAAATTTGGGGGGAAAACTGAATTTTTACCCTCATGGCTTTGAACCGTAAATTATTTGTCTAAAGGTCTATCGTCGTTTTCTGTGTGCCAATATATCACTTTGTTGCTAGCTGGTGCTCCTTAGTTTAGATACCCCTGCTCAAACAGATGAGTTGACGTAATCTACACGCAACATTCCTCTCTATGAATGAGCCAGTGCTGTCACACCAGAGGTTCCATAGACCACAACAGGTGGCGCCACTTGGGTTTTCTCATTTTGTCACAAAAGCTCTGTTCTCGCTACAAATGATGAATTCGTTATTACAAAAGCCTAATCTTTCAATGTAGTTTGACTGAATACTTTTCTGTAGTGTTCCTTAAATGTCAGCATATTTACAGCTTACTGCAACTTTGCAAGCGATAAACCACCCATTTTGTCCATGCACTGGAAAAATCAAGAAATACAAAAGTGCAGACATTGTAGTACTTCATCAAACTATCATTTCAAATATCTGCCAACAAAGGCTTCCTGGTTGCCTGCCACCATGCTATTGTGTTGCTGCTACAAACGTGTTAGCCAAAGACTATAGAAAAATGTATATGCACTTTTTCTGTGATGCTGTACCTGGAGTTCCATTGTCCGGAGATTGATTTCTCTATCTCAAATAAAGCTACAACTGAAAACATCAATAATAAAACAAGAAACTTAAAAATTGGGTTCCTGTTTCTCTTCAACATAGAAGTTTCTATATAAACAGCTACTTCTTATGTAAAAAGCTGCTAACCAGAAACAAATCAATTCATACTGGTGAAACCTATTTTCATGCAACTTTACCTTCCATCACTAGTCAGGTAACATGAGGTATGCTCCTCCATTTTCTTTAGCTATGAAATGTAGATCAAGATATGCATAAGAAACCCGAAATAGCTAAAAATTAGGCACGACCAGGCAAGCTGACATCCTCAGACATCGTGCAAACAACCTGACTGTAAAACCAAACTGTTTTTGTTCTCCAAACATATTAAAATTAGACTTGGCACAATGCCGCACCTCGTTTTCAAGCAGCAAAACAGTTGTTTTATATCTATCACAGCTCGCATAACACCAACACGAGCCTAAGCTACCATGTTGCTTGCCTAGTAAGAGAGGTTTGGACCTTGTGTAACATACAGCTTTTTATGATAGGTAGAGTGGAGAAAAGTATGAACTAAGGGTGTACAAATATTCAGTATTTCATATGTTAATCATAGTTCATGCTATTTCATTCAACAGTTCACTACTATTTGAAATTGCATAGCATTTGTTACTGTTTGAATACTGTATACAGTAAAACATTGTAGCATGTAGTTGGCAGGGGACGAGGTAAGCACTAAGCGATGTACTAATTCACCGACAATGGCATATGAGCGGTTACAGACTTACCGGCCAAAAAAGTTAATTCTTACTCAAGCACAGATGCAGACAAGTTTATTTCCGAGCAGGCAGCAAAACTGATTTTCACTTGCTGCCGTAGCGGCCTTGCGGCGATGATGGCATCATCAAATTATGGCAAGGGTGCGAGCCCGTTTCTCCATCAGGCCCTACTTCTCTGCGAGCACCTTCATGACACTCAATGCACTAGCTACGTCAGATACGGAAGGGCCCATCCATGATGACAATGTGGAAGTGCTAGAAGCTATGGGAGCAGGAAACGCATCACGGCTGCCATATTTTGATGTCACTATCGGTGGCGACTGCACTCCAGGGAAGGTCTTTGCGCTGCAATTTCGCAATCTATGGTCTGCACGCATGACCTTTTGCCGATTGCACGCTTATAAGCGCCTAAAAATGAATTAAATATTACGCACCAACTGTTTGGCATGCATTAAGTGACTACAGCTCGAGTGGTCAGCCAGTAAATGTTCAATGGCAACAGGGCAGGGGATTCATTGCGACTAAATTCATAACGCAATTACTTACTAAGTGAGTACTTATTAATGAGGTTTTCCTGTAATACATAATGACAGTTGCAGTTGACCAAGAGAAAGATGATGCACCCGAAGGCTTCCGAATGATACAACAGCACAACAGATGTTGTTGCACAGATGAACCAGTTCTTATGCGAGCACATGGCAGAAATAATTTTGACCGAGTAGCTCCTTCAGGAAGCACAGCACACTACTATGTGCATCTAGTGACATGCTACTTTGTTTCGTTGGCACTGGTATACCATATATCGTCACATTTACAAGTTTTTGAGCTGGCCTGACATCCAGTTAACAGCATTTCAAGTACCAAATAATGTAAACAAGCTTTTCTTTTTTCCAAGCAGACTAGGAAACATTTATATTTGACATTTAAATTTAGGCATAGTCAATATTTGATTTCATATTTGAAGGTAACTTTTCTTGAATATTACATTGGATTTGATTAGAAAATTTCGCTGTTCGAACACCCCTAGTACTGACGTATGAATTAACCACCAAGTACCTTGGCAAGGTAGCTGAAAGTGAACATAAAAAGCAGATTACGGTTCATGGTCTCTAAGCCATGCTCCTCACCCAGGGCACATAACCAAAGGTGTAAAAACTACATTCAAGAGCAAATATGAGCACAATATTTTATTACCCCACTGATAATGATATTCTTGCTCAGTGCATTTGTGTCCACAGAGATGCCAATGAAATGCAATTAGTAATGAAGATTACAAGACAGCTGTTGAACTTCATCTTCACCGTGAAGGAGCATAAGCATTTCAGTGTTTTTAGTAATGGAATCTTGTAGAAAGTGACACAGTTCCGTAAAGCAAGAAGAATATTTAATGCAACAACGATCAGTGCTTGATTTGACCAGGCATCACAATGCACATTATTGATAAGCACTTTGTATATTTCTTTTGTTTTGGGCTAAATACACAGGCAAGAAGAACAATGGCTGTGTACAACAAGACTGCTGTCGTAAACAACACTGCATAACACATAGTGCACACCATGGGCGATTTTTCAGAAACAGTTGTACATACACAGGTAAAATTTAACATGACTTGAATTTATAGATATACAAGTTGTCTCAGTCAAAATTGAATAAAATACATGTTGTGTCAATAATTGTTGTGTAAAATATCACAGCGCTTGTATCACAGGTACGCAGTGCCACACCAGCCATTCCAAGAGACTTCAAAGCAGCATAGAACTACCAATTTATCCACAACTGCAATACTGTGGGCCAAATTTAGTGTCAGTGTAATTGCTCTTTCATAGCTTGGCATTGGAGTCTCACTACAGAAGGTAAAAAGAAGCTCAAAAAACTGCATTACGTAATAAGCCCAACTGGGCAAAGGCACTACACATTACTAAAGTGGTGTCTTGTAGTGTATAGTCGTACATTAAAAGAAGTGCGGTTGCTTCACTGTGGCGCCACTCACATTGTAATTAATGAAGAGGGAATAGTATTTTTAAAATAGCATCCAAGTAGCCTTACAACTCTCATCCTAATGAGCCAGGCATGGTCAGGCAACTTAAACGGCGCATAACCTTTAGCCACTGTTCCTCCACGCTGTAACCATTGCACAATGCTTTCTTTGTTAACGTTACCAACAGTTAGTGCAACACATCAAAGTGACAATTTACTGTCATTTACATGCAGAAGTAATAAATTTGAGGGCAACCAATGGGATTCATGCAACAGTAATGTGCGAGCATTAGTTTCCTTTTTTGTCCGTCGTGAGCATTCCTGTTTTGCACAGGATGATGAGACGTGCTAGACTCTTTGTTACGTAGCCTCAGCATTCTTCCGCCGAGGCAATTGCACAGGATCACTCGTACCACTTTTAGAAGGTGCGGTGTCCATCGTTACTTTAACTTGGCAGCACACCTTTCGGCTCTTTATTTCACCTGCTGCTGTAGCTAAACGAGCCTTACAAGCTTCCTCTGATTCAGCCTGTCGTCGCCATCGCATCGCCCTTCTTTCGGTGATATTCCTCAACGTGACTTTCCATACCGCTTGTTGACAGCATGGTATGCGCCGTCACAAGACATGTCTGAACCTGACAAATTGCTACAGGCCATCTGCCAGCTGTGAGCACCGAAGCGCAACATCACACTATTCTCTCCTTCCTTCGTGCCTCCTCTCTACTTGTGATCTTATGCACTTCCCTCCTCTCCAAAAAAAAAAAAAAAAAAAAAAAAAGGTGTTTTACGTGCCAAAACTACGGTCTGGTTGTGAGGCACGCCGTAGTGGGGGACTCCGGAAATTTGTACCACCTGGGGTTCTTTAATGTGCACCTAAATCTAAGTACACGGGTGTTTTCACATTTCGCCCCCGCTGAAATGCAGCTGCCATGGCTGGGATTCGATCCCGCAGCCTAGCGCTTAGCAGCCCAACACCGTAGCCACTAGCAACCACGTAGCCACTAGCAACCACGGCGGGTATGTGTTCAATGCAAGTGATGAGTCCCGGCTATTGCGCAGAAGCCTACCAGTTCCTGAGTGAATGAACGCACGGTGTTTTCTGCTTAACACCTCCCTATAGCTGTCGGTCAACATAAATGCCCAGTTTTAAAAAAAATAATTTTATTAATATGCAGTTAAACATTGATATCCTTGTGGCTAATAATGTTGCCCACAACAGGACGACACTACTGTGAAAAGTGCCGGCAGCGAGGGGGTGGTGGTGGGGGGGTGTTGCGCAAATGTTTTGTCTGCCTCTCGCTTCAAGTGTCTCTGAAACGTCGCATCACCCAACTTGCAATACTAGTAGTGTGGGAAGACAGTGCACATGATAACACGCCATTTCGACACGCCCACTCTTTGCACATGCGGAAGATTACTTCTAAAACAGCAAGTGGGCTGCGTATGCACTTAGCTACGCTGGCGGCCATGGGCAGCCAGGGTCGCGCTTGAAAAGGAGATGTACGTGGAAAGACGGCGCTGATCGACACGATCTTTCTCGACCCACAAGCTTTCGCTTGCGTCCAAAGCAACTAGCACGGGGGCCGCAATGTGATCATATCGCACTTGGGACTTTAAACGGAAAATTACGCTGCTATGCTTTGCTAGTCACTGTTGGTGGTGGCTGCAGAGCTCGATTTGAAAGGTGCGCTCGCAAGCAGCTGCTTGTCATTTAACTATTTGACCATCTGCATCCACAGAGGTTTGCATTTACGTAATAGTTCTGTCGAAACCCGCAAGGTTGCAATTGCAAAAACCGCAAGGCAGCAACTGCTACGAACAGGTGGATGTCTGATTTTATCTTTATTAATTAGGTTTGCAGTTACTGTCTCGGTATTCCTTTGCGGTGGATGTGAAATTTCGTTACATTGAAATCATGTATAAACGCACTTCATTATAATGAGGTTCTAAATACATGGTGTTCTATGGACAAAAAGTTATAAAAGATTAAATACTCTGTTATATCAAGGATTTTGTAATACTTAGGTTCGTTATATCAAGGTTTGACTGTAGTTGCACCTCAATATTCACAAAGTGAATGACACCTCTAACCTTGTTCACTGCATAATAACTGCGGTGTTTAATGTCCCAAAGGTGCACAGTTACGAGGGATGTTGTAGTGGAAGGGCCACCTGAGATGCTTTAAATGTGCTTCCAAAGTGTGGTACGAGTACACGAGTGTTTCTGCATTCTGGCCCCATGAGAATGTGGCGTAATGGCTGGGAATCAAACCAGCAACCTAGTGCTCAGCAGCACAATGCCATAGCCACCATGGCGGGCTCACTGAATAACAAATTGACTTAACCAGACAGGCCATTCTGCCAAATGTTTAGATTGAGCTCTATCTCAACCTACCTCTCCACGGTAATAAATGACCTTATATGTAAGGCTACTGGTTTGCACTCAACACGGAGGCTCTATACTACTCTATAACTATGCGTAATAAATTGCTCAGCATTAATAAAATAACAAAAAGTAATCGAGTATGCAAAGGTAAAGCAAACCTTTGAACATTAACATGGTCAGCTAAGGTAGTGCATATATTGTACTCCATCCCTGCAAAAATGCATACTTTCCTCTTTCTTGCTTAATTTCCTGCATAACTACTGCACACTAAATGCAAGATAAAATGAAAAAAAAAAAAAAAAAAGCAATGCAGCGCCATTTCTATATGCCAAGTGCATAAAAAAAAAAAGAGCACATTTATGCTGCTGTAAAGTCTCTTGTCTGAGCGTTGTGGCAGAAATGATTGCATCTTGTATAAGGTAACCACAAATGACCTGTCAAATAACCAAGAGGTGACAACATACAAATAAAATGTGTTAGTCCAAGTAGCAGTAGGCTACTAAGCAAAATAGTACTCTGGTTGGCTTTTAGCACTCATATTAGAGGTCTCACTAAAGCATCATGTAAACATGAGGGAGCTGTCCACATACAGAAGGTGTCCAAAGCCAGAAGAACAGCGCTTCAGTTAATGCTGAACAGCAATGTAAAAAGCCAGCACAGTTTTACATATAAGAATGGAAAACACCTAAAATATGCGCAGCACTCAAGAAACAGCAACAGGTAATGAAGATCACCTAAAGGCAGGTGCAATACACAACAGAAACAAATGCAGGCTGCTCTTATGTAAAAAATGTGAAAGCAAAATGGAACAGGTAACTGATCGCACCCCTAAGAAACAGGTTGATTAAAAAAAGAAAGAAAGAAAAGGCACAAAAAAAAAGAAAGGGTACACTCCCTGACAGTGTGACTGCTCTCAAACTCTTACCATCAAATTCACATTTTGCGTCAGTCATGTTATAAAGCATAAAATAAAAATTTGAGTGCTAGTGATTATGAAAGTCAGTGCCAAACACAAGTCTTACACGAGAAACACAGCAAGTCCAAGTGAACCACTTGCAAGGTGGCAACACAAAATAGGAACAATAGTTGTAAATGTAGCATTTCACAAAAGCAAACAAAAACCTGTGCTTTGCTCTAAATGAAGATGCACACTGCAGAGTGATACTTACCTCATTTACTGAAGCAAAGAAAATTTTACCAGCAAATGAGAAAAATAATTTGAATAAAGCCATGAAACACTACTGTAGATTTGTTTGGCTTAACCTACTGTTCTCATGTGAAAAAATTATTCTGTAATGACATACAAATGGCACAGCACCACAGCTGTTTTCTTCATTGATTATAAAGATGTGTAGAGTGCAAACAATGATGAGGAAAGGGGCTCGAACATGAGCACACTGGGGCCATAATCTGGTGCAGTGGTTTTATAGAGATACCACAAACAGGGTCATTTTCGCAAATCAATTTTTTCAGTTTTGTACCAAGTTAAAATTTTTGAATACTTCTTGGACATTATAATTTCCAAGATGGCCATGCAACTTGAGGGGCCTCCTAATATTAAAAAATTTGCTTCCACCAATAGTCTGCAGGATTAAGAATTCAAGAAATGTAAGCCATTGGCAAAAATTAAATTGTTTACCGTAGTGCTTTTAGCAGATGCAAATTGGATTAAGGCTGCAAAACAAATGTGAAGAAAAAGAAAAGCATGTGGCCAGGTTTATTGTCTGGTCAGTGCTCTTTTCAAGTCACATGGTGCTTCTGCACATTTATGCGTATGGTAGCATAATTTATGTTGTACACCAACATAGAAATTTAGTCACATACGTAATCCATCCGACATTACAGCACAATCAATGTAGAAATAAACGCCGATAACAGCAGTAGTAAATGGCTAGCAACTGGCAACAATTTACATGGCGACTACTAAATGTGATGGTTTCAACACCTGCCAACAGCTAGTGTGGATTGCAGAACTGAAAGTTCCACAGGATCCTTGTACACTGCCTGATGATAGCACTGTTTACATGCAAAGTGGTTTTGAAACTTTTGACAAAGGCCATTGTACTTGTTAACTCTCCACTGTCCTCACTATTGGCTGCACTATACACACTTTTGTAACATGCTCATATTTACTCAACGAGGCATTCACCCTGTCACGTTACTCTAAAGCCTCATGCTGGTATAGTTAACCAGCACTGCAACTCTGTCTTGTGCTTTACAGCTTTTTCTCCTGCACAATATCAAGCTAAAGAACTTGGCTAAGCAGCTGCCTACGCACCAAGAGACATGACACTGTGCAGAAAAGTGCTTCTATTAACCCAAAATATAACAACACAAGCCTGCCAACCTGGGCGTCTCTAAATTTGGGTGATTTGTCAAGCAAGGAGGTGGGGGGAGGGAGAGATGATGATGGCAAAAAAAAAAAAAAAAAAAGTTTCGCTTTTTTTTTTTTTTTTCTGGGGGACAGCAATGCCAGAAACAGCTCTGAATGGCTGCCAGTGCAGTTATTAGACATCTTGGTGCTTGCACTGTAGCCGGAAACAGCATGTACGTGGCTGTGCAATTAAGAAACACATACTATAAGTCCCATGACAGTGGTCCCTTCCCACTTCAAATATTCTTCGCTGAATAAAAAGGCCGTATTGTGGCGAAGCAGGCTTAAGGGAACCGGCCATTGAAACGCATACTACACGTTTGCTTCCTGCACACTCATCTAAAGTGAACTGAGTTAGGACTGCACCGCCTACACACAAATGGCTCGGATTTAAATGGTTATAGTTCCAATTTGAGTATATGTACTTTGGAAGTTCACTGCTTGGACGCAGAAACAACGTTATCGATCCCTCCTGGACCATATTAGATCGGCTAATCTTTTTTCATTCATTTATTCATCCTCATTTGCCTGCATCCCATACCCCTGTATGCTCCGAGGCATTAACCCTCACATAAAAAAAAAAAAAAAAAGAAAGAGCTATAGTTGCAGCGTCCTAGTGCGTAATGGCAATCACCTTATTTTCTGGCATATAAGTCACATTTTTTTTCTGAATTTTTTTGTCAGTGCGTCTAATAGAACAGTGCTACTTATACAAGCCTTCTTTCTTTTTTTTTTGGAGGAACTGTTGTCAAAATTGGATTGGGTGCTATGGCTATGCGAAGTGCACTGTATTGACCTCCTCTGGCAGTTACTACGGGTTGTGTGCGCACTATGGATTTACCGGGTTCCTCTCGTGATCGAGTTGCCGTGCGCCGTGTGAGGACACAGCAGCAACACAAGCGGCGGCAGGCTGACCGCAAGTTGACCGAATCCAAAGTCATCACATCCACAGATCGCTTTCAAGGCAAGATGTACGCCACTACGCAAACTATGCAGTTGCTACCAGAGTACAAGCTAACCCGCCCTCTGCCTCCCGTACTGCCTTCCCGATTTCCTCCCTTGTGCACGATTTGGTTCGCCATTGCACACTTTCACTTGCACATACACTCTTAAAACAGTTGCATGCTTTGGTGTGTATATTTGCCTCATAACAATAATCGTCATCTATCTTGTCTGCGTTTCCTTTCTTTAACGCTGCAAGCCCGGTACTTCCAAGTCACAAATGGTCTGCGCGTTATCAGCATGACAGAGCATTCTCAACAGGAAAGTTTGAGAGCGCAGCATTTTCAAGAAAGGAAACATAAGCAAGACAGAGGACGATTACTGCTGAAGCAAATATACACCCCAAAGGGTGCAACTGTTTTTAGAGCGTACAGCACACGGCATGCGGGGACGAGGTTATCGCCCTTTAACTTTATACTGAACACTGCGGCGACCACAACGGCAGAAATGTGCCTGGAGTGTCCATATCATTGCTTGTCCGTGACCCGCGTTCACGAAGTGAAACGTCACTGTATATATTAAAAATCGCTTACCGAATGAACAGGTGTACCTTATATACTTCTTTCTCAAAAAAAAAAAAAAAAAAAAAAAAAAAAAAAAAAGGGCCATTCTGAGGGCAGTACGACTTATAGACTGGAAGGTACGGTACGATGTGGCTGTACTGCATGATGTGTTTTTTCTTTTTTTTCCCCCGCAGTGGCGTTCGGACAGCTTTTTGGGAGGCTTACGGTTGTGTCTGTACAATCGGAAGAACTGGACAGAATTCAGGAGTCTCCCCAGAATAGTTGGCAGGTACATGACTTTGGGCATGGGCATAAAATGAAGAGCAGACAAAGACGAGTGCTTGTCCTTGTCTGTTCTTCTTTTTGTGCCCTTGTCCCAAGTTGTGCTGTTACATTTTGGATCATGCAGAACCAACTGCCCAATCTTTCACTTTGCTTCTAACCCCCTTGCCACTCAACTGTGTGATAGCTGTGCAGTAGGTATGCAAAAATAAGCACTGAAGACTAAAGTTGGTGGCAAAGGCAATGAGGTCAGTCAGTCCAAGGAAATGTAGCAAGAACTGTTGAAGCACACTTTCAAGGAGAGAAAGTGAGGAAAATAGTATATGTAAATGGTGGGGTTAACTGAAGTAAACTGATCAAGAATAAAGGCATTATTTGAATGGGAGTGTAGAAAGAAGGAAGGATATAAAAGAGGAAGGAATGAAGGAACCACGAAAGAACCCTTAGCAATAGCATTAGAAAGCATAGTGGGTGCTCTTGGGTGTTCTCCTGTACTTGAAGTGTAATTTCACTCGACTAAAATATATTAAAAAAGTAGTAAGCATAGCACATTGCAGAAAAGACAAATGAATAAGAAACTACACACACTCAGTACTTTTTGTACTTTCTTTCTTTGTTCTTGTCCACAGCATGCTATGCTTACTGCTCCCATCAATCACCATCATGCCTAAATAGCAATACTGCTTAAAATCTAACGTGTGTGACAGCATTGCAATTGTTTTATAGGTCAAGTCAAAATCTGCAGTGCTCTTTTTCATTCCTGCAAACGCCTAATAAAGAGCCAACACAAGTGAGAAGACCTAAACTTATTTTAAATGGCAGACCAAAAAAGTCACCACACTTTCTTGCTGCAAAATGTTACCAAGAATAAGTGAAAGACAAGAGAATCAGAACATGTCAAAACAAAAACAATGACTGTTATGAGGCAATTTGATATGAAATTTTCACTTGTACAACAAAAGTTTGGAATGTCAAATTACCAGTGGAAGATCAAACACACCAGAGAGAAACATGGCAAACAGGATTCACAGCTCTCGAAGAAATCACAGGGAACAGGAGACTCAGCATGAATCACCCAACAATGCGGCTCGCACACGCATCTTGCATGTATATCCTGCAGACACATTTTGGTGCAGGCTGAGGCATGTTGACCATCACTATTGTGTGCGGCTTCGTAGTTACCATTGCAAGCAGCTTTTGCAATTCCCATCACATGATGTACCAGCGCAAAACTTCTTCAGCACGAGCACTTGAAGAAACTGCATTTTGCTCATGCTGAATAACGAGGATATACACATCATCCAGTGCTTGCCATCATAATCGCAGCTGCACTGAGAAGCACGATATGATGTCCTCGACTTCAATGTGCAATGTGCCGCAATGTGCTTGTGCAAAGGCTTAAATAAATTCATGAATGTATCGGCTCCAGTTTCAAGTTATATAGATCACATGCCACATGATGATGTGAACATTATATTTCACAGCAGGCACCAGTAAACATCATCCTCCTCCTCACAGCTTTGCATGAGCATACTTACCATTTAGCAGCTTCTGTCGGTGGTAGCTATGACTATTAATTGAAAGAGAGTTTGCATGACAGGCTGAATGCACAGGTAGTATAGCTGTGGCTTTGTATTGTTCTTACTGCATTCATGATTTGAGAAATATGTATGCAACATATGCAAATGTATGAGCAACACATGCAGTTTATTGATGCTGCATATTTTTACTCATACACGTGCAATATTTGCATATATATTAAAAAAATATGCACAATGTGTGGGTCATTAAAAACTATAACACCCACTTTTGTCGTTACCCATACAGTCGAACCTCTGTATAACATATAATTCGATATAATGAAGTAAATCTACAATTTGGCTAGTCGTGCATTATTTCAATGGATACCCTGCAATAATTAAACTGAAGATCTGAGATAATATCAATTACAGTGAAGCAATTTTTTTTTTGCATGTGGCTAAAAATTTGTATTCTGGCAGCAAAAATTTTAAATACACTCGCGAACTGATTTTTTAGACATGTTTTTCTTTGCTAACCTGCACACTTATTCGGTAGGAGTGCACGAATACTCAAAACTTTTGAATAACGAATCAAATAGTGTCCTGTTCAATTCAGTCTCTGAACGGAATAGTCAATATTCATAAGTAGAAATATTTTTTCTAATACTTCAAAACATCAACTGTGGCCAAATAAACATAAAATTATAGCTAAATACGGTAAATATTCACCCCTGCGGGCATAATATAGGCATTGAACACGAGAATTTGCGTAGTGGAGCAGGCTACGTCACTTTGGTAGCTATGCATTACAGGTTGTACAGCAATCATTTGTGCTCTCTGAAGCGCATGTGCATGCCAACTACTTGTTTGCTCCTAATGCTCCATTTGTGCTTTTAATAAACAGCACTTCATAACGTACTATGTGATGACAGAAACTTGCCAACTTTACCTATACTCTGATGTGAACACCGTGTCATGTTAGTAACAGCTATTCATCATTTGAAAACAATCTGAAAAGCATTCTATATTCAATTTGATTTGGTTCTGGCACTATTCGATTCGTATTTGATTTGGTCTCAACAATCACTATTCACTCACCCCTATTATTCATACGTCCCTGTGGCATCGCCACCTACCCCTAGAACCAACGTGCAACAGCAACCGAAAATTCGAACTCCGCACGGTGCGCCATTTCATTATTCGGAGATAATGTGCATGCATGATACTGCAAAGGTGGCGGTCATAAACAAAGTTGCTGCCATGTTGGCTTGGCACTAAATCTAAACTTTCATTGCAGACTTGCGACAAAGTGATACTTGCTAGGCGAAGTGGCAGTGCGGCTGTGACAAAAATTTGCTGATTGCTACTGGAGTTGCTGGCAACAAGATCTCAGTGGAAGCTCGCCATCAACTGCATATCTAATCAATGATCAAATGTGAGATCACATGCACAGGCAATACTGACAGCCAAAGCAGGGGAGTTCAGGTCTGCGTATGGCTGTCTACATGTCCTGAAAATTGGTTAGTAACTGTACCCAGTAATAGCAACATAACATGCCAGATTTTGGATGCGCATGTGGGTTTTGGCCAGTTGCTTGGCTTGGTTGGACTGCAGCCGGCAAGCCAAAGTGCCAATAATGTGTGATTGTACTGATTGCAAGGTTTTGTATTAGCAACAGTGCAGTGTGTATATAATTTTGTATTGGCACAGCAAGCCACCAATGGAACCCCAAAAGCTGCAGGAGACCCTTTGGTGGGCCGCCGGAGGCATCACGCGTGCTTCCCTTTCACATGAACCTGACCTACACCCTTGTAAATTTGAATATGTATGCTCATAACGAATATCAGATATAACAAAGGTATTTTCGTGGCATATGTGACTTTGTTATAATGAGCTTTGACTGTACCTGCCAAGGAAAGGCATAGCACAAATATTAGCCTGCTTTTTTACTAGTGAGCCCTTTAGTTTACAGGACAAACACTGACACAAAGGCATGAGACAAACGCAGCTACTAGTGTCTACGTTCGTGCTTATACTAGTAATGCTAGCGCTTGTACATGTTTCACTCCTTTGTGTCTGGGTGTTTCTATTCAGTTCTTCCAGCAATTAATCAACTTTCTAGAGAGTTCGGTAGAGGCACACCAACTAGCCCAATCTTGCACTAGGGTTGAGGATTGGGCATACTGGATTCTATAACTGGTACAGCACAACATGGAAAGAAATAAACAAGCCGAGCCGGTGAGAAGAAGTCAGAAGAAGGAACACAAGCGCGCTGCTCCTTCTTCTGGTCGGCTCGGCTTGTGTCTTCCTTTCCATGTTGCGCTTTACCACTTTTTGAATCCAGTTTTGCACACTGTTATGCTCTTGCACATGCATCCTAAATCCAGATCTACACTCGAAAAGTAATGGGCACAAAATAAAATTGACGGTCAACATCCATTATTGGCTAAAATTTGTTTTTGGGTTCAGCCAATATATATATAAATTCTAACACAGGCTAAATGCACTAAATTGTCTCTCTATATGTTTATGAATATTCTAAATAATTGAAGCTCATCAGGCCAGAAAAGAATGAGGGCTTTCGATGCGCCAACAGGTTACCTAAAGCAATATGCATAAGCCAAACGGGAAACTATCCCATGAACTAGTTAACGTTTCCAGCCAGTGCAAGAGCCGCAGAAATAGCTTGCACTAATTAATGAGTGTGCAAGCAAGCCTGCTAGACAGCTCCTTTCCCTTTCCCAAAACAGATTTTGAAAGATAGTCAACGGCGCTTGGCATGATCCTGTGTATGTAACTTGGTTAATTGTACAGGTGGACACGACTTGAGAGACAAAGTGTGATGATCAGTTTCCTAATGTACACATTATCGCTAGTTCAAATTTTAATAAATTTGGATCAGACATCCAATTCTTGGAAATCTAATGAGCATGTGCTTCGATATAGCTGCTCTTAAATATACAGCTAAAAAGATCATGCCTTAAGATTCTTGCACTGCTTTTGAGCTTCAGGCATTCGTAAATTGAAGAGTTTACTGTTTACAGATGCTTCGGCTTCAAGCACAGCACAATACCATGAGTAATCACGCAAATGCGTGGTTGATTTCTATTTATCGAGATTCCATTATAATTTATAACTACGGGGTAGCTGATTTGCTTGTTTTATTTATTTGCTCCACATACTAATTTTGCACATCCAGCAAACCTTTTACTTATGTTAGTACCTATCACAGACAGAAGAATAATTATTTTGCATTATGAAGCTAGATGTTTGGAGCACACAACATGTGAAGCAGATTTTTAAACTTTGTGGGGATGCGCGACTCTCGCGCGTCCCTTGATATGTTTTTCCCGCATGGCGCGCCTCCTGTAATCCGGCTTCGCCGCGTGGCCTGCGTGATGCCTGCGGCGGTCGATGTGGTTGGGGCGCAGTGCGAGAGATGGCGCGAGTGTTGCGTTGCTAACGCCGCCTCACGGCAGGGTTACTTGGGGGCGCAGGGGAGACAAGGCGCTCTCTCTCTCCCGGCGGATCGGCTAACAGTGAGGACATCCCGCACGCGCGCGCCGACCGATGCTTCTGCAAGACCGTCTCGCGTGGCCGCCTTTGAACGCGCCACCGTTGGCGTGACCGAACACGCGAACGACCAGGCGTTGGGATCCAGCATGGGGCGAACATATTCGCTCGTTTTCCGGTCGCGGTGAGTCGGACTTCTAGATTTGTCGCGCGCCCATCGGCATGTTTTGTGGATAGCAACTCGGTTAGCAGGCATTGATCTATGAAAGGTGCAATAAATGCCGTTATGATTGTTTGCACTACTGTGTTGTCGTTACTTTGTCCCAAGAGCACTGGTGAGAGAATCCCACAACTTTTAGAGCAAATTTTTAAGATTGCCTTTTTGTGTGACCACTGCATGTCCATGTTCAAAAACACTGGTGTTCACTGTGCTATAAAACAAAAATAATGACTCAACCGTAAAAGTGCCTCCATGAGTCATTTGTATATTTCTGTGCAGTGGTTCTTTGTATATTGTTCTAAGAACAAAAGGAATCCTTTTCAAAATTATATAACGAAGCAATAAATGTACATAAAAATATTCGCATTTTTAGAATCAAAAGAAGAAACTAAACAAGCATGCCAAATTTTATCAATTAAAAATAATTTCCTTTGAAAAAATCAAGAATTGGGTAACTACAGTAATCATTCATAATGAGCTACCATTGTTGCTTGAAAACCTTCTTAGGACAAGCTGAAAACTGGTGCTTTTGGCAGGACACAACGTGTTTGACTCATTCGCTGCCCCCTAAACGCCATAAAGACAGACGCTGCTGCTTTTGGATCACCATGGAGGCAAGGTGCATGCGTGATGACCAGTCGAGTTGGAATTATTCAAAGAAAACCAATTTCAGTATAGAAATAATGAAAGTTTAGGCCCATAGAAATGTATGAGTGCTGGCTGGGACCTTCAAGTCAGGATAGAACGAACCAGAGCTGAATTTACAGGAGTCTACTGTATCTGTTCCCATTTTACTATATATTTCGTAAAGCATTCTTACTAGACTGTTTCTTAAGTTTTCTTTTCTGAAGCACAGTATCACGCTGACACTATACTTCTCTGCACGTGATTCAAGGATGTGAGTGGCTTGTCTTTTCATCTACTTCCTTGTAAATGAATTTCTTTCTCCTCCTCAGTTAGTACTCTGACTTACTCTGCTTACAGATGTACTCTGATTTATGCAATAGTACTCTGATTTGAAAATAAATTACTTTTACACCAAGCCAACAAAGAAGCACTTTGTGCTCTTGTGTGTGACAAATGATCCCCTCTTTCTCCCACAATAGTAAACTGAGGTTTTTACTGAGATACCTGCATTGTGCTTTCATTTTTCTCATTTTCTTTTGCCAACACCGCTTCTAACAGCCCAGTACATGTGTATCCTGTATGAAAAAGTTTCATGCGACGTGCATGTTTATTCTTAAAAGTTAAAAGAAAGTTTCCCATCAGGCTTGAATGAACAAAGGGAGGTTGTTTACTCCCACTTTTTCTTGCTGACAGAAATAAGACTGTACAGCATCATGCCATTTTTCTTGCTAATCAAACTCAACTGAAAAATGGCGTAAAAAATTCCATTAAATGGAGCACTTGACACTTTATTAGTCCAGGTAACTAAAAGCAAATTAATTAGTTTGGTTTATCAGCCAGTTACAGCAGTTTTACTTTAGTAGGCTCAGGTGCAATCGTACCCCAGAGCCGATATAATGTAACAATCCTTTTCACCAGATTCTATTCCATCCTCATCCACGAGCCACTCTTGACCAGTTATTACAGTGATAACGCAACAGGGGCATCGCTGTGGCGAGTGACAATGTAGGAAAAGGAATAGAACTGGAAGAGCATTGTTACATTATTCCAGCCCAGACCTCTCAACTGCCAAGGGCCACTCAACTGGTTGAGATATACAGGCACTGGGAGCAACGCATGCCGATAGGAACAGCTGTACTGTGCAGAGCATGCGCATAAGCTAGGGGTTAACGTTGGTGCCAATGTTTTATAGTCAGCACAAGCTAAGGATTCAGAAAAAGCTGCCCCCACAAAAGCAGAGTGTGCCTGCACTCAAACCACTCATGCCAATGTGCCACCGGGCCTCAGCAGTAAACAACACACCGTGATCAGACACGCAACACTTGAGCCAGTCACACGTGTGAAAAGTAATGTGGATGCTCAGAAAAAAATTTGCCGCAAGACCACACGAACACAATGCAGAGAACTGCCACTGCAAACAGTGGAGTAGACGAACGGATCCACACGCACAGATGACTATCGATACTAAAGGGCGGAATGTGAAAAACGGTGCAGATGCTTAGCACTGGCCGCTCTGCACAAGCATCCGCGCACACTATGTTGAGGGAAGTGTATCACGAAACCAGCACGAGTTCTTGCCTCACAGCACACTGCACACGCACACACACGCACACTCCAACACGAAGTGTAAAGGGAAGAGCCGATGTGGCGGTGAGTGACCACAAACACACAAGTGTGTAGTAAAAAAAGGGGGGAAAGAAGGGAGAGAGAGAGAGAGAGAGAAGTGAGCAACGAAAAATGGCTGGTGCACACTCTCAAGTGTGCTTGGGCAATAGCAAAGTGCACAGAATCAACATATGGGGGGGGGGGGGGGGGGGTTGACAAACAACCTGCAGTAATAATGAGGAAATAGACTGTGCTCACACTGCGGTACAAACACTACTTAGTGAGTGTTGAGGAAATATGTCTCTAGCAATGGTTCATACATGACCAACAGGGTGCGAGAATTTATTCACGCCGCTTGTGGTATGAGCACATGCGAAAGTTATAGCAAGACTTTTTCTCTTACTGCATGGGTGAAGAAAAAATTTTAATTTTCATCTTCCTTTTGCCCTTAAGCATTTATGTATGTAATGGCGAGAGCCAAAACCTCAAGAGACTGGCTGAACAGGAAGAGTAAAATTACGTTCAAGGCTTGTAGTTTGAATCACCACCAAAGAGCAAGCATAAACATGGCACAAGGAGAAAGTATAGCAATGAAACCACATTATAGATAGCTAAGTTGAGAGGGCACCGACGAATCATCATTGATTAAGGGAGTAGTCATGTGTTGCATTCAATGCATGCTCAGCTAGATTCTGTTCCTTATATTTTTTTAAACTAGAAAGATTATATGTGAGACTATAGTGTAATAGATCAGAAAAAAGCTACAATTTAAAGTTACCAGCTTCATTTCTTTGGCAGGCTAACTTAGATGCTTCAAAGCGTCAGCATTCACTATGGTTGCAGAAAACTTTTTGTGGCAATGAACGGAAAGCTATGAAGGGAAAGTGCACATGTGACAGCACTATTGAAAACAGTCCCACATTCTCACTTGCATTTGTTTAGGCTGGGGACAGAAAATAAAGCAAAACATTTGACTTTCTACAGCACTTATACCAAAACATAGCATGAAATTATACCACTCACTGTTATGTTTTGTTCTAATTTTTCTTGTATACTCTCCCATGTTTCAACAAAACAGAAACCTTTGCAAGTAACAAGCCATGCCGATTCAGAATCTGCTCCAAGATACTGAAAAAAAAAAAAAAAAAAAAAAAAAAACCGCTGTCAAACGTGCTACTTGGCACAGTAACACATGCAGAAGCCCCACTCCTGTTGCTTTCCCTTCATTGCCCCAGGAAGATATCCGCAAGCATAGCCAGCATGATGTCACAGGCGATAAAACAAATTCACTTTGAGGTCCCCTTAAGGGGGGAGGCTACCCTGGAGACCGAACTTTCTTATTTTTTAAGATATCCAGATGAAACTTTCAGGGTACGTTCACACCACTGAACTATGAGGAACTGCAAAGTTTCATGAAGATATGTTTATTAGTTCCAGAGTTATTGAGGTCTAACTAGGTGATTCATGTATATGCCTGAGGAAGAGCCTGGAGAAATGCCAGGACATCGTAGGAAGCTGAAATTCACTGTGATGATCCCTTGATAGATATCCCAGGGGGCTAAAGAGCCCTTTTCTTTAATTTCCCCTCCAAAAATTTTTAAGACAACTTTGAATTTGATGTAGCCAGTAATGACCACATCCATCAAAAATTAATTGCTTATTATAAATTAACTGCACCAGCTTTCAAAAAAAGAAGCCTGTTACCCCCTGGCAAAGTCATTCAGGAACAGAATAAAAAAAACGGCATACAAATCTGAAGAGCGGTTCTTGAGATATCGCCTTCCCCAGCACCACTACTAGCGAAAAAATCCATTCCGAGAAAACAGGCCTTAAAGTTGAACACATGTGTTTCTTTATTAGAAAGCTCCTGCGGAGCTTCTAATCAGCTCTTGCGGCTCCAGGCACACTCAGTGTGTCGGATTTTCGACTGGCGACAGCCGAAAGCACAGTTCCGCCGCTGAAAAGCGTCTACGCAGTCGGCACTCGCTGCGAGAGATAGGAAGTTCGATGCTCGTACAAGACGCATATCGCGCTCCCGTGCACCGAACATCTGCACTGTCTTGGGCTTTGCCGGCATCGCGTGCAGCGAAGAACTAGCGAAAAAAGAAAAGCTGAACAAATAATCTAAAAGATAGCGCAAGGCGATGAGCAGCGCGCAAGCTCATGTTGAGGCCGACAGAGCAAGGGGCAACAACGACGCGAGCGCGGCAACAAAGGGAGCAGCCGCCGCCGCCCGCGCAGCAGCCAATGGCAGGCGCGCTTTAGCCCGCGAGATTTGAGCAGCAGCCGCTGCCCGCGCAGCAGCCAATGGCAGGCGTGCCTTAGCCCGCGAGATTTGAATGCACTGCTCCGGCCAATCAGCGCTCCGCATCACATCGCAGGAAAACGCCAATAGCGTCTCAACCGCGCCGACGATGCCATTTTGCAAGGCGGCAAAATATAGACAAAGAATCCACGGTCAAAACGACACCAAGATGGCGCGGGCAGGCCGCATGGGCCGGGAATGGCGCGCCCGCGAAGTTTGACTTCATTTCGGCATTTGCGCGTTTTTTGGGCCGCGGTGGCCTCAAAAGTAGCGTTATTTTTGGTACTTTACGGTTGAATTAGGTGCTGATAATTACAGAACAGGTAGTTTATGAGACATACAAACCAAAAATATGGTTTTTCAAAAATCGACTTTTTCGCTATTTTTCGGTTTTCAAGGGCCGCGTCCCCCCTTAACTTGTGTGAGCTACCTGCACCGGTATATGAAGGTGCTGCAATAAGTCACTGTCGCGCAACACAAATTTATCATCAGTAGACAAAACATGCCACTCATGCACTTTCTGCTGTGCCATGATTAATTGTGCAGATGCAGAAATGACTCAGCCCTATTGTGCCCTGCATAAAACTAAGCCTTCACTGATAGTGCGCACACGAGTGTACACCAACTGCATCTTTATATTAATATTATAATTTTGGATGCTGTAATAAGTGGCAAAAGCAACATGGTGGCTACACATACGCCCAGATCATCAGAGACTGCACACAGACAAGTTTTGCTACAAGAAGAAAACAGAAAAAGAAAGAGGAAAAATTCAATGAAATTTGAGGAATTTTCAATGTGCCTTAAAGGGCCCCTCACCAGGTCTGGCCATTTTGAGCCGACAAGCGCAGAGCATACATTGCGCAATAACAATAGTGTCTGCAAAGTATTACATCGCTACGCGCCATGAAAAGATCTGAAATTTCAATCCGAACGCCGTTTCGCTCTTCACTTGCGGCCGCCGCGCTCCAAGCCGGGTGGTGACGTAATCGTGTCCGCAGTGTGACGTCGCTCGAGTCGACACGTGACTTCCCGAATTATTCATGATAAGATCTGTTATCTGTGCTATCTGTTGCTTGAATTGACGAATTGAAAATTAGAGAAATAATAAAACACACAAACAGAAAGTCGGCGTGTTTTCTGTTTTACTTCGCACTGAAGCAAGAGAGATGTACTTCCACTTCGTCTGCTTGTTCCCACGGTCGTGCGGTCACGTGCGCAGGTACCGAAACTATGCCATTTTCGACCCTGTTCCAGTGCGTGATAACGCTCTGCAATCCGCTTGTTCTGCCTCAGTATTCGTGTAGCACAGAATTATACCGCTATTCACGTTTCTTTGTACACAGCGTGCAAAATAGTGCGCTGCGCGCACAAGACAACAGCTCGCGCGCGACACGGGGCTAGACAGGGCGAGGGGAGAGGGAGTCTCGCTATGCAGTGGAGCCCGCCTCCTGAAATCATGTGTTTGTGGCACTGAAATATTTCTGTCTCTGCTATTAATGAGCCGACTTGAACATTTTTTTCGGCAGAACGCTCCCTAGAGGACACGTAACAACTTTCAGCGTATAACCAAAATTTGCTATGGGGCCTGGTGAGGGGCCCTTTAATAGGTGTGTCCTGGTAAATGTGGAAAATATGTTTACATTATGTAACTTCTTTTCTGACATATAAAATTTTTACCAAGAGTTCATACCTGAAAACCTCCTTTACCTGAGCCATTAGCGAAGCACACTGTGATGTCAACAACAAGCAGTTCACACTGTGCCTGCAGAGGCCTGTGCATCCAATGTAGCAAACAAAGGAGTGCTGAGAATGGCTGGGCAGCCTATTTATCCTGCATCCCTATATCAAATACCATGGTGCATGTGCCGTGTCCAGCACTATCAAATCAAATCCGAAAGTTTTGCAGTCCCTCAACTAGTGCGAAAGTGGCAGTCAAGTTAAGGAGACCCTTGAGAGGTTGCTTCATTAGTACTTAATGAGTAGCTCAGGTTGAGACCTAGAAAACCTCATTACAAAGCAGTATATTGCTGGCACATTTGGCTAAAATCGTGCGACTAGGTTAGCAGCAGAAAATTTAACAGCAGTTTAAAAATGACTAGCATTTTTTTTTTTTTTTTTGCCTGGGCTTTCTCACGCACCTATGTTGACACAACTAAGATGGCCACGCTTGTGGCCATCTTAGTTGTGTACTTAGGCCATTACTGAAGCACTGTTTAAGCATATCATGCCAGAAGTAAGGAACAGAGGGTGGTACGCATCCCAGCCTCATCGCTTGACTCTGCTTAATCAAAGCACAGGGTTTATCACAGTTTCGTTGATCAAGGTGTATGGGACACAATGCATCAGGTTTCTTGAAGTGGTTAGTGTGTCTTGTAAAGTAGTGAGACCAATTATCAAATAGGGTAAGAGCATGGCACAATTGCATCTGTAACATAAAAGCACAGCAGTGTGGTGTATACCCCTATCCACAGTAATCTGGTACAGGAGTGGAACATACAAAGTGTGCTCTAGCGCTGCCGATTAGGCTCTGTACTGAGCAGGGGCACATGCAACTGCGTTATCGCACTCCTGATTGGCTGGCAGTAGCTATAGCTTCTAAATGTGTGGAGCTACTTTATTGTGAAACAGAGAATCAAAGTGCAGGCACAGCTGGTCTTCTGCACTTCTATGGACTTGCATGTTCCTTAGAGTATAGCTTATAAGTATTGCAAAATGCAAATAGGAGGACTGATGGTCCTTCCTGTAAATCTGTGTGTAAATCATCCTCTACCTTCAGTCCGCACTTACTTATGTAGAAATTATTTTTTTACCCTTCAGGAGTGCTTAAAGGGACGCTAAAGCAAAATACTAAATCAGTTTAGATGAATAAAGCATTCTGTGAAAACTCTGTGGTCGTTAATTTTGAAATAATAGGTCGATTATTGTAAGAGAAAGTGAAAGTTTCAGTTCTTGAATTTCATACCAAATCCCCAATGCCAGTACATCATGATGACATCCCGAATTTCAAGGTATTTTTCATACTTAGGCAGCATTGACTCAGCAAAAGTTCCCGTCTTGTTCAATCTTTGGCACATTAGGACACAATGTAGTTGAACTTTAGTGCTGAAGAATTAACTAGGCCCTAGAAGATGCTGTCAAAATCCATGATGCCACAGCGAGCTGTTGCAGGAACTTCCAGTAGGTGTCAATGCCCGTCTTTCATTATTGCACTTTTCCTGGCTTACCAAGTGTCTTACTGTGGCAAGAATGGAGTTTTTGATACTGTAGAAGGATAATTTACTGACACAGAAGAAATCATTTTTCTCTTTAGTGTCCCTTTAACGCTACTTGTGAACTGCACAAGGAGCCAACTCAGACATAAATAATGCAGCTTTCCGCCTATAAATGAACCTTCTGCTCAATGTCTGCTCTAGAAGCTGCTCTGACCTTTCCGCCAATGAAGTGAAGCTGCTAAATATACAAAATATGGTCACTGCAAACAAGGGTGTGCACTTCTTTTAAAGTAGCGCCACTTTCATTTACGATAACTTTTCCCATGCCTTATTTGAGGGTATGAAAACATGGTGCACGTATTGGGATTATCAGCTACACTGGAGATATAATGTAAAAAGCCTGTAAAGAATGCTGTAGTACTTAAAAAAAAAGGGGGGGGGGGGAACAGGGGCCAGGTCATCAGATGAGGCAGAAACACATGAAATGTTGCAGTGCATGTCACTCCTCTGTTTTACACCTTCTGCGCAGTTTTCACTTAGCAGTGTGAATTAACCAGCTCCAGCAAGCACATTGCTGACCAAACACAGCAGTATAAAAGAAAGATGTACTGTTCCCATCATTATGCAAGCACTGTATACGGTATTATTATTATTTGTTTTGGAAACATACATACACTTGATGTGTATCTGGTAATGGCAATCTGTGAATATACAGAGAAGGGCATGAGTTCCAACTATAGGAACAGCAAGCCGGTATAGTGAAATTCATTCTTGCAGCCTTCTCCACGTGTTACCATACCTTTCTAAAATATGCAACTCAACACAATTGGGTATATGGATGTTACAATGGTCATAGGAAAACTACCGTCAATACCACAGTTAAGAAATCCATACCACAGTTCTGAAATCCTGTAAGGACCTCAAGTGAGGCAGTCCCATTTTAGTGTGCTTTCATAGTGCCGTGCTTGCAGGAGGGCAATCAGTGGTTTGCCCTCATAAAACAGGTGGTTGGCATGCAAGGCTGAGGCCTTTGTGCAAAATAAAGAAGGCACAGAGAAGTATGAGAAGGGCTGCAAATTCATTAAAATTTACTGTAGCTAACGACAGTTTTGAAATTTACATATCAGTAATGAGAAAAATTGATTTGTGTGCCATTCCAGGATCATTCGCACAATAAATGCTCCTAGAATTGATAAAATTAGGCAACGACCTGTCCCCAATGAGCTATAGTCCTACCAAACTTGTAAACCAGCGCAATTTTATAAGCCATAATGTAATAAAGGCTGTGGAGGACTCATCGAAATTAGGCGCAAGGTGACTTACCACACGGGAAGAGGAGAAGGAAAGGAGAGAAAGGCTGCCGCAATTGGAACATGCTAAAACCTGGCATATTCAAAAAGGCTATTTTCTGCCCATTGAAATGTACATATGACACAAAGAGGCCATGCCCCCATTCGCCTGTGAGTACTAACAGGGCAAGAAGCCAACTGTATGAAAGCTAATTAGTTCAACCACTTTTCTACAAATAAAACAGTGGGCATTTCCTTCCGAGTGAAAAGGTCAGACGAACGTAGGAAGTCACTGCTGTAACAGCAAACAGCTAACAATGTCAAGAAAAATGTCAACCCAATACAATATTTAAACGTACGTGTAAATGTGAAATGCTTCTTTACTTGACAACATGTAAACTTCATGTTTCCTGCTTAATGGCATCTGTATCTCTGCACTGCAAAATGTTGGTGTAGAACCAAGTCATGTGGAGATCAGTTGATACTGTGGCTGTAAATGACTCAAAGGATGGTTAATGATCAAAGTGAGCAGTTCATTGGTGAAACTGACCTCAAATGCAGGCACAAATGTTGTGCAATGTTTGATGTTTGATCTGTCATTTCGTACTCTTCCTTCCCAAGTCTATATTTTCCTGTTTTGGCGCAACAATGTATTCATTAGATCCCAGCCAACTCGCCTAGCAACCAGTTCTACTCAACTCTATTCAGTAATACGGTCTTTTATGCCAAAGGACAAACATGCCTCACTGATTGCTGTCGAGACTGCAGTTGCCAAAGCGGTGATGCGTTTAAATTCCGGAGTGAAAGAAGCCTCAACCCATATTTTTGGAGAACTTCAATTGGAGCAAAACTCCATGGGCAGGCAAAGGGCAGAAGAGAAAGATCCCTGTTGAATTATGAGTGCTGAGCGGAAACGTGCAGCCTCGGCCAGGTTTTTGCAACAAGCAAAGCAGCAGCAACAACAGAAATGTGACGTGAACTATTCACTTAATGCCTTTTAAGGCATTTATGTGCAAAGTACGGTACTCTTTATTTGTGTAGCAATCCTTGAATAAACCGAGTTTTGTTCTTTGCTATTTTCGAAATTTAATTTCTTTCGTTACCATACAATCTTCTGACAAGCTTTTCTCAGCTTTGGTACACTCAATTTTGATCATTTTTGTTTTGCTGAAAAGATGAATGCTTAGTGAGTGCAAAAGGATGTCAAATGTTACTTTGGGAAGTTATAGATTTTTAGAAAGTGTAAAATAAGAAAAGTATTTATATTCAGTCATTCAAATGCGAACTTTGAAGCTTCATAACTTTTGTTCTAGGAAAGCTAGAACCATTAAATTAATCTTGTTGCACTCTTTGATATCTGTAGAATCCAATTGCATTTAATTCAGCAGAATCTGTGCAGTCAGTTAATTAAAATGTGATCAAATGATGTTTTCATGAATAATTAGTTTAAGAATTATTGGCATGGTGTACATAAAAACTGAGTTCATAATTGATGTGAGCCCATGAGAATACATAATCACTGCAGTTTTCATGATCCTAACTAAAATAATAAAACATTTTATGTCTTAAAACCTCTTCCCCCCTTGAAAGGGACGGGAAACTGAAACGAAATCGAGCTGGTGAGTGCCAGATTCCGGGATCCCGTGAAGCGAAATGTGATGTCCACACCGTACTGCCTGTAAAAGGGAATGGCGGCGCGTTTGTATTGTCGGCTACTAAAAGCGTGCAGTACGCTACCAATGGTGCTACGCCCCATGCGCTGTAAACCAGATAGGTGAAAGTGCTTATCGCAATAGGTTTGGCAGCGATAGCCGTGAATGCAGCGTGCGACGACGTAGACGGAGATTTGCTGGTATCAGAATAAGAAACTGCTCATGCTGTTGTTTTCATGTCAGAGGCGTCTATATACTGTTCTTGATGGCGCGCACCTCACATGTTTTCTTGTTTACATGAGATCTAGCGGCCAGAAAATGTATAACATGATCGCAGTTTGGCAACATACTGACCGTTGGTGTGGAAAAATCTTGTTTTCCGGTAACGCTTGAACCGGTAAAGAATGAGCTCACTCTACAGGGTCATTTCTTTGTGTTCTCGATGCCGAATGTTTGTGCTGAAAAACTTACGTAATGGGAACGTATCAACGAGTTTCTACCGTATTTGTGCAAACACAATATTTAGACCTAAGTTTATGGGTGTGGCCCTCGCACTGGCACGACCGTTGTAGAAGAATATACGGTAACATCCTCAGCAATAAAGAATAACTTTAAATAAAGTATACATGAAGTGCCTTGTGCCACCTGTGCACAAGGCTACAAAGTAAGTAAATTGGTTTAAAAGTAGATTTACCACTTACTACTGATATATGGAAGCTGCTGCATTTTCTCACCAAGACATATGGACGTAAGTATGCATCTGTACACTTTTTGTTAAGCTTAAAATATCTTGGGGAAAACAACCAAGATACTAAGCAAGATGTTTACACAAAATGATTAGCACAGCTCATTTACACGTGTGTATAGTTAAAGAAAAAAAGACAATTATTTGGGTTGAATTTCCATTTATGCCCGTTTAGTGCATGACGATAATTTTGAAAAGCCAAATTCACAGCTATGAGAAATCATGCGGTTCTCATTATTAGCTGTCTGATATGTCTGGTGTCAAGGAAGGCACGTTTACAGACTAGTTCTGAATTTACAAGAGAATTACTCCTTCACAATATGCATGTGCAGGATTCGTGCTGGTTTAGCACAAGGTTGAGTGTTTTGATTTCAAATAGAAATTGTTGCAAAGCAAAGAAGCATTTCATGCTTAAAAACTAAATATGTTTGTAATGCTAACAACTAAAAGTATCGAAACGCTTACAACTGGCATTCAAAGCTGAAGTTGACATAAGCCTGTACAACTTGTGCAATGAGCACAACTGAAAACGCGCTTCATGATCTAAAATACTATGATGAAAAGATTGAGGAGCTATGTATAACCTCAACAGTCGACGAAGTCACCCACACCAGTCAATAAACCTAGAACTATATAAACAATGTGCCATTAGCACCAATAACAGTGATATGCACAACACAGGTGTAAAGAGCCTGCGAGTTAACCATGCTGATAGTAAAATGCTAGTACAGATCAAGTGACATCATACCATGCTCCTATGAAGTCAGTAGCTCCAACCCATGCTGTGAAGTCATCACAGAGATCAGTACAAGTGCAATGAGTCTTAATGAACAATACATAACTACCAAAGTGGCAGCATTATGGTCAAAATGAGAAACAGTACAGCGGAACCTCGTTAAGCCATAAATAGATGAACACAGGAAAATTATGCATAAAGCAAAACTGTTTCGACACTAAACTATGGGCATGCAGCCAATGACATGCAAAAAGCAAAACAAAGTGCATTCTACGAGAAAGCAAGGAAGTAACACTTTACTTTGGTCTCTGTTATTAGAAGTTTGCTTGGGTTTTCATTTATACTCAGACAAGTAGCACACCCACATTTCCTTTTCATTTATATTGCGCAGGTATGTGCAAAGGATGATTTTATCAATTTACATGCCAACACGAAAGTTACTTTAAAAAAGTTACAAGAGTGACCCCCATGTACGTTTAACATGAGGTCTTTGTTTATTGTGCCACAAAAAATTTGCAACTGCAAGTACTGAGATTCAGGGTGTCCCCGAGCTCTTCTTAGGAATACAAATGCCGCACACTGGCTTGATGCAGCAAGTCACAATCAAAATGTGCATTTAACGACACTACAATGTTTGAAAAAAGAAAGAGAAAGAAAAAGATAATAAGTAATGAAGTACAATAAATAAGTGTGCATGAACTTTCTTTTTATACTTTCTTATTCTGGTCTCCTTATTCTAAATGTAGCCATGCAGCCCTCAAGAGAATAGGCTTATGCTAAACAGCAACAAAATGAAAAAAAGAAAAGGAAGAAGGGAATGAAGAAAGGAATGAGTATATTCACCACCATGTAAGTGCTATGCTGCCACGATATGAGCAAGAATGAAATGCACGAGGTTTCACCTTTTGCAGTCATCAGCATTTACCCACAGGCTGCCATTCCACTTGCAAACTATTTTGCGCACTGTGGACTCAAATATTAATAATAAAGATGTTTTACTCTCTCCACTCAAAATGAGCATTTATGTATACAAACATATGCAGTTCTCTCATCCTATGACGTTTGCCTGTTTTCTGAAAGTGAAATATATTCCTCATCAGCATGAAATTCCCCTTAAGATTCCCTAAAGCAAGTTGGAGAAAATGTTGCCAACATCTTAGTGTTTCACGGCACAAAAAGTGCGCACAAATCCCATCAAGCGTGTGTGTAGAAAAGTGGCAGCCTAGTATCCAGACACTACGAAGTGCAATTATGAATAGTTCCCGAAAAATGATGTAACAAGTACAAGAAGATCAGTACATGCAAAACATGTGCTCATATTCAGTGCTCCCCAATATCTAACCGAAACAGCTCTTGTCGCATGTCAGGCCGGGTATAACACATGACTGTAGAAGGCATCCAAATCAGATTTTGTAGCAAGTGGCCAAATCAGATTTCTAACATGAAATATGAAACTATGGCTCAAGCGCACTTTAACAAGGTTCCACTGTAGCTGCGCATTTTAACATGCAAGGGTTGTCTTAATGCAAGGAATTACTCCTAAAGCTTTATAGATACCCATACTAGTAGCGAAATCTTACAGGCCATGCAAATCATCTTGAGAACCAATTTGCAAATCTTCCCCTTCTCTCTGAAATTCCTGGTTTTAGGACTTTCTGCCTATACTTGCATACTTGTACAAGGATGAAATACGAAATTGACTAACACCTAACAAACATGCTTTCAATATTTGGTTTCTCAGGTAGCAAGAGAAGAAAGCCACTCAACAGAAGTTAATAACCGCAGCAAAATATGCATGCAGAAAACTCTGATGGAGTCACCATACAAGATCGCATGCAATACTTTCTAAATTACTGGAAATGGACCAAAAAGAACCTTCAAATAAAAGGCAGTTCTAAAAATGTCTTCATTGATATAGGGACCATAAGTGTGTGCAGGTGAAAGATATATGACCTTTGACACTCAAGGAAAGTATCACTGAAAGACAACTTACATGGAATGTTGTGTAAGCTCTGCAACAGTGGTTGGTCGCCGACTACCACTTCTTCCCACAAGTACCGAAAGAGAGGTAACTGCAGTACAGCAGTGTTACACAACTATGACTTTAAAACCTAGTGGCTGGAAGCAGTGCGGATAAGGGTTTTGCAAAGGACACAATTGCAAGGTTCTTCCTTATGTTAAACATTGACCAGTATCGGTGGGTCATAAAGGTGTGCCTCAAAACAGCACCAAAGATAGCAGCAGCTTAAGAAACATACCATCTCGGAGCTTAAGAAAGGACAGGTATGCACATATCCTTCAAAAAACCAATTTCCAACGGCTAGCCCAATTCTCAAAAGGAAAACTTCCCCTAAGCGCCATCCTCTAATGCAGAAAAACCTCAGCCTACAGCTCATAAAAATATTCCTTTGTTGGAGCTTTTTTAAATTTTTTTTTTATTCTCACATCTTGGTGAACTAGATGCATACCGAAGCAAGACAAGCTGCAAAAGACCAAAGGGCAATGTTTCCCGGAAGTTGCCAAAAGAAAAAAAGCCTTAAGAAGTCTTCAATGGATGCTTCTTCGAAGTTCTGAAGTCTCCACAATATCCTCGGCACTGAATGAATCCTGTGCAGTGCAAAATTGACCAAGTTTCTTGGAAACTTGAAGCTTTGCTGCAAAGCCTTCAACCAACACGACATTCACCAACGTGTGATCAGCCTTCTGCCCCTAGCAGTCTGGTGCCTAACACAAGCAGCACACTTGAAGTTCAGTCGCACAGACGTGAATGTCTTTGGATAATGCCTGCCCATACTGAAAGTGATGGTCCATCAGGCAAATCCCGCATAAGAGAAAACGAGATGGGCAGTTCACACACGCGCGCGCACACACGTACACACATTTTCTGTCCCCGCGCCGAACTGTTCCTGACAACTCGTTCATCTTCAACGCAGTCCGGGAATAAAGGTACAAACTGTCAAGTAGACACGCACCACCCCCCCCGGAGAGACTAACAATAGCAATGCACATTTTGTAGCTAAGTGAAGCATAACAGTGAGAGCATAATAAAATTAGCAAGTGCATTGCAGAGTCTGGAGAAGGTGCAGAGGCCCTGCTAGCCAGCAGCTTGCAAGCAGTAAACAGCTTGCGGGCGGTTGTGAGGACTTTCCTGGGGGAGTGGTGACCGCTGAAGAGGTGCTGACGGTCAACCCTGGCGCTGGCAGGCTGTAGTGGTGGCATCCTCGGGATGTGGCCTGGGGCTTCGGATCCCAGATCCTTCCTTGCTGTGGCTCCGGCCCAAGTGCAGAGGTGCTGTTCCCACCCTCACGGTGGAAGCAGGCTGACTTGAATCATTGACAGGTCTAGCATGTGCCTGCATGCATGGGAGGCACTTAAGGCAACAGGACGAGGTTCACTCTACTCCACACACGTAATAATGCAAAGACAGCTACAAAAACAGCAAAATCACTTTCACTGCCATCTGCAACAAAAATTCGGCAGAACTCATCTCATGATGACTGTCAACGATAATGTGTTTAGCTGTAAATCAATATAGTGGCACAACATATTGCCACCATCAAAATGACTTATGTATGAGGCATGTACTGCAGCGAGACTCCTCTTTTGTGCTTCACTAAGAACCCTCGGCACCATCTAGTGACCCATAGCGAAGCCTGCACATGGCCTCTGAAATGCATGGCGCGCTGGTGCGTGCGAATGCTCAGAACTGAGCCACATGGCAGCCAGGCTCCTCTCTCGTGCTTCTTTCTAAATATGCTGCGCCATACAGTGGCACTGCTGAGATGTCAGCGTGTGGCCTCAGAGACGAGAAGTGTGGCATGCTGGTGCATGTAAACGCTGAGAATTGTTCCCTCACTTGCCCCACACTCAGTGGTACATATACAGTGATCCAAGTTTGCGAGAGGTTCATTGAAGAGCAGCACATGCCCAGTGCATTTAATGCACAGCTCGCTAAAGCATTAGCGTGGAAGACATTAATCGAAAAGCAGCCCACGCCCAGTGGATTTTTGGTGCAGCCCGCTAAAGTGTCAGGCTGTTGCCCTTGAGGCATTGTGCCGTACGGTGGTTAGATTCCGCTCAGCACTGCAGAAATTTAAGGGATCTTTTTTGTCATTGTAGAGCAGCACACACCTACTGGCACATACTCAGTGACCCAAGTTGGCATCAAAGACTTCTCATTTCATCAAAGAGGTTGGCATTTAATTTTAAAGAGTTTCATTGACGAGCTGTGCATACCCAGTCCCACATCTAGTGACCCATGTTGGTGGAAAAGAGGTTCGTTGAAGAGTGACACTTATGTACACATTGCCACATACTCGGTGACCCAGGTCGGTCCGATGGTTGGTTTCAAACTCTGTTCCTGTAGTAAATCAATGGTAGGGTGTGTTACCAGCACAATATATGTCTGCCCGGTACCAAACATACTGATATACGGTTGCCCGTGTTCTTTGTTGACTTGGTAGAACCCTCGAACTTCACCGTGGCACCACCACCTCCTCCACAAAGTCAATGCATAAAAGCAACCAAAATTTCCAACACCACATGCATTTGTGCGTTCAATGTCGAAAACATGATGGCAATGAACAGAGGTGCTGCCATTCAAGGTGTCGCTCGTGCCTTTACTTTAATTCTCAAAATTATTTTTTGGCATTTCGAGAGGCTGCTACGTTTCTTGTGGTTTGCACAAAATTGCAACTTTGGTCTCAGACTACTAATGAAGCTGGTTAGACCCACCCACAGGTTAGGCCTAGTGGGCAACAGCACGCCACAAGAAGCTCGCCCTTGATATGTTAGACTACATTGGAAATAAGCCATGAGATCATGCACATGGACTGGGTTGACAGCCCCATGTGTGAAGCAGAGTTTGGGTCTGTAGGAAATCAGGCTGCGAAAATCACGAACACCTATCAAGTTTTATGTCCACTTAATGGAACAGCGAAAGCTTGCAAGTGAAACTAAAACTCCAAACTGAATTTGAGAAACACAGCCAACACTGACAGTGTCAAGGAATCATATAACTCAATTTGCCCTTGACAACAACGCTTGACAGGTGATTACAAAACATACCTCGATGATAACACAATTTTAAGTAGATACTATTTCAAAAAACATAACAGTGAACAAAATTCAGTACAAAAATTTTCTGAGTTGCTGCCACGGTAAACGACCATACAGTTGGTTGTACCGTAGAAATTGATTGAACTACCTGATCATTAGGAAATTTTTGCAGTACCTTCAATATCTGAAAAATCAGAGGGCAACTTGTACATGAACTCAGCAATTTTTCTTTCTTTAAATCTAATTATCGATAAAGCTGCAACCACATGCACACAATTTTCGAGCGACAGGTTTTGCCACTGTGGAGGGCGATCCATTGCTTTTGCTTGTCCTGTCGCCAGTTTTCGGCCAGCCAGAAAATATCGCTTGTCACCCAGAAATCCATATGCCAAATTCTGCCAGAGACAGCATGAGTGCACAACATGGCAACAATCGGTCTGCTCGCTTTGATTTTTCGCTCTTGCAACTTGCTCTGTGCTGTGGAAGCAAAAAATAAAAAGTAAAATCAGCCATCACTTCGTCTCATCTCAGGCTGAGGTGGAAGTATCCATGACGTATTGTTTATATTATTGGCATTGGCTTGTCAAGATCCATTGTTTGTTTTGACGCTGTTAGGCCTCCGATACCACCGAGAGCCACAAAAGTGTTGTAAGCTTTGCTCACTGTATGGCGCCACAGGATTTCCAATGGTGATGACAGCTTATTAAGGGCAACTCCAGCGATTTCGCTATGTCCACTGATGCTAATAAAATTTTAAATACAGTTGAACTAAAAATGATACCGGTTTTAACAATATATTGGTTATAACAATGAGAAGCTGCTGCACTGTCAACTTTTGCATGTTTTGCATGGTGAAATAACCCAGTTGCTACAATGCCCTGATGCCACATTATCAGTTATAACAATGAAGTCTGGCTGTTCGGTGTCCGAGTCAAAACGTAATGAAATGCGAAATCTTTGGAAAAAAAGAAAAAAAGAAAACAAGAAATTTGAGCCACTGCACGATGGCCCACTGCTCGAAGGGCTGATGCGCGCTCATTTTCCAGCCTTCTCCACGCGCCTCTCTCCCGTCACCCTTCCGCCCCTCAAAACATAAATGGGCTGCGCCCATATCTCTATGCCGTGCCCAATGTTACTAGACTAGCTTCAGTTTTAAAGCTCGGTGCCGTTGCGCGGAACCGCCACCCGCCCGCGCCTTCGTGGCGCTGCAGTCGCGCCCGGCTTCACTTCCTCACTAGCCGGCTACGTGGGTGGGCCGGACTAAGCACGCGGTATATCCTCGTCCCGAGTGTCCACTCTGCAAGTCGCAAAATGTTGAAGCCGACATCCACCACCTGCTGTGGGTTTGCCCTGCACTGAAACCTACGAGGCTTCGGCACCTCGCAGCAGCGGGACTCTCGCCGCATAATCTGAGTCATTACACTGCTTGGACGCAGGGAACGCATTATCGATCCCTGTTGGAATTCATTAGGTCGGCAAATCTATTTTCATTCATTTAAACCCTTGTATGGCCTGAGGCATTTATCCTCGCATTAAAAAAAAAAAAAAAAAAAGCACGCGGTGAAGCGTTGGTGTATTCTGTGGTTCGTTGTTGACAGCGAATTTCAGCAAGCATGTCATCCGTGGAACTGTAGCCTTCGCCAAGTTTTTTAAAAATATAAGCAGACGATGCCGACCTGCTGCGTACCTGGCTGCATAGGCCGCTATTGGAACGATGTCAACAGCGCGGCGCACCACTTTTTCTGTGCTTCCAGCAATGCAACGCTTCGCTCGGCGTGAAACAGAGCGATTCCTTGTGCCGACTGGGAACTCTCTGCGAAATCAACGGCACGCGCCCGTGCCACTGCTCCCGCGTTCGTCGTCGTCTTCCACAGCTAGCTGCGTGGCCGTTCATCTTTCCAGCGTAGAATTTCACTTCACTTCTGTCGTCGTAATGGGGAGACCGCGTTTACAGGGGTATGAGCTATTGTTTAAGGGAGTATGAGCCACTCATGGTCTTACGTAACGGAAAGATTTAATTTTGAAGAAATTTAATTTCGAAGAATCACAAGCGGCAAATCGCAGGCCAAGGCTGCTAACCACACAGCCGAGCAAACTCGAGACATCGAACGCAAGCGACAACTGCGGACTGCGGGCATACCGTCAGCGACGTCGTTCTCTCCGTCGCAGCCGATTGTGTGTGTAACCTCATAACTGAGAAACACTTTAATGAACCCTCGGGATTAACACAGTGATAAACACAGGGGCTGCACGTTTCAGCTTCGCTGATTAGGCATCTTCACGGAATAAAAAATCCGACTTCTTTCTTTCTTTTGTGGCTTGTGTGCACAAAGACAGACTTCCTCTTTCTTTTTGTAGCGCTTCTTTGGCGTGGTGAGAAGCTTCGGTGGGGATGAAGCTCATCCTACAATCACGCACTTTGGCCAGACATTCAGGCTCGTGAGTCTAAACTGCGCGAATTGTTAAGACGACAGGAAGAAACACACATCATTTAGAAACGCAGCTTCTACGCTTTGCTGTATGCGTTTCTTCCTTTCGTGCAGTTTACCCTTCTTTCAGTATTAACGAACTAGCGCGATAAATCTTATTGCTGTAGGTGGATACCGCTTTCTCGTGGTATATCACTAATTCGGACAAGGGAGAATACCAGCGAGCGTGAAACACGCGCAAACAGCCCGTCCGCACGAGCTCAAGACTGTGACGATGCGTCTGCAGTGGAGCCCGATGGAACAGCGTTGCCCTCTGGTGGCTGTCACAGAAGTGGCGACAGCAGCTGTAAGCGCGCGGGCGGGGAGTTTTACAACTGAAGCTAGTCTATTAACGTTGGCCGTGCCAACCTCCGAAACATGAATGGACCATGCCAACTGCGCTGCTCGCATTTTGCTCGCTGGCTGGCTAGTTCTTCATTCAGCACACTTCTGCGAACAGCATAATCGCCTGTGTTCGTCTTTGTTGGTTGCGTTGAAATTGTTCCTGGCCACATGGTTTCTCAGCCTCTTTTGACTAGCCGCCGAAACGGAAAATGACTGACCTGCTCGCTGATAATCGGCAATGCACGACGTTGCTGGTGAAAAGAAAGCGCACGGTTATAGATTTGGAAACTAAGTGCTTCTAACTGATGAGGCGATCGTTGCGAACGTGTTTGCATTGAGTAGCGACTGTGACGACGGCAGCAATGACGAGGTAGGGCAGGCTGCGTCAACGTTGTCCTCACAGGAGGCCCGGCAGAAGATACAGTCCCCTCCGGAACTTCTTTTTTCACGAGGAACCTTCCGCTGCACTATGTGTAGCACCTGGATACCTTGGAGAAGTAGGTCGGCAAGACTGACGGACATAGGGTTTTCTCATGCAATGCAGTGCAACGTATGTGGCAAGACACTTGTGGCGATCTCACCTTAGCGTTTCTTCTGCATTTGTCAAGCTGACAGGCTGCCGCGGTAACCTCCTTGCATTTTTTAAAAGGCCCCTTTTGGGCCCACCAAAACACTGCCTCGGCGGTGCTCACATATCGCTTGTCACCCGTGACCCCTCTTTGCAGTTATAGCAGTACCATTCTTTAACGCCGACAGCCGCGGCTTGTTACACGTGATTGGAGCGCCCAGGAAGCAGTTAAACGAGTGAGCACAATGAGCAGCCGGATGGAGGAAGGTGGTGGGGACGGGCACTGGCCTCCCCGCCATTATAGCTTGCTAAGATCAGCCCTGCCATTCCCCTATTTTGATTTTTTCATGTAACCCGGTTTTAACAGTTATTGGTTATAGCAATGGAATATTCGTGGCATTTGAATATTGTTATAAGTAAGTTCGAATGTACGTATTCTCTTTTGCATTATGATTATTTGTGCCAAACTATATGACTGCAAGTAATTTAGTTTTCCAAAAAATTAATTTTAAAAATTGGCTCCATTCGGTACTTATGACTTTCTACTGGCCACCCTGTGTTTGCGACGTCAGAATCTACACCCCACTGTCACTGAAATCGTCACTTAAATCGCCGCTGTCTAGTTCAGAAACTCTGTAAAAGCTCCCTGTGTCATCAGGAGACATCATCAGCTTCATGTTGGTGTTAGTGCCACGTGTACTGTGTGTTTAGCATGCCTTCCGAGAGTTTACATTATAGCAGTGTAGGACTCGACGTTATTCACTGATCGTGAGGTCACACGAAGCAGCTACCCACTTCGGTTTTGGTATCTCGTTTATTGGTCATTTAACATTACTGATGAAGTTCTCAGAAAACTGAACCACCATACAGATGACAGGACCGTAAATGCCATTTGAAAATGACAATATCCTAATATGGTAAAAAAAAAAAACACCGGAGTTGCCCTTTAAAGCAAGCTTTAATACAGCTTGATTAAAACATTGGCCTCGTCATATATTAGTGATTTTTTTACGTGCACATGAATGAATTTATTTGTGTGCAACAATGTAAATTTGTCGCTAAATTTTCCCACAATGTCGCATCCATGTGGTTGTCGCTTGAAGATAGCTAACATTCAGCATTCCCATAATTTTGCTTTCCAGTGCTTTCAAACAGTGCCTGATACTTGGTCATGTTACGTGCAAACAAAACAAAAAGAAACCAATAAAAGCATCATCCGGGTACTGTGGGGATGCGAGGCTCTCACGCGCCCCCCGATATTGTAGCACTCTTCAATGAAGCACACTAAACACACTGGTTTATTGTGGGCGAACTTGTGCCCGGAAACTCAATATTAAGCATTCACACACTTTTTAAAAGAGGAGTTAACAGCAGCCTGTTCCACAGTCAACCGCGTCTCTCCGCCGAACGCACTTCTCACGCGCCCCGAAGGCCAAGAGCCACGCCGTGGCTTCTCATTGGACGGCAGACTCGGGCGCTGCCGTGAGCGCGTGCACGGGAGACACGCGCTGTATCGCCACGCGCGAGGCGTTGCTGGCGCTCTTCTAATGGCGATGCGACGAGTAGTGGGCTTTAGCGATGAGACGCTTGCAAAGGTGCCTCACGAGAGTGCTCGTACCTGGCATGTGGAGAGCTCTCTGCGGCATTAGTCCCCCTCCGAAATCGCATCGTCCCGATGCGTATGAAACAAATTTATCTATAGAAGTGTTTTCATTGCCTGTCGTAGTAAGGCTTCATGCGGACTACGTGTACGACCTCCGCATGGATGTGCCGCTTTGATCGCTCTTGCTCATGAGGGATGACTTCGTAATTCAGGTCACCTACTCGGCGAATAACTTCGTAAGGTCCAAAGTATCGGCGAAGGAGTTTTTCACTTAGTCCGCGACGACGCACTGGTGTCCATACCCACACTTTGTCGCCCGGGTGGTACTCAACTTCTCTGCGGCGCAGGTTGTAATAGCTTGCGTCCCTACGTTGTTGCTGGCGGATACGGAACCGTGCCAACTGCCGGGCTTCTTCAGCTCGTTGTAGGAAGTCGTCGACGTCGTACGGGTTGTTGTTTTCATCATCTACCGGCAACATAGCATCCAGTGTGGTTGTTACTGTGCGGCCATAGACTAGTTGAAATGGAGTGACCTGGGTTGTCTCCTGTACTGCCGTATTATAGGCGAAAGTGGCGTAAGGCAAGATTGCGTCCCATGTCTTATGTTCGAGGTCGACATACATGGACAACATATCGGCCAGGCTTCGGTTTAGACGTTCCGTCAGGCCGTTTGTTTGGGGATGGTATGCAGTGCTTTTTCTGTGACTGGTGTGAGTCCTCTTCATCAAACATTGCATCAAATCAGCAGTGAAGGCCGCTCCTCGATCGGTAATCACGACCATTGGTGCACCATGTCGCAGTACTATGTTACAAACGAAGAAATTTGCAACTTCAACTGCCGTTCCTCGCTCAAGGCAGCCAGTTTCAGCATATCGTGTTAAATAGTCCGTCGCTACTACGATCCATCTCTTCCCTGACGATGATGTTGGGAACGGGCCAAGAAGATCCATCCCAACTTGTTGAAATGGAGTCTTTGGTGGGTCTATGGGCTTAAGAAGTCCGGCCGGTTTCACGGGTGGTGTTTTGCGCCTTTGACATTCGCGACATGTCTTCACGTAATGCTGCACCGACGCTAACAATTTAGGCCAGAAGTATCTGAGACGAATTCTGGCGAACGTCCGGCTGACACCTAAGTGACCCGAGGATGGTTCATCATGGCAAGCTTCCAAAATTTCTGGTCGCATGGCTGACGGTACGACGAGTAAGAATTTTTCCTGGTTGCGTTCAAAGTTTCTCTTGTAGAGCGCATTATCTCGGAGGCAAAATGACGATAAACCTCTCATAAACATGCGTGGGACTTGGACGTCGTATCCTTCGAGGTGTTTGATGAGTGGCAGCAATTCTGTGTCGGCCCGTTGACGCTCGGCGATTTCCGAAGCTGTCATCGCTGTAAGAAACGGGAAATCCTCTTCTACTGAAGGAGTCGACTCCACTGGTGAGCGGGACAAGCAGTCAGCATTGTTATGTTTTCTTCCAGACCTGTACACGACAGTAATGTCGTATTCTTGTAGCCTGAGGCTCCACCTCGCAAGTCGTCCAGATGGGTCTTTTAGGTTTGCCAGCCAGCAAAGAGAATGGTGATCGCTGACTGCACGGAACGGCCTGCCGTACAGGTATGGTCGGAACTTGCTGATGGCCCATATGACAGCCAAACACTCCTTTTCCGTCGCAGAGTAATTTGTTTCAGCTTTCGAGAGAGTGCGGCTAGCATACGCTATGACTTTCTCTTCCCCATTTTGCCACTGAACTAAAACCGCGCCGAGACCGAGATTGCTTGCATCTGTGTGGACTTCTGTGTCCGCTGTCTCGTCGAAGTGGGCGAGGATCGGTGGGGCTTGCAATCGTTCCTTTAGTTCATTGAAAGCAACCTCTTGTTCAGCATGCCACATGAAGGGTACGTCTTCTTTAGTTAGTTTCGTCAGAGGTTCGGCAATTTTCGAGAAGTTTTCTACAAATCGCCTGTAATAAGCGCATAGTCCCAAAAATTGCCGTACCGTCTTCTTGTTTGTAGGCTTTGGGAATCGTGCAACGGCAGCAGTCTTGTCGGGATCCGGAGCAGTACCTTGCGCGCTAATTACGTGACCCAGGAAACGAAGTTCTTGAAATCCAAACTGGCATTTTTCCGGTTTAATGGTTAAGCCTGCCGAGCGGATGGCTTGAAGCACTAAACGCAGCCTCTGGACATGCTGGTCGAATGTTGCAGAAAATACCACTACGTCGTCTAGGTAAACTAAGCATGACTGCCATTTAAGACCCGAGAGGACACTGTCCATCATGCGCTGGAATGTCGCCGGCGCACAGCAGAGGCCGAATGGAAGCGCTTTGAACTCATACAGGCCATCTGGGGTTACGAAAGCAGTTTTTTCACGGTCTCTTTCGTCTACTTCAATTTGCCAATATCCGCTCTTGAGATCTAATGAAGAGAAAAATTTTGCATGTCGTAGGCGATCCAACGTGTCATCAATGCGGGGAAGGGGGTATACATCCCGCCTGGTCACACTGTTCAATTTCCGGTAATCAACACAGAATCTCAATGTATTGTCCTTCTTTCTCACAAGGACTACCGGCGACGCCCACGGGCTGTTTGATGGCTGAATGACATCGTCCTCAAGCATCTCTTGCACCTGACTCTTTATGATCTCTCGTTCAACCGGTGACACTCGGTATGGATGTTGGTATACTGGCCTGGTCGCTTCGTCTGTTATTATACGGTGTTTAACAATTGGTGTGCGCCGTACCTTTGACGAGGTGGAGAAACAATCTGCGAATTCATTTATAAGGTCCTCCATCATTTCTTTCTGGGCTGGCGTCAGACTTTGGTTGATCGCAACTGATGCTACGGCGTCATGCATAGTTTGGACAGCAGGTGGCCTTGACGCTAAGCTACATACATCTGTGACCGCAGTAGCGCTGTGCAGGAAGGCGATGGTTGTGTTCTTTGCGACGTGCTGAAATTCACTTCCGAAGTTCGTCAACAATACATCAGCACACCCATCGCGTAGTTGAACAATTCCTCGTGCTACGCAAATGCCTTTTTTCAACAGTAGCTCGACGTTGGCCTCCGCTATACCTTCCGAGTCGTCGAATGCTTCGTTTCTTACGCGAACCAGCATGCTGCATCGTGGTGGCACGGTTATGTCATCGTCGGTAATCCGCAAGGCAACGTGTTCTAGCTCCTCCGACTCTCGCATGTCTATAGCCTGCTTCGTAGAAAATGACACGCTAGAATTCTGCAGGTTGATTATGGCACCATTTGTTAGGAGAAAGTCCATTCCGAGTATTACCTCCTTCGAACATTCTGGCAGCACGACAAAATCAGCGACGTAAGAAAAACCCCGAATTCCGATTCTCGCTGTACATCTACCCAGGGGTGTAATGAGGTGCCCACCAGCCGTACGTATCTGGGGTCCACTCCATGGCATCAAAACTTTTTTCAATTCCTTGGTGAGTGCATATCTTACGACAGAATAATCGGCACCTGTGTCAACTAATGCACTCAATTCATGACCGTCTATTGTAATGCGCAAGTCCGAAGAAATTCTCTGTTCACTTATCTTATTCATCCGCTTCTGTTTGTCGCGGCTGCTCGGTAAACTTGACGGAGGATCTTGGCTTTTTCGAACGTCAGCGGCCTCGCCTCCACAGGTCGCTCGCTTCAGTTTTCCGGACGTGGGCTCAGTGAACGACGCCTTGGTGAAATCGAGGATGGCCGTGGACTTGGTGATCGGTAGCGTGCAGACGTTGATGTTCGGGGCTGGTGTTGGTACCTAGCAGCCGGATCTTGTTGTCGGGTCAAGTAGTCCTGAATTTCGGTGGGTCTTTCGCCATTACGGGGGCAAGGCGCATTTATCGTAAAGCCGCGAAGACCTGCTCTGCGATATGGGCACATTCTGTATAGGTGTCCGGCTTCCCCGCAGTGGAAACAGAGTGGTGTCCGGTCGGGTGCACGCCACACGTCACTTTTTCGTGGCCTCAGCTCTGCTAGAAGGGGTCCACTGCGCAGAGTCGGCTGGCGGCTGCTGGGAGTCGCGAATGGAGGACAATGCCCGGTCGGTTGACATAACACATCAGCGTACGTTGGCACGCGACGTACGGGAGGTGGTTGGTCATGATGAACAGGTGGTTCCTCACGGCCTGGCTGCAGAATGGCGTGGCGAACTTCATCTCGAATGACGGCGGCGAGAGTTGAGACTGTCGGCGTGGCTTCCGGTAGCTGCAGCTTTCGAAGCTCCTCCTTTACGATTGATCTCACCAGTTCTCTTAGTGCTTCGGTGTTACTGCCTGGGCCTGCTGACAGGATATCGGCCGGTACGCTGGTGACATCACGATTGTAGTGATGGGCACGCTGCTGAAGCGCCTTCTCTATGGTCGTCGCTTCGGTGCGAAACTCGGCAACACTGTGTGGTGGGTTGCGGACGAGTCCTGCAAACAGCTCCTGCTTAACGCCACGCATCAGATGGCGTAATTTCTTCTCTTCGGTCATGTTTGGATCCGCGCGCGTGAAGAGACGGGACATATCCTCGATATACATGCCGACACTTTCGTTAGTGCGCTGGTTTCTGGCTTGCAGAGCGTGCTCTGCCTTCTCTCGCCGATCGGTGCTGGCATACGTGGCAAGCAGCTGTCGCCGAAATTCTTCCCACGAAGATAGTGTCGCTTCATGATTGACGTACCACGTCCTCGCTGACTCTTCTAACGCGAAGTACACGTTGCGAAGCTTCCGCGTCTCGTCCCAGCCGTTGAAATCTGCCACTCGCTCGAACTGCTCTAACCAGTCTTCCACATCTTCGAACGTATCGCCGTGGAAGGACTCGGGCGTGCGTGGTGGGTACACGATGAGCTGGGATGATGTCACTGGGGTGGTCATGGTTGCACCGTCGCTGGTAACTGTTGCCCGCACTGCTGCAGCAACAGGAAGCGGTCCGAACTCGGGTGGGTCTCCTCGGATGCGGCGGCTTGTGCGCTGGTGTACTGGAGTCAGTTCCCTGGGTTCCAATCGCTGAGGGTCGGGGCTCCGTTCTCTTACGAACTGGGGACTTCCAATCATACCCCGCACCTCCACCAGAAATGTAGCACTCTTCAATGAAGCACACTAAACACACTGGTTTATTGTGGGCGAACTTGTGCCCGGAAACTCAATATTAAGCATTCACACACTTTTTAAAAGAGGAGTTAACAGCAGCCTGTTCCACAGTCAACCGCGTCTCTCCGCCGAACGCACTTCTCACGCGCCCCGAAGGCCAAGAGCCACGCCGTGGCTTCTCATTGGACGGCAGACTCGGGCGCTGCCGTGAGCGCGTGCACGGGAGACACGCGCTGTATCGCCACGCGCGAGGCGTTGCTGGCGCTCTTCTAATGGCGATGCGACGAGTAGTGGGCTTTAGCGATGAGACGCTTGCAAAGGTGCCTCACGAGAGTGCTCGTACCTGGCATGTGGAGAGCTCTCTGCGGCAATATGTTGTTTCCCAGCATAGCTCCATCTCCTACAATCCGGCTTCGCCGTGTGGCCTGGTGCCCACAGCATTTGGTGTGGTAGAAGCGCACTGCTAGAGATGGCGCAAGTGTGGCTCTGCTAACGCCACCTAACAGCGGGGTTACTTGAGCGAGAAAAGGAGAAGGCTCTTCCTTTTTGGCTCTCGGTCATTAAACGACGCAGACATTCCGCGTGCGCGCCGATCCATGCTTCTGTGAGACCGTCTCGCGAGGCCTCGTTCGAATGCGCCACCGTTCGCATGACCAGGCATTGGTGTCCAGCATGGGGTGAACTTATTCGCTCGCTATCCGGTGGCGGTGAGTCGGACTTCCGCGATTTGTCGCGCGCCCATTGGCATGTTTTGTGGATAGCAACTCGGCTAGCAGGCATCAGTCTATGAAAGGTGCAATAAATGCCCTTGTGATTGTTTGCACTACTGTGTTGTTGTTCCTTTGTCCCAAGAGCACGGGTGAGGATCCCACAGTACGAAAAATCATCTTTGCAGCTTATAAGGCTAAAAATAGCAACAATGCAGCTATGTCCTAGCTAGGCACAAGAGTGGTACATCATATAGCACTCGACTAAAGCTGTCTCACCTTTGATATTTCTTCTGAAATTGCACGGCTTGTTGATGTTCTCTAAACTTGACAACTGCCTGACGCTGGTTCTTGTCAAGAATGATCTCCTGCAAAAAGACGTTTTTAAGTCACTTCACACTTGGCACTAAAAAAGTCACTTAATTTGAAGCTTTACTTTGATGTTTACATGGAGAGAAAGCAGGGCTAGGGTATTTTGAGTGAAGAAAAGTAAAAATACTCGTCTTTGAGAATGGTGGTGTGGTGGCCTATAAGACATAGAAACAATGATAACAGGTAAAAAGATTTTAAAACGAAGTAGTTCATTTTAGAACATAGCCTCAGCACGGACACAGTAGGTGGTATCCAAATCTGCACTCCAGCGGTCACGTCCATGGGAGTCGTGTCATGGCTTGACAACAGACTGTGGCATCTATGCCAATTATTTTATGACATACATTACATGTCACATTTTTCAAGTCACTTCCATATTCTAGCAAGCAATGTATCAGGATATACACGAGATGAATGAAATAGCATGCATGTCATGACCTGATCCTCATGAAGGAGATAAATGACATGAGGCTATGATGTTCTGATTTCCTTAAATGGATATGTATCGGGACATGTACGGCAAGATGTGCACATTACATGGCAAAAATAACATGGAATGACATGTTCATGCAAGCCTTGTCATTATACTGATGAAATTTTTCCTGTCATTCATGCCAGGTCATGCACGCATGTCATGTCATATATATCCAGACATACCTATATCAAGTTAAAGAAATGACCACAACATCATCATGTAATTCGTACCACTTATGTCATAACATACATGCTATGACAAGCATGCGGTGTCCATGCTGTAATGACGTGAAATGCATTTGAATGTCTTCAACGAGAAGAAGAAGGGTTAACTGAGGGGCCCGATTTTTATTTCATATCATGAGAAGGCAACAAACAGACACTAAGGACAACATAGGGGAAATTAATTGTACTTACTAACTGAGCTAAAGAAATCATAAATTAATGGTAATGAAAGTGGATGAAAAAATAACTTGCCGCAGGTGGGGAATGATCCCATGTCTGGGACCATTCAACCAGACACAACCACACAACTTGAAGAAATGGTTGAAATTCGGGAGACTTGGCAGGCATGCTCATGTCATGACACACGCATATCATTCATGTGATGCCATCCATGACAGGTCATGCATGTATTTCATTCAGATTGTGATATATATTGAGTTAAATGACCATGACAGTATCATGTCATTCATACCATTTATCATGACATCCATGCCATGACAAATATGTCATGTCATTGATGACATGACATGTCGTTCATGCTATGCATGCATGCATGTCATGTCCCCCCATGGCTATTCTGATATACCGCGAAACCTCAATACAGTGAAACCTCGTTAAACCGTAGTTGGCCAGAGCTCGGGAAAGGTACGTACTAAACGGTAGTACTGTTTAACCGAATAGCTTGAGATCGCCCACTTACCTGTCGAAAACGGAACTGAGAGAGAGTGCGATGAAAGGGGAAAAGACATGCAGTATTTATTCACTTCGCGCGACAAAAGCGTTATTTTCGTTTGATGCCGCGGCGGCCTAGCACGCCGACGACAGCGGCCTCAAACTTACTGAAGCTGCGTGCCAGCTTTTCAGCCAGCCCCCTCTTCTCGGCAAACACTCGCATGGCAGATTCCTCGTTGGCATTACGTATTCACCGTGCACGTCCGCAGTAGTGCTGCAGAAGTCCCGGGGGCGCCTTTTTCATTACGGGTGCCGGAGTTTGGAATAATTTTCATTTGGAATAGAGTTACGTTATCGCGCCCCTATTGTCGTCGCGACGATTGCATTCATGAAGCTGACGCAACGCGCAGCTTATGCCACTGTCGGGCCTGAATCGCCCGCGCTATCGCTTTCCGTGCCGTCCTCGTCACTGTCGCTAGTCGACACTTCGGCAACAACAGAGGCAACGATGGCGAAAAGTCGAACCTCGTAGCCGACATATCTTCGCATTCCAAATGCCACACACTGTAGTCAACAGCAGATCCCTGTTGCGTGTCAGCGCCGACTTCTTCGTGTCACGTTCGATAGCACGGACGATGTCTAATTTTTCTTCTATGCTGAGCACCCGGCGTCATTTTTATCCAAGCTTCGGAACGACGCAAGTCCTCGCTTGCACGACGCCATAACGCTCTCTGGCACCGCGTCGAAATGATGTTGATGTTGATGTGGCTTCACACGAAAACGCACAGGGCGCTTGGAGGCCGTTGTTCCGATCTCTGAGGCGTGTTGTTCTGCCGGGCCGCACGATGGAGACGGCGCAGCGCCGTATTTGCGAGACGAAAAGTTCAAACGCTACGTTTTAACCGATGCGTACGCAGTAAGCTGGTACGGTTTATGCGGATACGAAACATATTATGTTCAATGGCCGCTGAGTCGGGGATTTGACTTTAGTACTTTTAAAACAAAACTACTGTTTAAGCGGGTACGGTTTAACGAGGTTTTACTGTATAACAAACTTCCGAGGAGCGCGGCAAACTGCTTTTTATTAACATGACAAAGTTAAGGGCCCCGCCTCGGAGAAAATCTGGCGTCAGTGTTGGTGTCAATGTCACCGGTGTTGGCGGTGATAGTATCTATATGCAAGAAATCATCCCGAACCAGGTATCCTGTTTCACGCAGGCTCTCTGCGTGGCGCATAGGTGTTACTGAAATTGAACTTCCCAAAGTAAAATGTATCAGAAAATTCGTAAAGTACAACTTACACACAACTTACAGCCATGATAGCGTCGGATTGCAATTCGAATATACAAGAACACATAATTTTTGTTATGTGGGAACTTCCAAACACAAACCCCCCTTCCAGCTGCCGTTTGAAGATTGTCTCAGCAGGAGCGGTGCACCCTACTCAGTTCCTTGCAACACCACCCAGATGGTGTTTGCAAAGATATTACAAGGAAAAAAGTTCACAGATGATTACGATACTCCCTTATGTGAAATTTGAGTACAGCTATATACGTGTTTTCATTTCACAATATATTGAGGACAAGAATTTGAGAGAGAGAGATCTAGCAGAGTCAGTGATCGTCGAAAACCGGAACTGTAGGTCAGGTCAAATGCATCGGGTTTTATACATGACTTGTCGAAGGTTCCAGTGTAATCACTGGTGCCACGTGGCTTACAGAAAGTACTACACATCTAGCGTCGTGCATACGTTCAGATTATAAAACAATCACAAACCATGACAATCGAACAAGTGTGAATGAGACCAAACTAAGCTAACCAAACAAGCACAAGAGAGAGCTGACATGAGCAGACAATAGTATGAAACAAGCCATCCGGCTGAGACCAGATATGAGTACACATCGAGCAGTCGGGCGGGTCCCCAACATGAAATCAGTTTCCCACGCGCACGTCGCTGAAGGAGCTGCTCTCATTGGTCTCGGCCGTTCGCGGCTCGCGTCTTTGATCTCCTGCTCTGCGTTCGTTCGAAGCTTGCCTTCATGTATAGCATTCGCTGCCACCGTTTTTGGGAAAGCATTACAGGTACATAAGCTGCAGTTGCCTGGAAGCTTGAGAAGCAGACAGGGATCTTTGAATGTTATTGCCTTCCACTTTTAAACGCGAAGCTTAAGTGTCCTCCAAAATTTTCTGAAAGGTCTTTATAGTGAAAGCCCTAAAATTAATCATTCTGGCCATCAGTTTATCAGTTGTCACAGTATGAGCTATCCATAAAAATGTCACCATTGGCTCTCTGCCCACATAGTTGTTATTTTTCATCATTTCCACCGTCTAGTACCACAGAAGCACCATATAGTAAGAGTGGCGCACACGAAAGAGGCACTGATAGCAAGAAAACCATTGACAAAGGGGAAGCTATATGCTGCCTCCAAAGCATAATGTCTCTTTTTGCTTGTTTGTTTTTGACATTCCTTCCTGTGCACACCGCGACTCTCTCGCTTCAGGCAGACACCTGAACTACTTCAAAGCACAACTATGTAGCATCCCTGCGAGCATGAAGGTTAAATTGTTTCTCGCTGCACGTGACTGGTACGGGCTGCAGAAAGTGCAAGAAAGTGTGAGAAAAGGAAGAGATGTGTCTCCATTGTTAGGCAACACTAGCCTAGGCGGAGCATGCGTTAACAAAACCTGATGTGTTGTCTCTTCCACAATAGAAAAAAGTCCCTTTCCACATTTTCCTCCTTTGGCGCCGTCTCAGGATCCCTCAACCCATGCACCATGGTGTCCACTTTCTGCATCTTGTCGTCTGCTAGCCTACTGCTCCAGCTGCCGTGTCGTAAATCTAAGAATCCCCAGATTTCTAATATTAATTCGTAGTACTGAGGTGTTGCTAACATGATAGAGAAACTGAATAACAATTGTTATTCTGAAATGTTCAGCATCCTGAAGTTCACAGCACAGAAATATTTTTACATTGAAACCATAAGCAGTCAGCAGGGGATTTCTGAAAAGTTCATTAATCTGAAAATTTTGTTAATGTGGTGTTCGTAGTAACGAGGTTACACTATAAACAGTTGAAGAAATAACCACAATGGTATCACGACGTAGGAGGCTATATAGACAATGAAACCTTGTTAAAGTGTAGTTCGCCGTGGCTTGGAAAAAGTATGTAGTACTAAACGGCAGTACTGCTTAACCGAAACAGCATAAGAGGGCCTACTTACCTGTCAAAAAACAGAAATCAGAGTGTGCGATGAAAGGGCAAGAAACATGCAGTATTTATTCACTTCGCGTGAGAAAAACATTATTTTTGTTTGATGCTGTGCCAGCCTTTCCGCCAGCCCCCTCTTGGCAAACACCTGCATAAGGCTGACGTAACGCGCAGCTTCTGCCACTGTCGGGTCAGAATTGCCCGTGCTGTTCCTTTCTGTGCCGTCCTCATCACTGTCGTTAGGTGACACTCTCGCAATAACAAAGGCAACGGTGGCGAAAAGATTGAACCTCATAGATGACATATTTTGCGGTCACAGCAGCACTGCCGAGCAACTTCACATTCAAAATGCCACACACCGTAGTCAACAGTAGATCCCTCTCGCGTGCCAGTGCCAACTGCTTCATGCCAAGTTCGATAGCAGGAACAATGTCCAATTTTTCTTCTATGCTGAGCACCCGGTTTTTGTCTGAGCTTCAGCATGATGCGAGTCTTAGCTGGCACAGTGCTGAAATGACCTTGAAGCTGAGGTGGCTGCACCCTTACAAGCGGCCTTCGCATTTGCGCTTGAAAGCCGTTCTGTTCTCAGAGCCTCGTTCTGCCGAGCCGACCTATCGTCATGATTGTGCAACAAAAAGTGGAAATACTAAGTGTTAACCAATATGTACGCAATAAGCTGGTATGGTTTACGCGGATACAAAATGCATTATTTTCAATAGCGGCTGAATTGGGGATTTGACTTTACTACTTTTAAAACTAAACTACTGTTTAAGTAGGTACAGTTTAACAAGGTTTTACAGTACGCTTAAAATGCCTAAAGTTTGCAAAGAATGCTCCGCATTTAAAGAATATAAAAAAAAAAAAAATAGAGAGAGAGAGAGAGAGAGAGACAGACATCTCGGCACAATTTTCTTCTTCTTCTTCTTTTTTTTTAAATCATAGCCAGCTATGCCCCGCTCGAAGCTGCTGACCTAGGCTGTATTAGAAAAGTCTGAACGTAAGCTTGCTGAAGCTGTAAAAATGACAATGTGCATCTTGGGCTGCGCGAGGCTCACCAGCTCGGCTAGCTTCGGCACCTCATGCTGCAACTATTAGCACAATGCTTCATATAATCGTATTTATTCGAATCTAGGCGGATACTTTTTTTCGTATAATCATATTCCAAACTCTAAGGTCGGCTTAGATTCGAGGATTTTAAAAAATGCGTCAGTTTTTCATTGAAACTGCTAAATATGGTGCATAGCTAGCGCCATCTAGAAAAGTCAGTATCGCAGCCGCTACTAGCCATGCTAGTAGCCAACCGTACACAAGCGAGGTCGCCATTTTGACCTGTGTCGTGTCGGCCATATCGTTGTGCGGCGTGGTGTTATCGCGATGGCACCAAGCAGGAGATGCCACTACAGTGCCGCCAAGCGGAAAGTTGTGATAGCCGCAGGGGCATCGCATCGTTGAACCTTCAAGCCGGGCGGGGCTTCAGCGTCGACGAGAAAAACGTCCGTCGTTGGAGGGGATAACGACAGCAGCTTTTTGTGTGCGCCGCAACGAGGATGGCATTTAGCGGACCAAAGAAAGGCCGTCACCACGAAGTGGAGACAGTTTTGGCCAACTTTGTTCGGACGCAGAGAGCAGCTGCCCTTCCAGTGACAACAGAAGTGCTCCAAGCGAAAGCTAGGGAACTTTCGAGAGAGCGAGGCCTAACGCCAAAGGATTTCAAAGCCAGCCGGGGCTGGCTTCAGAAATTCATGAAGCGCTTCAGCTTCAGCCTCCGACGTCGCACTTTAATTACCCAGAAGCTGCCAAGCGATTTCGAAGAAACGCTGATAGCTTTTCAGCACTACCAGCTGCAAAATAGAGAAGCGGCAGGCTACAGCCTTGGGCAAATCGGCAACGCCGACCAGACGGCTGTGTATTTTAATATGCCAGTGGCGCACACCGCGAATGAAAAGGGTTCCAAGGAGGTGAAGGTGCGCTCTGCGGGCTACGAGAAGCAGCGCGCAAATGTGATGCTGTGCTGCACAGCTGATGGACATAAACTCCCTCCTTATATGATATTTAAAAGGAAGACACCTCCTGCTCGAGAAACTTTCCCAAGAAATGTCATTGTGCGGGCAAATGAGAACGGGTGGATGACGGGTGCGATGGTGGAAGAGTGGGTTAAGATTGTGTGGCGACGGCGTCCAGGAGCCCTTTTGACAAAGAACTCGCTCCTCGTCGTCGACTCTTACCATGGGCACTTGACCGACAATGCGAAGGCTGCACTCGCCCAAGCGAACACGGACCTCGCTGTCATACCGGGTGGCACGACGGGCCAGTTGCAGCCACTTGATGTCTGCATCAACAAACCTTTCAAGGATCGTCTGCGGAAATATTACACGGACTGGTTGACTGACTAAGACCACATGCTAACGACAACAGGCCACATTAAACGTGCCGCGCTATCGCAGCTGGCGGGCTGGATAGCTGCAGTGTGGGACGACATCCCAGATACTTTGATCATGCGCACCTCTAAAAAGTGCAGCATATCTAATGCACTTGACGGTACCGAAGATAGTGCACTGTTTGAAGGTGACAGTGACAAGAGGAACACAGCGACGAGTCTAACATCGACGACATTGAATGAGTTATGCTTGTTCAGATTCAATAAATGCTGTTTGCATTTTGTGAACGCTGCCCTCGCTTTCTTTCTTTGGCCTACATTTGAGGTAATACATATATTTTTTTGTTGGCTTCGGACTTTAGGGGGTCGGCTTAGAAACTAGATTTTAGTAAAAAAATAGATTCGAGTAAATACGGTATTTTGATGTCCACTACAGTTGAGTTTGCGAATATTTTTAATCACTTCGAATCATACGTTTTCTTAGCATGTTATAGAGCGCAGCTGTTAGGCAGCCATTCCTGCGGTGAGTGTTGGCGTCCCTTGTAACCGAGTGAATGAACACAGAGAAGTATGAAAGAGCGAACATGAAGCTCAATAGGGGATGAAAGATGGTGATAGCGAAGAGAGCGCAAGGAGGAAAGCGGAAGAGCAGGGTATGGCGAAAGCATGAGAAGAAAAAAAATAGTGCTGCACAAGACAGGCTCTGCGGCGATGATGGCTACAGGAGGCAACCAGAGTAGCGAGTATCGTCTGTTCACTGATGACGCCACCGATACCATATAGATACAGAAACAAATTGCTGCGTGAGCGGACATTTGTCTGTGACGCCTCCCCCCCCCCCCCCCCCCCAGCCCCGCCCCAAGCTGTGAATCTCACCCACACGTCACACACGTGCTGCCTATTGCGCTCTCCAGATTAACGAGGCAGTCGCGCCACACTTCACTCTGTTTGCAACATGGTGCCGCATGAGACATTGTCCATGCAAGGGAATATATCTCAAAATGAAAACATGTATAGATCTGCGCTCAAATTTCACATTAGGGAGTATCATAATCGTTGGTGAATTTTTTTAGCATTTCTTTTTCCAAAACGTATGAATGAGGTTCTACGGTATTATCTTCGAAATTATTAGACTATGTTACTATTCGCTTAGACTTCGTTCTGTGCCCAAAAAATTGCTATTGCTATTCACCAAATCTAGTAGTCACAATTGCACAAAGCTGAGATTTGGCAGAAAATGAGCATAAACAAGAAAAATTACCACTTATGAACACAAATTTGATGTTGCCTTTCATATTGGCACATTGTGTACATGTCTGTGGCATTTTAGGACTGGTTTCCACTTCTGGACATTTACAGCAGTGACCCACAAAGGGCAAAATAAATGGAACCCCTGCTATCTCATTTTGCTTTGTAAACATTTAAGCGAAAATGTTGCTTGAACATTAAATGCAAGGAAAACTGCAAGAGTCTTGCACACACTCACTCAGAGGAATTTTAACCTTAGACATGGCCAATGAATCTGTGCTGTATTTTTTCAGCCTTTCATATCAATATCTGTTTGTTTTTTGAGGCTTTGAGGGCTTTCTTCAGAGGCCAGGGAATAGGACCACATAAAAGATAACTTCATGGTAACCGCATCATGTACTTGTGAGTGCCACTCTCAAAAAATATTTTGTATACGACTTCTGCCTTATGGCACACATCAAAAATGTTGCATACTGTGGGGAGCACACGCGCCCATCTTCCCCCACGCCATCGCGTCGAGAGCCGGCATAGACAGGAGAGAGGCCCACTATGCCCTCTCCCGATCCTCCCTCGCTCTCGCGACACGCCCGCGCCCTTCCTCCCCGACTTGCGAGCAGGTAGCTGACGGGCGAGGAGGACATTCCCCTCGCCCAGGTAAAAAGGTACAAAACAGCGTGACCGGGGGAGACCCTCTCTCTCTGAGGCCAGACCCCTAACCTGCCGGACTGGAGTACCTGCCGCAACCCGTGAGTGACCACGTTGCCTGACTATCCCGGGCAACGAGGCCAGTCCATTTATTACTATTACAGAGAGGACGTACCTCTGCCAGTGTTCTTTATTGCCGGTAGCAATAAACATTCTTACAGTTGACGCCGCTGGTTGCCTTATTCGTTCGAACCCAACGTAGCCGCGATTCCCGCGCTACGGGTTGGGGAGGAACACAAAGCGAGTGCGTGGGGTTAGATCCGGAGCTCGCCTTCAGCCCTAGCCGCACGCAGAGTGGAACCCCCACAATCCTTAATCTAATTAGGCCATTATTCACACTAATTAAGAGTTGTTCAACACAACAGGAAGAATATTACGCTTTCTATCTTATTCATTCATGTAGTTGTTTTAAAAGCTTGGCATATTGTATGGCACTCCCCATACAGAGAAACCTTGTTAATACCTAACCATTTAAAAAGTACTAATACTTAAGACATAGTTGCGACAATGGCGACCCCAGTCTCCATACAGCCCAATGCAGTAGTGGTCACATTAGTTTACGACTTAGAGCAATTTTTGTCGCACAAAAAATGGTGTTTTGTACCTCCTATAGCATTGCAACAGTAAATGTGTAGTCCTTTACTGCCACTTCTTATTACTGCGCCATCAGTAAATGTTGCTCTAAAGTAAAGAAAAACAAGGCAAACACATGCACACACATAGACAAACTCACAGTAACAACTCCGCAAGAACGGCCAAGGTGGCGAAGTGAGTTCTCATTTGTGGAAGCCGACAGGTTTGACACCAGCACTCTGCCAACAGCTACTGCATGAGGAAGCCTAGCTGCTGGCGGATGCATCACCACAGTGCCAGGTGCCTGCACATATAGGAATAGCAATGCACATTGAAAAGCTATTTATTGGGAGGTACCAAAGGCTGACGTGTCGAAGCTTTTTTTTTTTTTTTTTTACCTCAAGCCTAAATATGGGGAACACAGATATAATTAATGAACAAGAAGAAGAGAAACAGAGGGGCTCGATTTTTTGTTTATCGCAGCCATATAAAGTCATTAGGCAATAAAGCTAAGGAAAACATAGGAGTAATAAACTATGATTGAAATCAAAATTTAGAAAAGAAAAAAACGAAAATGGACGAAAACATAACTTGTCACCAGCGGGAGACGAACCCAACAGGGGCGGTGCCAGACTTTTTTTACTGGAGAGGCAGGGAGAGGGGGGAACCTGTGCATTGCGTTTTGAGTATGTTTAACTCCCTTCCGTTTTTCTCTCTTACTCTATAAATGTTCAAATTAATAAATCGGAAGCTGAGATAAGTCTTGCTACATTGTACTTACGCTTTCTTCAGTCGGTCAAGACACCAATAAACATGCGTGGTGTTCTGATTAGGCAGGTGCAATCTAAAAGATATCGAGGCTGCGCATGTTCAATAGATGTCAATCCCTGGTCAGCCCAACGCTCCTGTGCATTACAATTTTTTCCACTATTTCTGAAGGCGTTTCTTCTTAGCTTTTTTTAAATTGAACTAACTGATCGTTGTAGTTATCGGTGTGCTTCTTCTGCGTCATTTAACAATAAAAGTATGTGAAAAAAGAAGAGCGAATATTTATTTACATTCGACACACTCATCTGAGAGCACAACAGAGTTGCGATGCAGATCTTTTAACAGCTTGACTGAGCTGAAGGCCTTCTAAACACACCAGTGTGAATAAGCTATTCAAGCAATGCAGTAAGATATAAATTAAAATTTAGCATATTTATACAGCAGTGCTTCTGCGAAGAAAATGAAAATTTATGTAGTAGATGGTACAGCACATGCACAAAAACAGTATTAAATGAAGAAAAAGAAAGGTACCCAGCAGCAACAAAATGTCACTTAACTAGATCACAATATAGCTTCAAAATAAGTAATTTCATAGCAGGACCGACAACTAACACCACTAAGCAATGTGCATAAAATTCCAACTTGGGTAAAGACGTGCTAGATTACAAAAGAAACTTAGAACATCCTTGTGGTGCCGGCTGGTGATTCTAAACATTGAAAATGAAAAAAAAAAAAAGAAGATATGTGGGAAAAGAATAACAAAAACAAATAGAAGAGAGAAGTGCAGAAGTGTCATATTTGGTCATACAGTACAGCAGGTTTCACAAACGCACATTACAGCTCTTAGACTATACACTGTTCACTACACAAGCTAGCCCACCAATGTGGCCTCAGACAGTACCTAAGGAATGTCTTTCAAAGCGATGACAGGGACAGAGGAAATGCTCGAAGGTTTCGTCACAACCACAGATGCCAATGACTGCACTGAGACAGTACAAGACAAAACACAGCCGGAATTTATTAGATGGTGAAGCGGGTGCTCTGATATCGGTATAGGTATCAGTCCTATGTCTGAGCCCGCACAATTTTCCCACGAAAGTGCCACATAGGTACGATGGGGCATCCTTATATCGGCATGCTAGTGCAGACATACACACTGATTACTGTGCGCAGCATCAAACATGTCAACAACATCCTGAAGATCAGTCTTATTGGCAAGAGATCGCTTAACCGCAAGCACAACTAGGTTGCTGTTAAGGAGTGGGACATATTTGTTTGCACTCTCCAGAACGGAGGGGATGGGGCGACAACAAACCCACCCCGCATGCATTTTTTGGATAGTTTGACTGCTGACCGGTGATAAGGTCTACACTTCATCGACCATGGACCAGAGGCATGATGAGACAGGAGGCGACGTAAAAAACACACACTCAATTTAATAAAATAAAATCATGCCAGTGGCATGACGGTGCGAAGCTTCGTGGAAGGCATGTGGGTCACCCACAACACAAACTCTGACGCGACATGTGGCAAAAAGCCCACCACGTGGAAATTTACAACACTCGCGAAATGGAAGACTTCGGCCTGGGGGTTCATCTTCAGCTGTCTCTCGGTGAATGACCATGGCACTCCCTCTTCTAAACTATTCTGTTCGCTTGCCGTGGCTGCCTCGCCCTTCGTCATGCTCTGGCTTCCCACGTGACCAACCGGTTCGACGAGCTCAGAAACAATAGGGAGCTTCCCTCCCTACCTCCGTGTAAGCAGCGCTGTGGCTGCGACGGCAATGGCGGCCATGTCGAGATGGACGCAGGCATGCACTATGTGACAGTCGCTCAGATGGTTATTCGTCATCTTGCTGCAGAGATGAGTTTTCAATCTTTGAAGGCATGAAAACGTGTGCTTGCAAGATGATGACAATGCAGGTATCATCAAGGTGATAACACTTAGCTTGTGCAGTTCGTAGAAGGCTAGTTTATATTCTCTGAAGTCGCCAACTGAAGCAGTGTCTCTATCTTGCACTTCATTTCAGCTTCGATGTGCCGAAGAAGTTTTGTTACCAGCTTGCACTCAACTTCAATGCTTTCGATGTCACATGCATAGTGCTCGGCGAAAGGCTTGAGTAAGGAGATGTTCATAAAATTCTCACTCTGGGGGTAGAAAATGGGTAGAAAAACTTTGACACTGAATGTTTCCTTTGAATCTGGAGACTTTACATCAATGAGCCGTCCTTCACTGAGTACATACTGCTCTAAATTAAGTGGAAGGCGAGTCATTCCCTGCTTTTCTCTTTAGGACACCCCATTCTCCTCAGAAATACTGCAGGTTTGTGCCCAGACAGCGTCAAATGTGTTCTGCAAATTTCTCATTTCGGAGAACTCGTCAATCACTGTGAATGCCAAGAGGCATGCCTGACTAAGATTGCAGTGTCTACTTTGCAATAGGTCCAAAAGAACCTTAAGGCGGCTGAGTAACTTGGCAAATAGGCTTAAATGGAAGAGAAACGAGAAGTTCATTTGCTCAAGCAGACCCCTAACTTCCATTACTCGCCTCCTGTTTGTAGCGATGACTTCAGCAAGAGATATAAGGATAGCAGGAAACCATATTATTGCCACTGTGCAAGCCATTATCTGGCAGGCCATCACGTATCGCTAAAACGCTGCAGCTTTATCACTGACAAAGGGAACATTTTCTGCATATCTACGTACAGAGAGTGAATTGCAGATTCACTCAGGAAGACATAGAGGCATTCTAGAAGAGAGAAAAAAATCCCTCACCGGTTTTATTACTTTGCAGGCATGCACGGTGACTAGATTGAGGCGATGGTTCATGCAGTGGATATACACTGCCTGCGGCACTTCCTGCCTGAACAGCGCCTGGATGCCCCTTAAGGTACCACTCATGACACTTGCACCGTCATATGTTTGAGCAATGCACAGCTGAGCATCAATTCTGCAGTGATTCAATGTTTCCCTTACGCAGCCCTGGGGCGACCTTGCATCCAAGTGCTAAACGCTGCGGAATCCAAGAAACTGCTCAAAGACAGCCCCACAGACATAGTACCCTACTACAACTGATAATTGTTCCATCCTGCTTAGGTTCTTGTGATGTGTTGTGCCCTGGTACTTAAAAGGACTACATGGTGAACATAGAAAAATGGAGCATTTATTGTTTGCTCCACGCGGCTATATATAGGAGGTCCATGACGTACATGTCACGTGCCTAGAGTTCCGGATGATGTCCCGGATTGCCAGCTGAAGACATCATCATGTCCCCCCGAGAGATTGAGGCGCACAAGAGCTCTGTGTTGTCGAGTTGACTTTCAGAGTGTCATCTCTGGGTTTGGGGCTTTGACCATGAGCATAGCATTGCTGTCCAACTCTGGTGGCTCATGTCGTTGCGCAACCCCACTGGTCAGTCCGGGCACAGAGTTGCCTCTCGGCTCTTGATCTTGTTCCGATGGACGATCCCTTGCTGTTTCTGCTGGAGCATCTCGTCGTCATACTTGCTCCCAATGTCTTCGTTGAATGCCCTGCTGTGTATTTTACTGAGACCGTTCTTGCACTTTGTTGTTCCCTCACTGTCGCAGGTGTGCATTCCGATTTCGTCCAGCTTCATGTCCACACACATTGACCCTGTTCCCATTTTTGTGGACTCGTGTTCTGCAACTCTGGACCCGTTGCTTGCATGTTTGGTGTCATGCAGTCGATCTTCGTCCTTATTTGGTACCCAAGTAGCAACTCTGCAGGAGACTTTCCTTCTTTTCCTGGGGTGCAACGGTAAGTGCACAAGAATCTGGCCAGCTGTGTCTGCAGTTTCACCTGGGCTGTATTATTCAGTCCTTCTTTTACTATGCGAACATTCCTTTCTGCCTTGGACTGTAAATTGGACAGCAATTGGACGCCGTTGGACTGTAAATGATACGGAACCGTGGTGAGAGGATGTATGTGGTTCTGATGCACAAAGTCCCAGAAGAATGTGCATATAAACTGTGGCCCATTGTCAGTTACTATGGCTTCGGGAAGACAGAACCTAGCAAAGATGACTCTTAGAGTGTCCACAGTGATTTCTGTCTTCATAGGAAGCGTTTCAATCCATTTAGTTGGAGCATCTACCACAACTAATATCATGTGCCCCTCCAATGGTCTGGCGAAATCTGGATGCAGGCGGCTCCACCTTTCATTTGTGGCTGGCCATGGTACCGGTCTATGGCGTGGAGGCATTGGTGTGACTTCCGCACAGACTGTGAACATGCGCATACCAGGTGTTTAATTTCTGCATCCACATTTGGGAACCAAAATAGCGACCTGGCTGTCTTCTTTATAGCAGCCAACCCTGAGTGACTCTTGTGTAGCACGTTTAAGACAGGTCTGATGACAGCTGTGGGTATGACAATACGATGTCCCCAGAAAATTAATTCCTGCATTTCGGTTCCCATCTTTTGTTGAAGTAGGGTCAGTATCGCTCTTGGTACTCCGCTAAGACGTTGGGCCAACATTTAACAATCCAACATTTAACAATCCATTGCTGCAAGGTAGCATCCGAGTTCGTCAGCTGTGCTAGTTCCCTCCCGTGCTGTTAAAGGGCCCCTCATCAGGTCTGGCCATTTTGACAAGAAGATTTTGACAAGCTGACAAGAGCAGAGCATACACTGAGCGATAACAATCATGTCTGGAAAGTATTACATTGCTACGCACGAGGAGAAAGGGGAGCGAGGAGAAAAAAAATGAAGGCGGGGCCTGTGAAGCGATCCTCGTGGTCTGGTATGGGTGAACGCAGGGAAGGAATTTCGCTTGCGAAGGCTAGACGCAGTGAGTGGAGAGAGTGTCTTGCTTGGCAGTGGAGCCTGCCTGCTGAAATCATGGATTCACGGCACTGAAATATTTCTAGCTCGGCTATTAATGATCCGATTTGAAAAATTTTTGCGGCAGAACACTTCATATAGGACACGTAACAACTTTCAGCGTATAACCAAAATTTGGTAAGGGGCCTGGTGAGGGGCCCCTTTAAGGCTTTGTTTGCTAAGGAGTCGGTGTACGCCACATACTTGGGGGTTCCTTCAAGACACTTCACGTCTTCGCTGGTCGGAAGTCGCAGTCGACTCAGTGTATCAGCACTGGTGTTGTCCATACCCTTTCGGTACTCTAAGGTATACTGATAATTGTCTAGCAGGAGAGCCCACCTTTGTATCCTGGCTGCTGCCATGGGAGGAATGCCGTTGTTCGGATTGAAGAGACCCGTCAGCGGTTTATGATCTGTCACCAAGACAAATTTGTTTCCGTACAAATAGTCTTTAAACCGGGTCACCCCAAAAACCAGTGCCATAGCTTCCTTTTCGAGCTGCAAGTAGTTTCGCTCACCCTGGTTAAGTGTTCTGGAATGGAATCCTATGGAGTATTCGGTTCCATTTATCCGATGGGAGAGAATGTGGCATAATAATTAATTAATCTCAGAAATCTCAGATTTTGCTCACAAAGGTAGGCGAGGGGCCCTTATGACAGCTGCTATGTTGACAGCTGCGTAGATGCTATGGCTTCAGGCCAGAAGCATCCACGTGGTGACCCAGAAAGGCAACTTCCCTTTGGCGAAATTTACATTTGTTGCGGTTCAGCCTAAATCCATTCTCTCATAAACGCTGAAGCACTTGTCACAACAGTGTGATGTCACTTTTCTTCTCCGCTATGATGATGTCATCGAGGTAAACTTCGACACCTGGAAGATCACTGAAGAGCAAGTCCATTCGTCTTTGAAAGATGGCTGGCACTGAACTTACTCCAAAGGGAAGTGTGTTGAAGCAGAAAAGGCCCTTGTGTGTGTGTTGAGCACAGTTAATTCTTTAGCCTTGTCATCCAATGGTCATTGACTATAGGCTTGTCAAGTCAAGGGTGGTGAATATTTCCCCACCGTTTAGTCGTGCGAAAATATTTTCTACCCATTGAAGGGGATATTATTCAGTAACCGTTGCTGCGTTCACAGTCACATGGAAATCTACACAAACTCGGATAGATCCATCAGGTTTCACAACAGGGATGATCCGTGTTGCCCATTCCGCCGTCGTTACAGGTGATAAAACACCGTCCACCACCATCCGATTCAATGCCTCCAAAAACTTGTCAACCGAGGCATGAGGTAGGGAACGAGCTTTGCAGCAATGATGCATTGCCTGTTGTTTGAGTTGGAATTACACTGGCGGGCCGGTGAACATTCCAAGTCCTGAGGCAAGTACATCTGTGAAGTCCTCAAGTAAAGTTTGTAGTGTTTTATCCACTTGGTACGGTTGTGCTTGAATCATCAATACAAGGTTGGGTTTCAGCCTTGCTACCCCACATTGGTTGAAGGCCTTTATAATGTCTCTTCCACAAAGCGCCAGGCTGGGGGGCGTCTACGATCATTAAAACTCCGGCTACCGTCTATGCCGGGAAAAAGCATGTAACAGGAACATGTCAACGAGGTTTTACTGTACAAGAATGTATATGGGGATTGTAAGGGGAATTGTATTTACTTCGCTATATACATTATTTCGTTATATCCTGTCTCATTATGCTGAGGTTCAAGTGCAATTCAACTTAGAGGTGAACCCCCGGTAAGCTACAAGGGCAGTGTACGCCACATAAAGGTCGGCACAGATGAAACTTGCCTGGGGCCGCACTGCTGGCACATTAGGAGCCATCAGGCGTGGTGGCATCATTCCCGCTGCTCCTGCAGCATTCACTGCCTGCAGCCTTCCATTGTTGGACACAATGCGGATGACCTTCCGCGGTGCACCGGCAGTACCGGTTGCAGCCAGGCCCGCTGTGCGCACAGGACCGAGCCGGCTAGCTACGGTTGCACCACCTTGGCCTCGTAGGCTTCCCACACCACGTGGAGGAGCCATCTGGAAAGGGCCGCGACCCAAGTTGAACTACACTCACTGTGCCACACTCTAAGTACAAGAATTGTGCATGACAGTTTTACATTAGATTTATAACGGCAGTTTACCATTTATTGTCTTAAACTTATGGAGGGTTTTTTATGATACCAGACTCCAGAGAGTATTTTCTTCCTTTCCCTTCTTTTTGGTTGTGCATACAGGCACAACATGCCCAGATAATCATGGAAGGTGTGTCTGCTCTGTAGTTACTATGCAGTGGCTATTGCCAGCCCCAAAAATGGAACCTTGATAAAAACTAATGTGCCACAGGCACAAAGCTAGCTAAGTGTACAAAGAAATGTAAAGAACTGTCACAATTCATGTTACAGTAGAACTAAGACCCACTCAAAAATACAGTTTGTGCAACACTTGTAAGGTTCATGGAGTCACATGTGTCAGTGTTAACCCAGGTGGGCCGGCCACTAAGACATATGCTGGCAGCATGCGATTCCTCTGACTTGGGTGAAAACAAACAAGAAAATGAACACCTGCCAGCTGGCATGATAACTTTGCGATAAAAATGTCAGCACATACAAGTTCGTGGAAGTGCCTAGCCAAGTATGATTCAGCTATTGTGCCATTGTTAAACCACTGACACCTTTGTTTGTGCCACAAGGGCTGGCCAAACAGGCCCCACTACACTTAGCTCTTGCACACAGTTCTCAGAGTTTCCCTTAAACTCTTTCAGGGTCAATGACGTAAATATATGGCACCGCAAACAAGTCCAAAATGGTAGATGCCGCATATTTACGGTGCCGTCTGTACGTTTAAAAAGCGCGCCAATTTCCTAATTTTTTTCTTTCCTGGCATGTGATGCCACTATGTGGGAGTACAGGGATTTTTTTTTTTGTGCCCTCTCTCTCTCTCTGTTTTCGTTGGATTGTTTGTTTTAGAGCTAGTTTGCTTCGCCGCATCTATATACTAGCGCTCGCGCATTGGCCTGTGCGCGGGTGGTTTCAGCTCCTTGCACTCGCAAAACTGATGGCTATCTTGCCACTAATCGCTCAAAGCGCGGCCGCCTGTTTCCCACTCGTTCAGCGCCCACAGGGGTGAACATAGGAAGGATGCCACTGTGCACGTGTTTCCTGTTATTTTCTTTTTTTTGGGAGACTCGCAATATATAACTGCCTCTGGTTGGCGATAAGACGAAGATAGGGGAAGCTTGCCACACGTTTTGCTTTTTTGGCGGGCACACAACCGCACAGTTTTCTTGAGTGCGCTCACCTACGCAGTTAGATTACGCTAGGACGTAAATATTAGTGTAAGAGAAGGAACATTTCAGACTTGCGAAACATGCTTGTGTGCGCATATTCTAAGCCTTGAACTATAACAATGCATCAATTTTTAATTCTTATAAGCTTATTTCATTTTTTATTGTTGTTATTCATGAATAAAGAGTACACATATACCAACGCAAAATATTTTTTTCGCACTGTACAGTCACCCTATCAAAATTAAGGTAAATTTTATTTCGAAATAGGTCCCTCAGAAGAATTGAAATCTGCAATAAAAAGAAATCGACCCTCGGCGGTCGCACATGGCGAAAAAAATCTACCCTGAAAGGGTTAAACGTTACTGAGCATACATAAATGCAGTAACAGAATGTACAGACAGACAGCCATAAAAGTTTATGAGACATGGGATTTTTGAAAAAGCTGTATTCACGTCAAGGTAGAACAGATAGCCTTGAGTGTAAAGTTTTAGTGTGTAGTAGTAGCTTTTGCAACCTAAACAGTGATACACCAAATTAGAAGTGCCATACCTTGACTTTGTAGAAATTCTCATTTGCTGTGCAAAGTATGTCTCAAACTTTTGCGACCAACTAATGCAAGCAATAAGGTAGAGTCAAAGCCGGATTTCTCAGACTCCCTAAGAACCACGAATATGTAAGAAAGAATGAATGCATGCCTTTTACTGCCCTTAAGGGCTCAAATTTCCACAGCCACGTCTGAAATTGCTCTGAAGTGTTGCCAGTACACTTAGGCGTCTTGGTGCTCTTACTGTGACAGGAAACAGCAGGTGCGCATGTACAGTTGAACCCACTTATAACGACACCGGTTTTAACAATATATCGGTTACTACAATGAGAAGCTGCTGCACCGTCAACTTTTGTTATGTTTTCATTGGTGAAACAACGCGGTTACTAAAATGCCCCGATTCTGCATTATGGGTTATAATGATGAAGTCTGGCTGCTGGGTGTCCAAGCCGAAAGGTAGTGAAATGTGAAATCCTTGAAAAGAAAAACAGAAAACGAGAAATTCGAGCTGCTCCATGATGGGTCGGCTGCTTCAACAGCCGCCGCGCGTTCATTTTCCAGCCATCTCCACATGCCTCTCTCCCGTCACCCTTCTACCCCTCCTAACACGAATGAGCTGCGCCCATAGCTCTAAGCCACTCCACCCTCCGAAACACGAATGGACTGTGCAAACAGCGCTGCTCGCAGATTGCTCGAATAATGCTCGCTGGATTTTCATTCAGCGCAGTTCTGCTAACAGCTTTTACTCGTGTTTGTCTTTGCTGGTTGCATTGAAATCGTTCCTGGCTGCGCGGTTTCTCAGCCTCGTTTGACCAATAGTTGGTTTGACTCGCTGCCGAAATGGAAGATGCGCCCGCTGATCATTGGCAATGCACAAGCGCACTGCTATAGATTTGGAAATTAAGGGCTTCTAATGGATGAGGCGATCCTCACAAATCGCAAAGGTGCTTGCATCAGATAGCGATGGCCACGGCAGCTACGTCTCTCGCTATGACTCTCGGTAGGGCAAGCTGCCTCAATGTTGTCCTCACAGAAGGCCCGGCGGATTATTAAGGCAGATCATTAAGGCGCAAGCCTTTAGCCTTTTAGCCATGCATGGCTAAAAGGATAAAAAGGCCCACCATGGCTGCACAGTCCATGGTGGGCACAGGATAGCGGTGATCAATCACAGCTGGATACCGCTGTCACAGCACTTGATGAATGAATCTAGGTGAACAATGGGTGATCCATCAAAGTTTACAGGTGGTTCTGAAGAATGTGAGAATAGAACAGCACAGAGAGAACAGAACAGCACAGAGCAGCATTGCCAGCAGCAGAACATCACTGATTGCCTCAGAATCCATAGCCCCCCCCCCCCCCAGAAACGGAGTCAGTTGGGGGATCCCACCGGTGGCGCATGAAGAAAAAACAACTAAAGTACAAAAAACAAATAAAATGAAAGTAAAAGAGAAATAAACAAAAAATTTAAAATAAAAATAAATATAGCCAAGTCGGTCATAGATAGGCTTTCGCCTATTGCAGTTTAGCTCAGCAAGGTGACCATTGATTTTGCAGTCCTTCCGAGGCTTCATTTTCATGAGGAACCTTCTGCTGCATTACAAGGAGCACCTGGATGCCTTGGAGAAGGATGTCGGCAAGCTTCGCATAAAGCACGCAAGGCTGATGGGCATAGGGTTTTCTTGTGCAAGCCAGTGAGAAGTACGTGGCGAGATGCTTGTGGCAATCTTGCCTCAGCATTTCTTCTGAATTTCTCAAGCTAAAAGGCTGCCGTGACAGCCTTCTCGCAATTTTGAGAAGGCCCCCTTTGGGTCCACCAAAGCAATGCATTGGTGGTGCTCACATACCGCTTGCCACCCGTGACTCCTCCTTGCAGTTATAGCAGTGCCATTCTTTAACGCCGACAGCCGTGGCTTGTTAGACAAGATCGGCGTGCCCAGGAAGCAGTTAAACGAGTGAACATAATCAGCAGCCGGATGCAGAAAGGTGGTGGGGAGGAGCATTGTCCTCCCCACCATTATAGTTTTCTCACATCAGGTCTGCCATCCCCCTATTTAGATTTTTTTATGCAACCCGGTTATAACAATTATTGGTTAGAACAATAAAATTTTCGTGACACTTGAATATTGTTATAAGTGGGTTCGACTGTATATGCTTCAATGCAATATATTGTGTAAGCATAAATCCGCTGCACTGCGGCGAAGCTGACTTTCACAGATCAGCATTATCCAACAAGACTTTTGCCACACGTTCGGCACTATGAAGCCATCGGCAAGGATGATGAAGGTGGAGTCAGCGCCACTGCAGACAGCGGCGAATCCTTTCAATGAAAAACACGGCGCCAAACAGCAGGAAGCTTGGTAGCAAACGTGGAGCATTCAATCTAAAGAAAAAAGAAGCACCATGTGGGTTACATTCTAGTCTCCTACTCTTGCTACCTTAAGTGGAAGCTTTAGCTTGGGCTCAACTCCAATGCGGCCTAGTCAAATACATGTAAAATGCAAAAAACGCTTTTCTGAGATAATCCCTGGACCGATTTTAATGAAATTTGTTGCATTTGCGAGAGACTAGTGACAGTTGGAAGCAGAATTTCAATTTAGGGCCCAAATTTTGTTGAAAAAATTTTCAGAAATTCGAAATTAAAAAAAGAAATAGAAGCATGGCATTTACAAATTAATAGCTCTGCATTAAGAACAGATATCCCAGCTCTGCAAACGGCACCATTCAAAGCGGAAAAAGTCTATATGTCAATTTACATCTTACATGAATTTGTTACATTGTGCACAAGGGTTCTGCAACCATATTTCCATATTACTAAATTTTTTTAGATTCATGTGTAACGTACGAATTTTGTCCGCTTTAGATTTACTATTAGATGCAATTCACAAAATTGTGATATCATTTTCATTGCTGTGTTACAGAGTTGTAAACTGAAGTTTTATTTTCTGAATTTTTAAAATTTTTTCCATTTTTAATAAAAAATTGACGACATAAATGAAAAATTCGAAGGCAACAGTCACTAGATGTTAAGTTTTTCTTTTAAGTACAACAAACCTCATCAAATGTGGTGCAGTGGTTGAAAGAGAAAAACGAATTCTCCTTTTACATTTACTTAGATAGGAGCAACACAGCTAAAGCTTCCTATTAACCAAAAGGGCAGCACAGCATCACCTTGTCGTCCGCTTCTTTGCCTGTTACAATAATGCTAACAATGTACATGAGAAAACCTTAACCACTCAATGCTATTTCTAAACTACCCAGTGCAGCTGCTAAGGGGAGTTTCACAGCTGTATACATGCGGCGACGTGCTTGCTATCAGCTAGCAATGTAACCTGCCTCCGAGTCCCGAAGTTTTCTTTTGAAATGTAATTATTAACAATAATAAAACTGAAGTCACTTTGTGTATACCTCACTTGAATAGGCAACTTTTAAAAAAAGTTTTTTAGCCAGTAATTCATAATTTTTTTTCTTTCAGCAGCTCCACAATGGAGGTGTGCTAGGAGTTTGTACGGATGCAACGGCGGAAACTGACGGTGTGGTCAGTATCATATGTCAGCAATGCAGTACTTGTCAGCAATGTCAGTATCTGTCATCACCATGAGTGGCCGGCAAAGAGACACATAGCACTCCCATAAATAGGCGGTGAGAAGTCGGTTATGCAGCTTTGCTGCGTTTGATGTATCAGTAGCTGAGGTTGGCATACATCTGCGATTTTTTTTACAGTTTGCCATCAAGTATGCCTACACAGAAGCAGCAAAAAGTAGCAGCGGGCCAATCCTTGACAACACAAACTTGGAGAAACAACTTTGACAGAGTGGATAACGCCACGTGTAGAATGCCACAATTCCCACCTCCGCGTTCATTTGGTTGACAGGGCCAGGAGCTCGAGGTGCCATTGTTGCACCAGGCACTTGTGGCTGTTGCTGCTGCTGTCCAGCTCGCCTCACGATGACCACCTTCTTTAAAACAGGAGCAGACTCGGCTTGCTGTGCAGGAGCTGGTGCGGCCGGCCTTATGCCCAGTCGCTGCTTCACACTTCCACCTGCACTGGCTGCAGCTGCCTGTGGCTTCTCTGTTGAGGTGCCTGCAGGAGTACTACTGGGGGCTGTGCTTGCAGCTGTGAGTAAATCCAACATATGCGACTTTCACACTTCAACCATGGAGTAGCAAATCTCTTTAACAGCTTGAACAGTTCTCATGGCACAATTTTTCCTCATAAAAACAGGAAAAAAACAAATGTCTTGAAGGCTTAAAGGACAATAGCAATCTGGTACAGTTGATTTCCATGAATTCGACCCTTACGGGATTGACGAAATTGCTCTAATTTTCTGGCGGGTCGAATTCAACAAGATGCCGAAAAAAATGTCAAAACAAGGTGGTACATTTGGCAGCATTTGCCAGATTCTAAAATACACCCGAATCGAACAGGTGCCTGCTTTCTATGCGTCCAAAATAGAACTAACGTAGAGATAACATTAAAGCTTCTAAACAATGTAGAAATCTAACATGCGCCTGACTTTTTAGAAAGAAAAATGGGGAAGGGTCTAACACGTGTAGGGTTGCTCATTTTCGGATTAAGCCTGATTTGTCCCCGAATGGACCTTCCCAGTAGCAATCTGCACAATTGTGCGCTGACAATCCGCCATTCTCTCCAGGTGCCCCGTGCAATATAAACAAATGGCCGCATTCTCACACTGCTGCTGCACATATTTATCCCCGCTTTTTTGACAAGTCACTGTGAGTTCGTACGTGCACACTCCCAAAAAGAAAGGCTTGCGCAACACAAATTGTGTAGTAGTTTCTGGAAAACACGTGGGTGCCAGTAATTAAGCTGGAACCTTCTACGACTTATCTATAAAAGCCGACATGCTTGACCTGCTGATCAAATTTTTGACGACTGCAGACTCTGCTCGCTGCTGTCATTGTCCTTCAGTGTTACTTGTTTTGCTTGGCACAAGTTCACCCAATAAAGACATAAACTTGTAACTTGCAGTTTTAAAACTGTGCCTGTCTTCACCATCATTACCATGTGACAATACGATGCAAATCCGAGCACATCGCCATTGAGATTTTCAGCGTGCTGCCTCATCTTGAAGGTCGTGTCAAGGAACCGCACTAGCTCTCATTGTTCAGAGATTTGCAGCATTTTCTGTGAACAGCAACAGCTGTGACCAGGGTGCAACAATTTGCTTTCCGCAAGGAGACGGTTATCAAGCATTATCGAGCATGGTGAAGAATGGCATTCTTTGTGCACCAAAACGAGGACAACCACACTGAAGATGCGCAATCGTCTCTTTGCCCCTAAGAATAATCCGGAACTAGCCTTTTTACATGATGCAACATTTTGTTGCCTTTAGCACATTCATGCGGTATTTTGCATTTCCCATACCTGGTGGTTGTGCAGTGGACTGAAGCTGCTGCTCCAGTAAGTTCTTCTGTCGCTGCATGGCAGCAAGCTTGCGACGTTCTTCCTTGATGCGCATCACCTGCTCTCGCAGCTTCTTCTGCTCTTCAATTTTTCGCCGAAGCTCTTGGGTGGCTGCATCCTGTGAAGAGAAGGGCGAATTAAAAAAGTCTCTCGTGAAGATAGCATAACCAATGACTAGTACCCCATAGACAAATTCATAACTAGCACTCGTTTGGATGCTCGCAGAAATCAGCAATGCTGCTTGATTTGAACCCGAAGGTTTGTGATGCCTCACACAAAAATCACTGCTTACATACTGATAATAAGAAGAGTCCTGAACACCTTGTTTCCTGTTCACACTTTTGTTCTAGCAGCTTCGAAAACCTCACAAGGTTACTGTTCTGTGGAATGAGAACGGTTTGGAGCATTCACCTATCACATAGCAACACCCACGCTCTGATATGTACTTCAGTTTTGCACGCATAACAATGCATTAAGGACAAATTATTCCTTAGCTGACTTCCATACCATCAGCGTCTGTGACAAGAGACTCAACCTTAAACAAAAGAAAAGAAGCCACCATTTCACGAGAGAGCCAGCAGAGGACAGGCATTCAATGTTTTGAGAATGTGCGTTAAAAAAATGTCATGAGAAAGTAAAACTTCACTTTTCAGATCTCTGTCATTCGTTTGAGTGCTGAAAGCTAAAAGTGAAAGCTAAAAGTGGTTCGACCTCATTTATGGCTGGTTAGGTGAAGCAGTGGACCCATAGCCACAGTAAGAGTGCCCAAAAGTGGAAAGCAAGTTTTTAGAACAGTTCCATTAGCATTACTAGTGCTGCAAAGATGACATTCACATGGTGTGGGATTCATCGCACTACTTCTGAACATCCAACACACTTCCTTCTGGGCTATTAATACATTTATTGCGCTGATGCCTCCTAGTAAACACAACTGGCCTCTGTAAAATCAGTGACACAGAATTAAGTAATGGGGGCAACAGACTACGAAAGTAATGTCAGAGAGGTCACCTCTTCAATTGCAGGAGGCAGTGTGGCCTTCTCGGGTTCAGGTGGTGGCAGGTAATCCAAGATTGGCACTTCCTTGATGTTGGCATTGTTCACCGTGCGGGCAGGGGGACCCTGGTTTGGCTTTCGAGGCTGTAGCATAGCAAAATATGAAATAATCAGCTTTTTATTAGCCTATGTAAAAGCAAATTAAACTGAGTATCTTTACAGAGCAATAGATAACCTGTAACCTGATTGCACAGGGACAGCTACGTCCAAGCGACACACTCTGCTCAGACAGCATCCAAGCTGATCTAATGACGACTCCCCAAATGTGATGCGAACATTTCAGCGAAAAATGGAACAAAAATACCATATGCCAAATGCAGCAACTATTAGCAATTCTCACCCTGAAATAGCTATTTTCTAAACACATCTTCCAAAAAACCACAATATCTAAGATGCCCTAGGGCGATAAGAATAAAGCTGTTAAAGAAGCACTTGTTTGGTATCATACCAATAAGACACAGCGTGATTTATACCCTTTACAAACGAGGCAGGGTGAAAACCTCGCAGCTCAAAAGAATCAACAAGAGTTATGCATGAAGCAACTAGCAACAGTTAAACATGTGCAAAGCCACGCATAAAATAGATGTAAAAACATGAAGTGTGCGACAGCTGGTGCGAGGATTTACCGGGCAACATAAAACTAACAATTTCAGTTCTTGTAAACTTCTGTAGCTTTAACATACAACACAATGCACTTGTGCAGTCATGCTGCCTAGCTAGCCCAACGCGGTAAAGAAGTGGAAAACAATATAAGCGGCAAACGGCATTCCGAACTTTAGCAAAATGCCTTTAAACAGCATGCTGCACTGCAGACGAACTTCGTCGCTCACGTGTCTAACAATGATCGAGTGGAAAAAAAAAACACCGAAGCAACAAAGGAAAGGATGAGAACAAGAAATTTCCCGCCAAAGCGACGATGCATTGCTACCGTTGCTCCCGCTGATGAGGCTTTGCGGGGAATGATTAGAACCATATCGCCGGCACGTTTTCGCCGGTATTTGAGCCCCCCACCGTGCAACAATTCTTCTTGGACATTCCTTGAAGCTTTGGCCGCCCCACACACACGAAGGGGGTTGCCTATTTTGCTCTGAAAACGTGAATAAGACAGAGAAGCACTATCAACGACAGAACAAACTACGGCGCGCGGCTGGGTCCTCTCCCATGTGTTCTGCGAGAGGCCACCACCAGTGGCGTGTCCATCGGCGCGCACTATGCGTATATTTCTAATAAATGAAGCGATAGGCTATGAAATTGTAGGGCATGACAAAAATGATTTCACATGTCCTTTCACATGAAAAGCTTGTGGGGTAAAAATGGCATCAAAGCGTGTGTGCCGGGGCACAGTAGGCAGGAAACACTGCTGTGCGAATTGTCAGGTTAAGGCTGTTTCACATGCTGCGACTGGAACGTCGAAGATTGGGGTCACATGCGTCGCAATGCGATATTTAGAGGGCCTATTTCCCATGATAGCAACTCCAACAATGCGACTGGTGCGACGCCCAGGGTTGCTAACTGGCAGGTTTTGTGGCCCACGCCACATAATTGTTTTAATGTAACGAAGAAAACATGTACATTATAAGATTATTGACCTGCGTTTATTAGGAGCAAATAACACATTTCTTTCGTAATTTAAAAACGCTTTGAAGTTTACATTTGTTTTGGAGTGTGCAACGGTAGTTATTGAAGTTCAGTGCTATGAGGCACCGTGCACGTAAACAACAGCTGTTTGCAGCTGCTCAGTGGCGTCTCATGTGCCTTCTATGTCTATGTCGTCCTGCCTGCACTACAAACCCTTCAAGATGACCTATCAACAAGTTCATATAGGTACCCTCACCGCATACGCAGCGAAGTCGTCGTGCCAGCTCAACGAGAACCTTGTGCTACTCATGCCCAATGTCAGCTTTTGGAGAAATGTGTATATTGCTCGTCATGGCACATGAGCGATTTCCGTTCCTAGCTACATTCTTGCACCAAATGCAACAAGCACCAACCTGAAAGCCTACGTCTTCCCCTGAGCGAAGCCGTTAATGATACATGTGTGATTACCGAATGTGGAATGGAAATTGTGTTGTGAAATTCAACCTTAGTGCTAGCCTGGTTCATCCATCGTGGTGCATGTGCAGTGAATATATATAGAAGCCCTCTCTAAATGTTTCTAAAGGCACAGCAGCATTTTTTTTGAGCAGCTACCATCACTTGTGTAGAAACCTGTACGTAGCATCATAGCATTCTAAAAGACATGCCTGTCATCCACTTTGTTGTCCTTCGTCTCGCGCTGTTAGCACAATGGAACCTGACAATATCGAACCCGTTTGCATCGAATTATTCTATATGTCGAACAATTTCTGGACACGGTATAGTTACAATGAGTATATATAGCAAAAATTACGCTTACATCGGACAAAAATAGCAGCGACTCCCACTATATCGAACGTCAAGCGGCAGAAAGGTGCCCCCGGAAGCTGTTGACGAATCAACGGTGGACGAGTTTGTGAGTGCAGATGATGGTGTTGCGACCATGGGAGAGCCCGAAAACGAAGACTACATTGCCGACATCGTGCCGAGTACAAGTGAAAGTGGGCACAATGGGGAAAGCAACGATGGTCCTTTGCCCACATCCTCCGAAGTGAATGGTGCACTCGCACTAGTCCAATGTTTCTGCGAGAATGCGGAAGGTTGCAGCCTCAGCCGCTTTGACTCCTTAGACAATGTGGCAAAGTGCGTACGTCGCAGGCAGCGAAATTGCCCAAGCAGAAGAAAATGCAGGACTATTCTATGTGAAACTAAGCTAGTTTCATCAATAAAGTGATTTTATAAATGGTATGTGCTTTTATGACATCCAATTATTTAGCAGGCTTATATAGAATTGTGCTCTATATCGAACTGATAGGCATTTTTTTGTGAGTTCGATATAGCCGGGTGCGACTGTATAATGTGAACCTCTAACAAGAAGATCATATCAATCCGTGCTATGAATAATGCAGAAACTTAGGCCGACAGTAGGCGCATTTGCCGTAGGGTTTTTCACCATTCTGCTCAGCTTCACACACCACTCATGGTTAGCCTGTCTTGTGGAAATAAACATCATTATTATTATATAATTAAGGTTATTTATTAGATGTTATAGTTCCTTTGCTGTAATTTATAGCAATCCTACAGATTTCTTAAGCTAGTCAGTTATTTAACCGATATTAAAGATCAACTTTGTTAGGACATGCTAATGGGATTCATTTCAAGCTAGGTTACTCAGCCAAAGAAAGTACAAAGGAAAGCATCAATGTTCACTCCTATCTGGTATTCCTAAACAGATTCTATTTGGAGAATCTAATGTTGCTTTAATTGCCTGTAATTCAATGCTCAAAGCTGGAAAAATTGATTCCGTTTCTTGCTGTCAAAAGGCTGTTTCAATGTCGACAGTAAGCTATAAGTACTTATTTTGAAACCGTTAAGCAATATCTATATCTCTAAGCTTATCAGTGCGATCTTGTTTCATGAACACAATTAAGTTTCCCTTCTCCCTCTGATTAAACACCATGGAATGAAACTTCACTTTCATAGGTTTCAGGATCCAAACATTCTGGAGTTTGTCCTGAGCATTTGTTCACATCCTATAGTGTGCGTGTTTGTATCAAATTCTGGTGTTGTACATGCAGTGTTGCACGCATTTAAAAAGAAATATGTTGCAACAAATTAATTCATTGAACTCTGTTTTGAAATCTACAATATATGGCCATGCAGTAACGAAAACATTATTAAGCAAAAAAGCTGCAGGTTCAGTGCACGTGTTGGAATCTGTGCGAAGTGAAGTTTTTTGTAAAGCGGTCAGCTAAATGCTGTTAAAGCAACTGCAATATATACAACTGTCCTTGTTTTCAACAATCCAACATGTTATCTTTTGCAAGGTTTGTTTATGGACCGCATAGGTCACAACCTTAATGTCACGTAAAGTTTATGCACTACACTGGGAATCATCGTCGCAGCCGCTGTCACCGCCCTCCCAAAGCGCATCGTCCTCGGTTCCGTCGAGCGCGTTCGTCTTCTTGAAGCTCTTCTCAACAATACTGGGAGAAACTTGCTCCCACGCTACAAGTATTCGCTCGCAGACCGTCTCTAGTGGCGGTCTCTTTATTCTGCCAGGGGGATGGAGCCCATGCTCTCCCCTGGCCATCCATTCCACGTACACCTTGCATACAGGGTTTATTGCAGGGTTTATTTATGGAGACATCCAAATGCTTCAAAACAGATGTTAGTCCACCCGGGATAATAGCCAGGTTGGTCCTAATGTCCCACAACATCTCCTTCACGCTGTTCACGAGATGGTCTTAGAAACTGTTGAGCCAGTCGTTCATCAGTTCTTCATTCATCCAGCCTTTTTCTTGGGCGCAGATGTGAATACTGCCTTTTTTCGGCCATCAGCTGTCACCGCAAGCATAACCATGCATTGTTGATTTTCAAAGGCGGCCATTTTTATAGGAATGGACAAGGCTCTTTTCTCGCTCTTCCGAAATCAACAAAAGATGCGCTGCAGCGCGGACGCAGAAAACGAGGAGCAACAAGGGGAAAAGTTGGCGCGACTGGCCCTCGCAGGCCTCCGATGCAGAAAATAGAAACGAAGATTTAAAGCTGTCGCCTTAAAAAAAAAAAAAAAAAAAAAAAAAAAAAAAAGAGAGAGAGAGAGAGAGAGAGAGAGAGAGAGAGAGAGAGAGAGAGAGAGAGAGAGAGAGAGAGAGAGAGAGAGAGAGAGAGAGAGAGAGAGAGAAAGAAGAAGAAGAAGAAGAAGAAGAAGAACTACAGAGACGGACATGGGATGAACCATAGCTGGAACGGAAAAGCTGATGGCCGTGGCAGTGGGTCTTGCAAGAAGTTGACGAGTGCAACTATTTACAACATTTTGAGTTCCGTTTTCAGTTCTGTTTACTGAAAGTTTTTTTACGTTGTCTAAATACAAAAACAACAATATTAGAGGTGGTGGTTCCATTCAAGTGGCAATTCCTTTCACGTAGACTTCACAGCTCTACCCTTCCTTTATGTTTGGCGGAGACTGGAAACATTGGCACATTCAACCACACATAAACGGCTGGATCTCTTCATCCTTCCCATTTTTCTTGTCCGCATGACGCACTGACTGCTTTCCTTATCTTTTTTTTCACAATCAACTCCATGTTCCATAATACCACTGACTTCTGTAGCAGAGTATTTGTCTTCTTACATTTCCTCTATGTTGACATATACTTGACACATTCTGTGGCATGATTTCCCAGTGAATTGTGGTGATAGCATAACCAATAACCAGTATCCCTATTGGCAAATTCATAACCAGCACTTAATTGGTTGCTCGCAGAACCCAGCAATGCTGCCCGAGGTGCTTTTGAAAGCATAAGCACTTTTCAAATAACAGCCCGCGTGAGAACACGTAATCAGAAGAACATCTTTGCAGATGTGTGCCTACTATAGCAGCTTGTACACATCAAAGACAGTGAAGCTTTATAAGGCAATTCTCACAACCTTCAGTAAAACTAAGGGCTTGGCTTGTCATTGAACTGTCCTGAACTGAATTTTATTTGCAACAATGCCACGAGAGACCAGGCCAAAAGCTTAATAAGCAGCTTGAAATCCACCTGAGCTTTTGCAAATTCTTGACTATATATGGTGCATTTTGTTTGCTATATGTGTCTTTTCAAACACTTCACTTTCTCAATATCTGAGCACAGTACTTCTTGCTTTCCATTATATCTGACTCGAGTTGCTGTACACTGTGTCGGCTGCACATTCTGATAGCCTGGTTATATGACTGCTTCAAGGCTACGATGCAGACTGCATTGATGACTGTTTTTAGTGATGATTCATTACCGACACCGTTGTTGGCGTGCATGTTTTCACCAATGCCCTTTTTCTAGTTGACATTCGATACTAACCATGCTGCCAAGTGCTGCTGGTACAGGACAACCGTTGTGGAACTCCCTTTAAGCTTTGCAGTTAAACTACACGTCATGCCTGACCCTTACCATGCGTGGAGCTTCTAGACGGGCTGCCTTGGGCGGCACAGCCACAGGTAGGGCAGGGCCAGGCCTTTTGCCAAAGCGCTCACGTGGTGGTGGCTGCTGAAACCGAGGTGGCCCACCAAAGCCTGTGCTTGCTTGCACTGGACCTGCATAGCGCGGTTGGGCTACCCCTTGCATGGGAGGAAACGAACCTCCTGCAGCTGAGTTCTGCGGTGGTGGAGGCGGGTGGAACTGCCGCTGCTGTTGCTGTTCCTGCACGAGAATGTCATCCATAATGTTATGTCCATTGAAATGTGCCACTAAAGCAGGACAGTTTAAAAAGGCAACCCATGTTTTGGCTCCACTAATACAGTCGACTCTCATTGCAACAGACCCTGATAATCTGACAAAGAACAACGGCTTTATCCGAAGTCTGTAATATCCAAGACGCCTCATTTTCAAAACTTTCGGTGTGATGTCTAACAACTTTATTTTTGCAAAGAGTGAGTGACGAATGTCCAAAGTAAAAAACAAACAAAAAAAGTTGCAATTTCGCCCGAAAGGCAAAGCATTGATTGCGACAGCAAATTAAGCAAGATAAGCACGGCAGCAGCAGCAAGCGAATTGACTTTCGTGCTGTCTCTCACTTCAACGCAAACTAAACGTCGGAAGCACAGCACATACGAATCTACCGGCACTGGGCGCACTTTGTCCACATCGCAGATCGCTTTCAAGATATGGCGCCTGCACAGCCGGCGGTGCGCCGGTGCGCTTCCACCCCGCTTTCCTCCCTCCCTCGCATGCAATATATTGAGCCGCTATCATTGGCTGACCCTTGCAAGTCAGTTGCCAGCCCGTGTCGACATGGCAAAAGTCCGTTTTATATGCCCGATTTTGACAAGAATTGCCGCTAATTTCGCCTGCTGTAGCCGATAGTTCGTTGTAGTGCGGTCAGTTAAAAGCGAACTTCATTGCATTAATAATATAGGTAGAACGAACTAAGGATGAAAAATCGTCCGTTATATCTGAAAGTCTGTTGTACGCGGGTCCATTGTAATGAGCGTAGACTGTACTAGGTTTCACAGTAATCTGTTGAAGGCCAACTGCAGTGAAATTTTTTCACTTTGGTTAGATTAATTGTGAGTAGTATAGACTACTGAAGCTAGCTTGGCAAAACTGCAGGGCTGGTAATTAATCACTAATTATCTAATTTGCTTACTGGGCATTTATAAACAACACCTAACAGATAATGCGCACATTCAGTAGGTGATTACAATCTTTCGCTAGACAAAGGACTCCTCAATGCATATTTCTCATGGCCCAAATGAGTACATATTCATGTTCTAAAGTGCCACAGCTCATTACGTAGCATTGTCTCTACCCTGTGAGTGGTAGAAGTTCTTTCATTCTGTTTTCAAAGCAAGGTGTGTTCAGACAGGACAGACTGGGGGAGGGGAGTCCTGAGTATTTTTAGTTCACAGATAAATTTTTATATGAGGCAAGAAAATATGTCTTGATAAAAGGAAACAACCTCTGTTCTGCAGAACTTAGCACAAACTTAGTGAAAAAAATTCTTATCTCACTAAAAGTGAAAAAGAGCGTTTTAATGACTTGCAGATTTTACAAATTCGAAGGCCTATCACTTTACAATCGATATATTGGAACCTCACCAAAATTTTTTTGCTAGATGGGTAAAAAGCAGAAAAAAAGACAATCTGTAATTCTTTATTACAACAAAAGAAATGAGTTCAGAATTCAATATGAGGGTGATTTTTATTCTGTTATTAGAACGAGACACATCGTTGGGATGACTATATATGGGTCTTAAGATAGGCTATATTTTCTCACTTAAAACAATATAATGCAACATGTCTTTGCAATACTGGATGTACCAGTCCTTGGTTGGTATTCTAAAATACTGTCATAAAATAGGGTGATTATTTCTTTAGAACCTCTCTAAAATGCTCATTTCTGCTATTTTGACATTATTGGGATTTTATGATGAAATAAATATGTGGTGTAGTTGCATACTTTTTCTTTTTATTTTGTGAGAAACCTTTTGAAGTTTGTCAGACATTTTTCAGCTTTATCGCCTTAGCTACAATGGCCCTTTAATTGAACACACACACACACACACACACACACACACAAACTAAGGTTTGGCACTTTTTTAAAAACATACTCTGGGTGACATCAATTTCACTTCCCATGGGCCAATATTACTATGTATTGGTGTAGATTTACAAAAAAATTTGGTGAGGTACAATTCATTAATTTTAGAGTGACAGGCTTTCAATTTTGTAAAATCTGCAAATTGTTAAAACTCTTTTTTCCACCTTTAGTGAAACAATAATATATTTCAGGAAATTCAGGCTAAGTTCTGCAAAATGAAGGTTGATTCCTTTCTAGAGAGATTTCCCACCTCAATATTTTGCTGTAAACTGAAAATACTCTGGACCCCCGTTAGTCTTATCTTTATTTCAACAAACCCAGCGACAAAAGTAGTTGAAGAAAAAAGAAAGAAAGAAGGTTGAATCTGCAGACAATTATACTAGAAGCAATGACATGCTACCACGCTAGGCTACTAGTAGTCTGAAAGTAGCACGAACACATTACCAACAGTGCTCAGGGCAAGTCTGCAACTGCAAAACTGTCCCGCAGACATGGTCACAGCACCATTTGTGCCGTGGCTAGAAAAGAGACATTGCTTGACAGCTTAGTACATTGAGGTGGCAGTGCTATATCAAACTGAACCCGAAATAGCCCATAATGTGTGCTTACTACAAGCACAAAGCTCGTACCAAGATGTTTGGTCCCTGTGGATGGTGTGCCATATGGGGTGGGCCTCCAGCCACCCTTGGCAAGGACGCGCCTTGGTACGCAGGGCCAGTCTGGAATTGATGGCCTCCGCTGCCAAGTGGAGAACTTGGCTGCTGCTGCGGCTGTTGATGGTGCTGCAGCTGTTGATTGTGTTGCGGCTGTTGACTGTGTTGCTGTTGCTGATGGTGCTGCTGCTGCTGCTGTTGCTGCTGCTGCTGCTGCTGCTGCTGCTGTTGGTGCTGGTGATGCATCGGGGCTCCAGGGGGAAACATGTTTCCATACTGGCTATGGGGGTGCGACTGCTGTTGCTGATGATGCTGCTGCTGTTGTTGGTGCTGAGGCTGATGTGGTTGCTGCTGCGGTCGCATAGGTAATCCTGAAAGTATAAAGACGTGCCAGAGGTTATACTTACATCTGATCACTCTTTTATATAATTTTGATAAATGTTTAATTTTGATACACCCTCTGCTAACCACCTAGTGAGTGAGCCAGTGCAAATAAGTGGAATGAAGAGGGCAAAACTGGGAAGAAAAGGCAGGGAGATTTACCAAGGTATCACAATTTCATTACCATACAATGGAATAAATAGAAGGTACATAAAGGTGAAGTAATGATGGCAAAACATACACGCATGCACACACGCATGCACAAGTGTTGGTGGCTCTATGCACAAATGACAGTGGAGGCCAGGGTACTACAGTATAGCCTCGTTACAACGCATCTGCTTACAACACACATTCAGATACTACATACTAATTTGTGGCGTTATGCTGATCCTCCGGTGGCTGCTGAGCCATTCACTTGATTTGATGGTCTTCTGGTAATAGCCGTTTCAGGTTTCTTATGCTGTATTCGCAGAATGCAGCAGCCAATGAGTCAGCGCAGCCGAATTGTTCCAGTAGAGAGTGGTTGTTCCACCGCCATTCCTACAGCAGAAATTCAGGCCTTTTTGCAGCTGCGCACTTACGAGCGAATTCAACTGCTTTTGCAACAAATTTAATCTGCCATTATTGGGAAACTTGCACAATTCTCGGGAACAAATTCCATCATCATGTCTTCAAGTCCAGTATGAACAGTGTAGCAGTCACAGAACGAAGCTTTCAGTGAAAGTCGTCAGTTGCACCATTTCACCTTCCATTTGCTGAAACCAAACGCTGCAGTGCCGCCATGCTCCCATTCTTTTGCGCATATTCTATCACTTTTTTTTTTCGAATTCAGCACTAAAGTCTAGCCAACACCTGTTACAGTGAAATCTCGATATAAAAAACCTCAGGGAACGACAATAGATTGTTCGTTACTCTGAGAAATCACTTTAGTGAAAACGTCAAAATTAACCCATCCGCCGATCAACCCATGAGTTCATAGGTTGTCAACACATGAGCTATATAAGCTATATGTCACTCACTCATGAAAACGTCGCTGTTGGCTCTGCACGTGCTGTTGCTATTTTCCATAGATTCCGCCGCCACGCACCAGTGAAGCACCTTATAGTAAGCGTGACATGCGCCAAGCAGATGCTGATGCAGAGAAAACTACTGACAACAAGGTCGCTCCATCTCACTTCTAAAGCACACTGTTTCTAGCTCGAGGCGACACCTGAACTACAGTAATCCCTTGTTATAAAGAAATCGCTTTATTCAAAATTTCTTATAGTTCCAAATCAAACGTACACATTTTAAGCCGCATTATTCGAAGTGCACAAAGAACTTGACCCACTTAAGAGAGAAGTGGCAAGCGGAGGCATCAACGGCGTCGAGCTGCGGCGACCCTTTCGCTCATGCAGTGTCAAATTAAAAAAAAAAATTATGGGGTTGTACGTGCCAAAACCACTTTCTGATTATGAGGCACGCCGTAGTGGAGGACTCCGAAAATTTTGACCACCTGGGGTTCTTTAACGTGCACCTAAATCTAAGTACACGAGTGTTTTCGCATTTCGCCCCCATCGAAATGCGGCCGCCGTGACCGGGATTCGATCCCGCGACCTTGTGCTCAGCAGCCTAACACCATAGCCACTGAGCAAACACGGCGGGTGAAGTGTCAAATGAATACCGTCGACGAATTTGTCTTGCGCTGGAACCGAACAGGCCACAAAAGTACCAAATCAGTGCTTAGTGCTCCCAGCTGTTTACTGTGGAGCCAACAGAAGCTGTCAAACTCCATGGTGCAGTGAGCCTGGACCATTAATATCAGTCGCAATAACGTTGCTCATGTTCCCCATGATAGAATCCACAGGAAAATAAAGTTTTCCAGACGCTTTGCGATGCCAGAAAACCGTGGTTTCTTGAATGCCGAAAAGTGGCCAAGAGAATGGGAGAAGACTTGCGCCTAAGGATTTCATAGGGTGCGCTCGGTGAGCAATGTTTTACTGCTCTAAAGAGCACTTCTGCCGCCAAAACATGCCGAAAATTACAAAAGAAGTGTCTGTCCGATTATAAGTGCCATGTTCGACTCGAGGAGCTACATTAACAAATCGGGAAGACGACTTTAGGGAAGCCGGTCAAGAAATTTGCTCACCGTTTGCAATAATCAACCTGCATCGCAATAGGATAACACCCTTAGCTTCATTGCACTTTTGAAGGTGCAAATCGACTTATAAACATGAAAAATCTGAGCGTCGCCAGCTGCAAGTCAGGCTGTCAACATGACAGGTCAACGCAAGCTGGTGTTTCCCCAGATTTTCTCGAGCCGGTCATGCTCTATTCGCGCCATGCGACTTTGGACAAATGGTCTAAATGCGTGGTAGGGCGACAATATTTTGTTCCTAGACATTTGTCCATGGTGCGGACGTGACAGTGCGCGAACACCAGCACTAGAACTGTAGAATTAACATAGTGTTATCGACAATGGTGCGCCGAAAAACTCTCGTTTTGCAAACTTCACGGCTGCACACCTAAGGAAAAAATTGCCCAACGATCATGCAAAGCCCCTAAAGCAAAACAATTCAGTTTTCACGATTGCGCTGCATAACCATTATGAGCGGCAAGTCATTCTTTGAGCACAACAAACACAACCTCAGACTCGAGCCACAGCATTCGCGGCGTTTTCCAGCGCGATACTATCAGTCTTCCGTGACCTCCACACTTCCCCTATAAAAGCAGCCACTGCCTTCCCCTCTTCATTCGCTCCCCGGTCTGAAAGCTGTTTGGACGCCAGTCGCTCCCTGCACTCGCCTTCATGTCAATTCCTCGCCTCCTCGCTGCCAGTTTCAACATTGCTGCTCCTCCAAAGCTGCCGTCTGCCGGCCTGCCCTCCTGAGCACAATCTTCCACCAACGGGTGCCCTTCCGCGGTTCCTGCTTCTTGGTCTCCACAACTCCAATCACCTTCCTTTCGCTACACGTCAAGCCGATGCCAAGCCCACCAGTGCAACCATCGCCATCACCAGCGTGATCTGATGAAGAAAGTGAGATGCCCTGACAACATTTTGAAGCTTCTGCCTTCTGCATTGCCCTTCGCGTTCAGTCACTGGGCTGCAGGCCATGTGGTTTTGTGTTATTCGCAGTGCTTGGTTAGGCGTGTGTCACATGTGCTTTTGTGGTCTACAGTGACAAATGGCTCCGACTGTCTCCGGTTGAAAGTGTCCGACTTTGGAGCAAGAAGTTCCGCTGATACAGTAAAACCTCGTTAACTCGGCCCCCATTAATTTGGAAGTTCGGTTAATTCGGATGCGTCGCCTGGTCCTGTCAAACATGAACATAACCCTATGGCATGATATTCTGGTTATTTCTCACATATTTGGTCGTACTTCGGTTAATTCAGACACTTCGCGGAGCTCAGAGGCACATGAGGCATATTGGGGGCGAGCTCCATCACTGGAAAAGCTGGCACCACCATCGGCGTGACATGGCACGAGGGATCACGTGGACACAGCGGCCGCGTCGGCTGCTTCGGGAGCGCCGAAGCGAGCTGAAAACGAAAGTTAATTGAAGTCCCAGCTGCGCTATGGTTCTGATTAAGTGGTGAGGCTTTCCCTCCTTGGGTGTCTGCTTGACAATTTCTGAAAGCAGTATAAGAGGTAGTGGCTGCCTTCGGAGGCGTGCAGCATGGTAGGCTAATGCTCGGTGCCGCAGGGCCGGACGTGCGCAACGGAGCCCGGTGTCAGCCATATATTCGCACGTGGCCGCAGGACAACAAGCTGCGTGAAACTTGGCTCGCGAACCTTAGAACCGGCAAACAGCCATCTTCTACAATTCGGGCATGCAGCACGCACAGGAGGATTTCTTCTACGGCGCTGGGACTGCGATGTTCGGTGATTAGCAGAAAACGTGCCCTGAGACGCTCGCCCGCGCCTGCTGTCCGGCTAAAGTCACCATGGTTTGGTCTATGAACTTGTTGATGCTACCGTATTTACACGATTGTAAGTCGACCCCTTTTTTAAAATTTGAAAGTCTGAAGTTGGGGGGTCGACTTACAATCGAAACCAAAACATGGCCCCCGCCAGAAAAAGCCATACCAACGAGAGCTACAACGTAGTTACAATTTTATGTTTGCTCTATGGCCCTATCCGTATCTTTTCGCTATCCCGCGTGTTTGTTCGCTTTTCGGAAGGGTTTTTCAACGTTTTTGAGAGTCTTACAGTGCATGCAACACTCATGGGGGGGTGTCGATAGTTGATAAAAGCGCCGCTGTTCCCATTTGCGGCGGCACCCTCAGAACGGCGGCGCTTGCGGGGAGTATCAGTAGTTCGTGGAAGAGCAGACACCGCTCGCAGGTTTCTCTTTCTCTGTTTAAAGGCTTTGGTATTGGTTTGACTAACTTCTTGACGCGCTCCACTTCGGCTACGTGCTACTTCTACGCTTCCCCAGTCGTCACGAGTGCTGCAGGCCCACTAATCTTTCGGCACTCGTTCACAGCAGTGTTCAAGAGGGCTGCCATCCTTTATGCCGAAGAAACAAATCACTGCGCAGCGGGCCGGAATTTCGATGTTTCTAAACGGGTGGTGCGAGAGTGGCGACTGCAGCGAAGCGAAATTTTCACCCTGTGGCGGCAAGTGAGAAATTTCCCACATGCCGAAGTCTGGACGCTTTCCGGAGCTGTAGGCTAAGCTTGCAGCGTACGTCGCTGAAATGCGTGATCGGTCCCTGCCATTGAAGTGCGACGTGGTCATGAAACAAGCCCGGACCTTCGCCTTAATTTTAAGGTTCTGCTCCGCCGTGAGTACAACGAGTGGCTGGCGGCAGAAGACTGCGAAATTACGCCAACCGGACCTGTCAAAAGAACCTCCCTGACGGCTGCGTGTGGTTGGGTGCATTTGGCGTGGGCTGCTGTTCTGCAAGATGTCCTGGTGCGGTAAATTTGAAATTTTGCTAGACCATGACGCGCTGTGGGACCGCAGCAACGATGACGATGGCAGCACTAGTGAAGACGAGTAGTCCAGAGACCATGTCAGCTACTAATAAATTTTTGTTATCGAATGCGCCCTCGGGTTTTTTTTTTTTTTCCCGGAAAGCGATATGGGGGGGTCGACTTACATTCGAGTCGACTTGCAATCGTGTAAATACGGTATATACTGGCAAGTTCACTGGAATGGAAAGGGAGCGGTAAGAAGCACATTAAAAAGAGGCATGGCACATGGTCATGTTTGTGTTATGAATTAACGCACTGAATTACCAAAAAGAAGTAGCGGGAAATAGCATGCTGAGAATGCTACTGATAGACATACAGTGCGAAGCAACTTGAGAAATAATACTGAAACGCCGAGGAATTTAGAAAAAAAAAGAAATGTATATTGAATCGTCGTGACGGCACATCCCAGTCGCCGTAGGCGTCGAAGTCTCTATAATGAAATTATTTTTTAACAGCTCTGACAGCGTCCACGCAACAATGGTTGCTTGTGTACTGTGAAATGCTCATATTTTACGGCCTAAAGCTCACGGCATGGTGCGAAAACGCACTCGCAACGAAAGCAAAACATGGTGCGTGGACATGCATGCAGATGCGCAGTCGGTCACTGTGAACCCGTGCGATCGCTGCATTGAGGCTTCATTCTGTTATGCTCCATTCGGTTATACAGACAGCTAACTATAAGGACATATTTCACATAGTTTTCTCGCAGCGTTTGCCTACCTTTCACGCAAAAAGCCAGTTAGGGAAACTCCGTTGCGGCAACTGCGCGCAGTGGCGTTCCCTGTACATATTCGGTAAAGAGATAGTGTCTGTATACGAATCTGTGCTTTCAGTTTGCCCAAGATTATTATATTGACAGTCAAAAACTTCCCTTGTTTTGAGAGTACTTACACAAATGTCCAGGAAGGCTGCTGCGTGGTGTTTTTATTGAGCGCCATAAGCGAAACCTACGAGGAGCGCGGCGTGACCCCTCATACTACGCAAGGGAGGCGCTTCCAACAGATGGCGACTCCGACTCCCTAAGTCCTAGCCCCCAATAGGATTGGGTGGCACTAGGGGTGTTCAAATCGCACCGCCAGGGATGGCATCTCCGATTAGCGTGCGCCTATTTCAAAGGCCATGCTTGCATGTGCTGGGAGTGCCGAAAGGCTGGAAATACGTCAAGGCCGCCATGTTTATTTTATTGCAACATAATAGACAAACCTACGTTTCAAAAAACACGGCGACAATGGCATACTTCTGGCTTTGCAGTGGCTTTTGGCGCTTGGCACTACCTCTGCATCGCTATGGTTATTGGCATGGTAGTTATCAGTCTATGCTAGCAACCCTAATCTACACAAACATGTTTTTTCTTTGTATTGCTGTCTCCCATTTCCGACGTTGTCTTTTGCCTGTGCAGTCGTGTGGTTGTGGAGTTGTGCAGTTTTTTTTCGTTTTTATCGTTTTTATCGAATTTTTTTATCGAGGTGCATGTGCGAGGACGGCAGAACTTTTTTTGTGAGCGTGTGTTAAATTTTGTTTGCACTTTTCATTTTTCCGTTTATACTTTGTTTTTTCTTGACATCGTGCGTGTACCTGTCGCTTCATTGCAGTGCCTAGCCGCGCCGCGCAAGCCGCACCACCATGTGCTCTCATGCCCCACCGAAGCGGGTGAAGTATGAGGCAAAGGATTTGGCAGCGAAAGTAGAAATATTGAAAGCCGTGAAGGCAGGGGTGCCTCGGCAGGTCATAATGAATAAATTCAACGTGAAGAGAAGCACGCTCAGCATATACGTGAAAAATGAAGCAGAGATTTTTCAGGCAAACGACAGCGACAAATTCGCTGACAACAGGAAGAGACTGCGAACGTCAGCGCACTCAAAACTTGAAGCAGTGTAGTTACGATGGATTGCCGATTCGCGCAACGCACAGCTGCCGTTGAGTGGCCCCCTTATCTGTGCGCAGGCCGAAAAGTACGCACTGAAGCTCAGCATCAAAGGCTTCAGGGCATCGGAAGGCTGGTTCGACCGATTCAAGAAAAGACAAGGCCTGGTCTTCCGAAGCGTGTGCGGCGTGAAAGGGGCTGTGAATGAAGGCATTGTCGAAGATTGGAGCCAGCATTAACACGACTTTTGATCATTTCAATAAAATTACAGCTAATTTTCCCTAATAGAGGCACAAATTCCCCAAGTTTTCTATGCGTTTTTCCCGGACTACTCAAAATCCCTGAGAATTCCGGTTTTCCCGGTTGGTAGAAACCCTGCAAATATTTTCAAATATGAACTATTTCTATCAACTGATAGCAAGCTCATTGGTATGAGACTCGAACTTTGTCATAAGTGAGATTCTCTCACAACAGCTGGTAAGTCAACCTCAACTGACATACTCTCAGCCCGCGCACAACGCCTCAGTGTTGCGTTTCACTGCTTTTAAGAGTTTATTTTGGTTTAGATGAGGGACACCTGCCTCTAGGCATTGGCCAATTTTTTTAGCTTAATCTCCTTCATAGAAGCAACGGCACACTTCCTTTCCCAATGATTCATCAATGCGTAGGTCCTTTCTGTTCTCGTCCTCTTTCCGCCACACGTTCGCCCCACAGGCTATTTGAAGCATCCTCTTGGTCAGTTGTACAGTCAATGAGTGATTTTTATGCTTCCCTAGGAGCCGTGAAAATGTCCGAAAAAATGAATGCATGTCTTTTACTGCCCTTAAGGGCTCAAACTGCCACAGGCACATCCGAAAAAGCTCTGAAGGCCTGCCAATACACTTATTAGGCACATCAGTGCTTGTACTGTGACAGGAGATGGCGGATGCATGCGTGTATAATTAAGGAATACATATTGTGTCCTGTGACAGTTGACCCTTCCCACGCTTGTAATGCTCCACCACAATACTTTCACTTATGCTTCACAGCGTAACAATGCTGTATTGAGGCATAGTCGGTTTCCTTCAATGTAAAACACGACACCCAACGGCGAGAAGCTTAATAGCAAACATCGAAGCAGCTAGGCCTAGCGCTGCCACAGCGGTAGCTATGGCTGCCAGCGGATCTGCATGCAAGGGCACCGATTCATGGGGGCCAGGTAATCAAAACGGCAGCAGTGGTGGCTTCCATTAATGCTGTTTCGGACCTGTGGTCATGGCAAAAAGTCCGGAAAATCGGATGGCAAAGGGCTCTTGTGTCCAAATTTTCAGATACCTTTTCAAAGATGTTCTATGGAGTATACTTGATCGTGTCGCGAATCCGTCCGAATTATCGGGCATCTGGAATGTTGGCAGTTGACTGTACACCTGGCAACTCCTCAAGCCGATGACACAGCATTAAAGACAATTCCCGCGACTTTTGTTCCCTTTCAATAATATTACAGCTAATTTTCCTTAATAGAAGCACCATTTCCCCGAGTATCCCCTTCTCCCCCCCCAGACTACTCAAAATCCGTGAGAATTCCCGGTTTTCCCGGTTGGTAAAGACCTTGTACAAGCAGTCAGCAGGGGATTTCGGAAAAGTTTATTAATGTGGTATTTGTAGTAATGAGGTTTCACTGTAATTTTGTGCATTAAGGCAGTAGTAATGAACATTTGCACAAATTTTCAGAAGTTCATGCATGGTCTTTGGTGACGCTTTCTCTGTTAATTTTCCTTGTAACATAGTGGCCAGATGACAATCTAAATTGTGCCAAAGATCAATGTACAAGACACTCAGGCACTCTACCACTAATTTTTCAGTAAAAAAATCTCTACCTGAATTCCAGTTTCAATGATACTTAAGTGTCAAGTTATGGGTGCGATCCTTATGCGAGGAAAAAAACTGACCAATTTCTATCGCCCGAATAAGGAGCCGTATCTATTGTGCAAGTAAATACCATAGCCTTTAAAAAAAAAGATAGCTTTTCTTTCAGCATGTCCCAGTGCAGCACTCACTGTTTTGTTGCACAATATCTGGAGGAGCCCTGCCTGCAGGTGGGGTCCGCCAGAGGTCCAAGGGCTGTGGCTGCTGCAACAAAAGACATAAAACCAGGTCAGCATTCAAGGATAAGAAATGAAACACGTGAAATACAAGTGCCATAACAATATTTGTTCATTTTCAGAAAGTGCCAGAAAGTGTTAATCACCTATAATGGATTCCAGTGACTCTGCCCTCTACTTCATTCGGTTAACAGCTACTATCTTCTAGCAGTAAGCGTTTGTGGATTTGGCTTCCTTTTATTTAGATCAGCAAACTAAACCTTGGTTGAGAAGAAGGTGCCAGTTAGAGCAGCTGAACAGGCAATGTCGAAACGCTTTGTCTGACTTCTCAGGCAGTCCATCACAAGGGAATGAGGAGGAGAGGGGGTGAGTTGCTCAGGAATCCACTGCAGGAACCACAGGATGATGTAATCCCTGAATGTATCTCCAGCCCACTGCAGTAGCTAGTAGTTGCTTCAAAAGTGTCGCTTTGCACTGTTGCTAAAATGCAAAGTTGCAAAAGTGGCCATTGACAAAAATGCCCCTATGCAGAAATAAGGGGTACTGGAACGTATCAATACTACTGAAGCGAAACTGAAGAAGCTGAATGCAGATCCACTATATAAATGTTGATTGTTTGATGCGTAGGGTTTAGAGTTGCAAAGGCCAGGTCTGGCCAAACAGACCCAAACAAGTGGTCATGAGTTGTGAATGCAGCTATGAATTGCTAACAGTACATGTAACATGGCAGTGCAGAGACTTAAAAACATTCACTGTAAAGTACATAAAATATTTATGTATTAAAATTGTGAAAATGAATGGTGAGGTGTGCTATGAACACAAAAAATATGCTTCAAATTGAAGCTACACTAAAATGTATACGTGCTGGTAGCACTACTGTGTCACCAGGACCCCTGAAGATAAAGGCCTGGTGGCATTTGCTATACACAATGCCATTATTGCAGCAACAGCCTGTAATAAGAGAAGAGCAGGATAAATTCTGACATTTACAGTGATGTAGATGTATAGAGCATTCTAAAAAGGAATGATTTTACACACATTCTAACCAGTTCACCATAAGCAGCATTAAATTGAAATTGTTTTAATGTGTTGGCATTATTTGGGTACTTCACGCACTTACTGGGGGCTATCTGTCTGTCTGTCTGTGTCTGTTTATCTAACTAATGTTTGTCGGTATGTTTGTACGTAATAGTTTTCCTGCCAACCTGGGGCACTGAAAAGTCCTTGGCTGAGTGGGCAGTGCATTAAATGAAATTCTGAGGTTTTACATGCCAAAACCAGGCATGGTATAATGGGGGAGACTCTGGGTTAATGTTGACCACCTAGGTTTGAGCACCTAGGGCCGTGTGTGTGCACCCAATGCACAATATACGGCCATTTTTGCATTTTGCCCCACCTAAATGTGGCTGATGTGGCCTGGATTTGATATCGCGCATTCAGGATTAGTAGCGCAACGCCACAACCACTACACCACTATGGCGGGTGTGGGTAGTGCATCAGGCAGCTATGCCGAGGGAACCTGGTTTAAAAGCAATCGTCCGACTAACTTGGGTCACTGTCACTGAGGATGTGATGTGTACATACGTGCCGCTCTTCAACCAACCTCTTTCACACCGATGTAGGTCACTGGAGATGCAGGACTGGGTTGGCACTGTTGTGCGAAGAAATTTCACGACACCGACTTGGACCACTCGGCACTTTCGAGTATTTAAAGTATTTTTCGAGTATTTAAAGTATTTTTCGAGTATTTACTCGAACCTAATGCACACTTTATTCTCGTTAAAATGGGTCCGAAAATTGCATGCAAGTTAGAATCGAGTTCGACCTTAAATCTGCATTTCCATATTGCCATCCGCATTTAAAAATAGCTGCCTCAAACACACTTCAGGCCTAGCTGCCGTAGCTTCCTACATGTGCTGTACAGTCGAACCCAACTATATGGAATCCGTTTACATTGAATTATTCTGTATATCGAACAAATTCTGAACATGGTATAGTTACAATGAGTATATATAGCAAAAATTATGCTTACATCGAACAAAAATAGTAATAATAATAATAATAATATTTGGAATTTTACGTGCCAAAACCGCTTTTTGATTATGAGGCACGCCGTAGTGGAGGACTCCGGAAATTTTGACCACCTGGGGTTCTTTAACATGCACCTAAATCTAAGCACACGGGTGTTTTCGCATTTCGCCCCCATCGAAATGCGGCCGCTGTGTCCGGGATTCGATCCCGCGACCTCGTGCTCAGCAGCCCAACACCATAGCCACTGAGCAACCACGATGGGTGAACAAAAATAGCAGCGACTCCCGATGTATCGAACGATGAGCGGCGCAAAAGTGCCCCCAGAGGTTGGCTTCCCTCGAGGCGGCGGAAAAACCCGGCGTCGCGGCTCCATCCAACCACTCTCCCTACCATGACCGCGTTACGTCGGGCAAGCCGTTGACACCTCTCTGCAAGAAATGATCCTGGCCCACCCGCAGCGCTTGCTCAGACAGCCAATCAGAGGCTCTTGTGCCCTCGTCCTGCAAAATGGCGCAAGTGCAGGTTGTCTCGCTGCCTTTCTGGTTCATTGTTTTTAGGTCTTGTGGGTCTTGCTGCAGGCTTGCCGTGATGAAGCGGCAGAATTTATGGTAAATCATAAATCGGGTCGAACGCAGTAAGAAGTCAGATGACCCCGCAGCGTGCAAGATTCTGAGGAGCACACTCAGCACGATCTTGAATGAAGGGGAGATTAGGGCTAAAGCGGACAAACTCGCGACCCGGTGCCCGTGGCACCTGACACATATGCAGAGCCGTGTACAAGTGGTTCATCCAAAATTGCTTCAAACTTGCTGGCTTCTGCATGCCTGGTGGCCATTGTAAATTCTGATGAGTGCGACAAAGCCGTTGTCGGCATTGCCAAAGTTTGGAGCGAGCAGTCAGAATTTCCGGAAGCTGTTGACGATCAACGGTCGACGAGTTTGTGAGTGCAGATGATGGTGTTGCAACCACGGGAGAGCCCAAAAACGAAGACTACATTGCCGATATCCTGCCGAGTACAAGTGAAAGTGGGCACAATTGGGAAAGCGACGATGGTCCTTTGCCCACATCCTCCGAGGTGATTGGTGCACTCGCACTAGTCCAGTGCTCCGGCGCGAATGTGGAAGGTTGCGGCCTCAGCTGCTCCGACTCTTTACAAAATGTGGAGAAGTGCGTGCGTCGCAGGCAGCGAAATTGCCCAAGCAGAAGAAAATACAGGACTATTTCATGCAAAACTAAGCTAGTTTTATCAATAAAGTGGTTTTATAAATGGTATGTGCTTCAATGATGTCGAATTCTTTAGCAGGCTTATATCGAATTATGCCCTATATCAAAATGATAGGGGTTTTTCTGCAAGTTCGATATAGCCGGGTTTGACTGTAGTATGTGTATGTGTACACGCTCCAGGCCCAGTTGCCGTAGCTTCTTCCATGTGCTATAGTATGTGTGTTTGTTAGTCCACCGTCTATCTTCCCATTATCTGCATTTGCTCTATCAGCATGGATGTGTCTACTACGAAGACACGCAGAGTTCACCATGATGGCGAAATTAAAAGGAATGTGATCATGCGTGCGGAGACAAATGGAAATTGGGCCACAACACAAGCAGTAAGAGTAGCCGAAACTTGTGTGTGGGACTGGCACATAGAGAAGGAGAGGCATTTTACTTTGGAGGCTGTTGTATACGGCACGGCCGCGTGGGCCCTACCTTGAAGGCGACCTGTGATGGGGTCAGAGTCTACGTGTCTAGCCGCACCACGCTGTTTGTGCTGAAACGAGATGCAGCATGAAGGTCAATTTGCTCATTCCTGCTACCACACTTCTTCAATCCAGCGTTTTGATAGAGTTTCCACAGTTATAGAGTGAGACGTGTTCATGTTTGCTTGTGCGCGCTTTGCACCATGATTATTAATTTAGTCAGAAAGCAAATGTTTACAAGTTTATATGAGCGATAAAACTACTATCCTCACTTCGTATAGTTGTCTACTAATTTTCTGTCGCAACTGCTGCTTTGCCTTTTGGGTGAAACAGCACAATTTCTTATTCATTGCAACTTTAGTGCATTGGGAGTAAATCTTTGTCTTACCAAATGAGAGAAAGTTGTATTTCTGTATGAAAACATAAGGTATATGGTATTGTAAAGGATTTCTCTTTTTTAGGTCACTGCAAGCGTGTGCATGTTACAATCGAGGGTGTTTTTGTTTTCTTGTCTTTTTTTTCTTCTTTTTTATTTGCCACTCAAAATGGGTGCATATTATTATCAAGGGCACATTAGAATAGAGTAACTATGGTATGTGCCAGTCTACAATGAACCTCTTTGATGCCAACTGGGGTAACTAGGTGCGCACTGGGAACGTGCTGCTCTACAATGATGAAAAAGAGCCCCTAAATTTCTTAGATGCTGAGAGCAATCGAACTCGTGTCACAAGAGTTCCTCAAGGACAGCAACCCGACGCATTAGCAGACTGCCACAAATGCACTGGGTATGTGCCACTTTTCAATGAATGCCTTTCACATTGTTTTAGCAAGCTGAGCCATGAATGCACTACACCTGGCAACAACTTTCTGTGGCACCACAGCCAAAGCTTACGCAGCCAGAACGCACTTTCGATGCTACGAACCTGATGCTATGCAATTGTAATCATCTGTAGACTACGCAGCATAAAACAAAACATACCATCAGTGACGATATTTTCTTTAATAAATCAGAAACTTGCTGCATAAAGGATTTTGACATCTTCTTGTTTCTTGTGCTTTTCGCTTTCCGGTGTTCACATCTGGTTTTCCTGTTCACTTAAACAAAGATGGTAATGCTCAGCTGCAGTAAGCATGAGCAAAATTGCTCGTAAACTCTGAATTCATCCATCAGATTAAGTCACGACAGCGATGTATTGTGGAATGTTTCATTGGCTGCATATGATAACAGGGGAAGGTGTTGAGTAGCTGCAGCTGATACCACAAGTGCATGATACCACGATGGTTCGCATTCCAGCACAGTCATGATCTGCTACAAGGTCCACAGCATTCATTGGAGTGAGTGAAAACAGCGTGGCAGGAATGCAGCTGCTTGTAGATGTCCACAGTATCATGCCTGCCACACTGTCCGCTGTATTCTGAAATGCATCTTAACTTGAAGCCTATGCTTGACTTCTGTGGGGATGCGCAACTGTCACGCGTCCCATGATATGTTGTTTTCTTGCATAGCTCCCATCTGCTGTAATCCGGCTTCACCGCATGGCTTTACTGTGGCAGTCGGTATGCTTGCAGGGTAGTACGAGAGATGGCGCGAGTGTTGCTCTGCTAATGCCACCTAACTGCGGGGTTACTTGGGTGCAAAAAGGAGAAGGCTCTTCCTCTTTGGCTCGGGATCGGCAAGCGGCGCGGACATTCTGCGCGTGCGCCGATCGATACTTCTCCGAGACCGTCCCGCAAGGCCTACCCCGGAATGGACGAACACATCGTTCGAACGCACCACCGTTCATGTGACCGTAGGCGCGAACGACCAGGCGTTAGTGTCCAGCATGGGGCGAATCTATTCGCTCAATATCCAGTCGCGGTGAGTCGGACTTCTGTGATTTGTCGCGCGCCCATCGGCATGTTTTGTGGACAGCAACTTGGCTTGCAGGTATTAGTCTATAAAAGGTGAAATAAATGCCCTTGTGATTGTTTGCACTACTGTGTTGTCGTTCCTTTGTCCCAAGAGCGAAGGTGAGAATGCAACACTTGATATAAATGACTCCTGGTGTGAACGTTCCCAAGGCACCGATTGGGTTTTCTTCGGCCCATTCACGACAGGCACCATTTAAACCAAGTCAAGCGTGCGCTTCAAGTTAAGATGCACATCTGAACATGGGGCTAAATCTCACGAAAGTTATTGTAACCACCAGTGGCCTTCGGGCCTCCCTTTTCTGAATAAATTCGTTTATTCATTCCTCGAAAATGGACAATCTAGAAAGCTGACATTGTATGCCATGCAATTTATCAGATGGCCTGTTTCCTTTATGTAGGACTTCCTACGTGCTCTGTCGTTTCTTAAAACATCAAAAATGATTGAAATGAATTCTTGGTGAAAAAATGAAGAAAAAGAAACAAATGAAAAGCTTCGATAAGAGTACATCCTACGTTCCTTCTTTAGACAAAATATTTTAGCACTTGCCATAGTCAATAGTGCATGGCTAAGAATAAAATCAGAAGATACATTGAAGTGACATGTTCATGAGAAGGGCTCCACTAATACCAATTTCACATGGACATTTCTGATCACGATCGGGGCCAATCCAGATAGAATTTCTTGATCACCATAAACAGTGGTCGCTGCTACATGATCCAATGATCCAGATTAAGTTATCGTCAGCTGATCGTAGGCAACTCTCAGAATTGCATAATGTATTAGCTACAAATTTAGATTTACAAAATATGGCTAAATTTGGACAATATTTCAATTTTACAGCATATTATTGGTGGTAAAAATATTGTTAATTGAGCTGCCTTCACTTATCGTAGTTAGTGTTTTCAAAATATTGCGCAATACGGCACAGACGTCAGCCTGCGATCGTGATCAAGAGGTCTAATCGCGATTGCCGGATTGGAAGATCTGGATACCACAGGATCGCAATTAAAAATAAGCTTGTAGCAACACCGATCCGGATCGGCCCCGATCACAATCGGAAGTGTGCATGTGACACCGGAATAAAAAAAGAACGAACTTGAAAACCGAAATTGAAACAGCCAGCAAAACATTTGGACTACTTGACATAGCAACCTAACCACAGTAGCTCTGCCCACGTAGCTTTCGCTGTGCTGCCAAAAAATGTTGTCACCGGGTGTAAGTGTGTGCACTTTTCAAAGGACCTCTTACCAACCTGGGTCACTGAGTATGTGCCACTGAGTTTGCAGCAAGCGAGAGAACAATTCTCATCATTCGCAAGCACCAGCATGCCACGCTTCTCCTCTCAAAGGCCACACATTGTGGGTGGAGACCTTACCCGTGCTCTTGGGACAAAGGAACGACAACACAGTAGTGCAAACAATCACAAGGGCATTTATTGCACCTTTCATAGACTAATGCCTGCTAGCCAAGTTGCTATCCCAGGGTGTCTACCAAGTTGACGTTTACAAATTCTCTGAGTTTTCCAGGTTTTCCCTAAGTGCCTTTGCAAAATTCCCTGAACGACACAGAACTTTGTTTTATGTCAAGAGGCGGGTTGACACCATGTAGCCCGATGGTGTCACTCTCTAGTAAGCATGTTAAAAAGTTAAAAAAAAAAAAACTACTTAATCCAGCTTGAATAGTAAGGGGTAGTGTTTATTTTATTCAAAAAGAAAACAGAAGGGAGGAGTTAGTGAAATGCACATCGAAAAAAGATATAATGGAAAAAATGCGTAACACTCATAGTGAGACATTCTCAAATACGAATAAAGACGAGATGCATAGAGAAGCTAATATTTTCCAAGATGAGCTATTTGTATCAATCTTATCCCAAGGTGCCAGAGATTCCATATGAAGGCAAGGCGGGAGAATGCCTCTGAATTTTATAGTGACCCATCGTAAATACATAAATACATAGTACAGTGAGCCGTGCTATGTTTCGTCAATAAATATATTGAATCGCCCGCTCAAAATTACTTGCAAAGATTAATTATTGGGCCCAAGCATAACATCAAGGGAAGAAATAATCTTTTGCGGTTACTATCGAAATCCCCCACTTCGCTTTCATGAAGGCATTACCTTCTTTCAAGGGACGTCAAAGAGGGCAATGCCTTCGTGAAAGCGGTCATTTGAAGCGATACATTTCACTGAGAAGTGGAATGGGTGTACCTTAAGAAAGCCGAATGTGCAATTTACTCAAAGCCTAATGTTCACTGTCTATTCCTTGTGACCACTACACAGTAATGGCAAAAAATAAGTTCCGTTCACAAATGTTATGCTGTGACTGAAAGGGATATTACGAGATTCGCAGTTTGTTTCTCCGGTGTTCTTGGTGAGCTAAACAAGGCATCTTTATTTCTAGGGGAAATTAGGGGCATGGTATGGATAAGGTGTAGGCAATGCTCCAAACGGGTGGGTTAAATGCGCATTTTCAACTAGAATAGGTATGCAAGTGGTCCACAGCCTTATTAGTTTGTTTTACGAGTGCTGTAAGACTTAGACTGCTGCGCGTGCATAATTACAATAACAACTGAGATAAAATTGTGCGAACATAAGGGGAACAATACGCCAAGTTTATGTGCGATGGTACATGCATGTTGATCAAATACATCATCAAAAAATTGTGAACAAGTGTTCGAAATTATCACGCGACTGCTACTGTCCCAATAGAGCTTAAGATACTTTATACTTTGAAGGAACAGGCAGCATTTCAAGTGGAATGTGTCGCATAGTTTTCATATTTCCGGGTTATCGAGAAGCGTTACGAATAATCATTGAACCCTCATTTTTTTGGTTCTTACTTTGTCATGCGTGATATATTAGTTTCTGTTGGTGTCCTCATTGAACTAATGAAGGCAGCTTCGTTAGGTTTGGTGACTGTAAGGACAAATTAATGGGTGATGCAGAGGTGAAGTACAAAGTAGATGGTTTTCGTAATAAATTATGTATGCGAGCACTCCAGCGTGCTTGAGCGTGTCTAACGAGAGCGGAAGAATTGAGCCCGGTGCTCTGGCAGCACTATAAAAGCCGCCAAGACCAAATTTAGCGAAAATTGGTGGTGCCCAATGGAAACTTCTTGTGCAAAATGGTTGGATCAAATACAGCCTTTTTTAAAAATTTTCTCATTCAAGCAATAGAGCGTGTGATATAGCCGCTATCAACTGTGCTTCCCGGTGTCTCGACCTAGCTGTAGCTTACAACAGGTTCATATTTTGTGGAAAGTGGAGGGGGGCCATTTTGACTGCAATGTGTGACAAAATTTGTACGTTCCTGGTCCGGTTAAAAGCGTAAATAATAATGAGCCGTCGTTTTTATTTCCTTATTTTCATGCGTCATAACACCTTCCGTCCTTGTTTCAGCGATGTCCTCCATGAGCTAAACAATACATTTTGTTTATATTTGGAGAAAATAAAGGGCGCGTTATCGCCAATATGTAGGCAAACTTTATAAAGATAAAGAGTTAATTATGACATTTTTAGTATATTACGCATGTAAGCTATTCTGAGCTTTATGAATGTGTTTTGCGAACAAAATTTATCTCATTGCCCTAGAATAACTGTGAACTCTGCAGACATCAAATCTGGTGGAAATTGAGTGTGTGGGAAGGGGGGGGGGGGCGTTATAAAGCACTAAAGCATTGCATACCCCTCCTCAGCAGTTGTAGTGGTGGTTTTTAGCAGCTTTGCTGGACGTCCACTGTCGCAGGGCCGGGATGGCGAGTCAATTTTTTTTGTGTGTGTGTGAATATTGCAAGTAACTTATGTTGATTGTACATCGTCGCCTATAACATCGGCAGTACTATTACATAAACTAGCGATACATTTATGTAGTAGACTTAAACAGCAAGTACAATTCTTTGTTGAATTATTTAAATTCTTTGTAGCAAATGTGCCTTTTTATGTACGCTATACTGCTGCTACTGGTTGAGATCCGAGACCACTATGGGTGCACTCATTGCCTTTTGCCCCTGTATCATCGAGATGTTATATAGTTGCAAGAGATAAATGTAAATTCAGCTCATTTTTCTGGCCCCGTGGTTCACCATGTGTAAGTGATAAATAGGTCCCTGTCGGTTAAATATACTTATAACAGAAGCATTTCCAGGCTATTTCACTTATTGTAATAGTAATTGGCAATATATATATATATATATGTGGAGAGAGAGAGCTAAAGGTTAGACCTCCTGCGGTTTGCCCCCCCCCCCCCCACACACACACACACACGCACTCTAGAAATAGTTGGTATGCCACTGCATGTCTTTTACTGCCGCAGCACATCAGAAAAAGCTCTTAAGACCTGCCAGTACACTTATTTCGCCAAATCGATGCTCATCCTGTGACAGGAGGCAGCGGATGCACGCGTGTTCAATTAAGGAATACATACTGTGTCCCGTGACAATTGCCCCTTCCCACGCTTGTTGAGCTTCACCGCGCAATATTTCTGTATTGAGGCGAAGCTGACTTTTGGCAACCGGCATTATGCAACGCGTCGTGCTTTCCGAGCTTCGAAGCCAATCGCGAGGACCACAAAGGCGGAGTCGGTGCCATTGCTGACAGCGGTGAATTCTTTCAATGAAAAACACGGCACAAAACGGCAAGAAGTTTAATAGCGAACGCAGAAGCAGCTAGGCCTAGCGTCTGCGGTGGTGGCTACGGCTGCCAGCGGATCTGCGTGCGAGAGCGCCGGTTCGAGAAGCGAAGAGGTAATCAAAATGGCGGCGTTGGTGGTGGTTTTATTAATGCCATTTCGGTCCTGCCATGATGGCAAAAAGTCCGGAAAATCGGATGGCGAAGGGTTCTTGCATCAGAAATTTCAGACGTTATTATACACAGGCGCTATGGGGTATGTGGTGGTGCCGCGAAGCCGTCCGAATTATCGGGCGTTCGGAAAGTCGGTCGTTGACTAAACACTGGTAACTCCTCCTACTCGAGCCAGCTTTACCGCGACTTTCTTTCCCTTTCAATAAAATTACAGCTAACTTTCCCTGATATAAGCGCAAATTCCCCGAGTTTTCCTGACTTTTTCCAGACTATTGAAAATCCTTGAGAATTCCCGGTTTTCCCGGTTTTCTTAGTTGGTAGACAACCTGTATCCACAAGACATGTCGATGTATGCACGATAAATCTAGGAAGTCCGACTCACCGTGACCAGATAGCGAGCGAATATGTTCACCCCATACTGGATCCCAATGCCTGGTCGTTCGCGCATACGGTCATGCGAACGGTGGCGCATTCGAAGGAGGCCACGCGAGACGGTATCGCAGAAGCATGGATTGGCGCACGCGCAGAATGTCCACGCAGCTTGCTGAACCCGAGCCAAAGAGAAAGCGCCTTTTCCTTCCCGCGCCCAAGTAATCCCGCCGGTAGGCAGCATTAGTAGTGCAATACTCGCGTCATCTCTCGTATTGCACTTCAACCAGACCGACTGCTGCGGGCATCACGCAGGCCACGCGGCGAAGCCGGATTGCAGGAGACGGGAACTATGCGGGAAAACAACATATCAGGGGACGCGTGAGAGTCACGCATCCCCACAACATAGACTTATCGGCAGTGCCACAAATGGCGCAGCGTGTCCATAAGAAGCATGAGAGAGGAGCCTGGTTGCAGCAAGACGCATCAGATATTCTGAGGTCATAGAGTTCCATAAGCACCAGTGCCATGCATCTCGGAGGACACACGCAGGCTTCATGGTGGCAGCACTATATGGCACCAAGTGTTCTTAGGCAAGCATGAAAGAGGAGTCCCGCTGTAGTACATGCCTTATACAAAACTTATTTCAATGATGACAATACGCTATGTCATTATATTGATTCAATGCTAACGCATTGCGGTTGGTAGTCATTGTGAGATAAGTTCTGCCACTATTTCTTTTTTTCAAAAGGAGGCCAATGCCGAGAAAGAGTGTTGCGAAAATGTAAAATTTCAAGCATTTTAACTTTTATGCAGAAAATAGAGCTGCTGACTGCAGATTACGTGGGTAAAGTACTAAAATGCTCGAACACTAACTCTCTTTTCTTGCCCGATTCATTGTAGAAATCATAAATTTTAGCTATATCAGGGCAAATTTTATGAGGCAACCTTGTTAAGATAGAACTTGAATGGGGAACTGAGCTGATCACAGCAGAATTGTCATTATGGGAACTGAATGCTAAAAAGCCGATCCCAGTTACCGGTGAAAAATTAACTGCGCTACATGATGCTCAACTGTGATTCATTGCGACTCCTTATTGGCTTGTCTGAAGGCTCACAACCAAAGCTGTAGAAATGATGGCATGTTTAGAAGCATGGCGTGCTCTTGATTCAATTCTCAACTGAAGTGCAAGACAATCATCTGCATGACGTCTTTTCATAGTGCCCTGTGGTATGAAAAAGCTGGAACCAGAACCATGCACATACCCGAAATGCATCAGATCCCACAGGGGGCTGCGGTCCACCAAACTCAGAGGACCTTGGGCCTTGAGCTGACACCTCAAATCCACCTAATTGTCCGGCTATGATGAAGTGATCCGGGGCCTGCATGCAAGCATGCAATTCCATTGACAACCAACACAACTTTGGAGAACGAGCAGCCTCAAGTAACCCTCACAAAGTTCGGCTATGTTGAACAAACAAGCGCAGTGTATACGAGTGCTGGTGATCACGCCTGCAAAATATTACGTCGCTGTACGCTGCAAAACAGCTGAAATTTCAAAACAAATGTTCCATGTTCTCCTTGAGGGTGCCCCGCTCCCAGCCAGAAAGCACAGGTCAGAAGTACAAGTGCACCAACGTAATTTGCTTTGCTGGAACATCACTAACTGTGACATGTGACTTCAAGAATTATTCAAACCTACAGTTATTTGTTTGATCTATTGCTTCACTAGTAGATGTAAAGTTTAGTGAAATAGTAAAACCTATGAACAGAATGTCTGCGTGTCTTTGTTTTACGCCGTGCTGTAGCAAGAGGGACATACCGTGTTTTTACATGTATAACCTGCAACAAAAATGCAAAAAAATTTATGAGTAAAGTCGAGTGCGGGCTATATAATTTTGCCTTGAAGTGTGGCTTCATCGCAGTGTGGCAGTGCGGTGAAGCTGCATTGTAAGGTCAGGTTCTCTGCCACTTAGTTTCGTTGTCTCCTAGGGAATCCTACCCTTGCATGTTGAAACTCCCCTCTCCTCTCCATGGTCATTCATTCTCCACTTCCTTATGGAACACCATTTGCGTTTAATAGTTAGCAAATAGTGCACGCAGCGACGGCAAACCAGAACTGGTATCACGATGAGCTGCACTCAATGGTCATCCTAGTGCAGCAGCTGTTATTAAAGCTTTCACACGACTGGAGCAAATTGCAATTTGAGCTTTTGGATTGTGTACGTCAACTGTACCCACGGTGCTCAGTACTGTGCCAAGTGCTTCGCAATGTGGCTCAGTCGCGTTTGCTCTACAGCCATTGCCCATGCAAGGGCAGCTCTGACCACACTGTCATCCTTTGTCATGCTAGCTGCAAAGAGATCCGATTCATGTCACATGACTGATTCACCTGTGACCATGTTCGTTGTGTAAATCCAGATTTATCATCATCATCGCTGAAGAGGGCAGGGGAAGAGGCGCTGGTCGAAGGTACAACGTGGACGAGTAACGTGTCTGCGAACAGAGACTTCTTGCAAGGATTTCAGCGTTGTTGTATGCAGTTATTTTTGCGAGTTATATGTGCAGATTTTCTTTTTCTTTCTGGGCTGTTTTGATTGGGAGTGTGGTTTATACGTGGAAAAATATGGTACTTCCATTTTGCCGGCTTGTTTCTACATTGTGGAGTCGTGAACGAAAAAAAAAAAACAAAAAAACAGCAAAGCTATCTCAAAACATGCACACATCGAAGGAACCCTTTTAATGTAGTGCATAAAAAGCTAAACATCAATGCAGATGTTCTTGTACACAGTCCACAAAATTCTGTATGGTGTAAAACAAGACAAATGCAACAGCTTGTGTGTGAGACCATCACCGGAACTATGCCGCGCAGAAACAATGAGAGAAAAAATAATTAAGAAGGCGGGGCCCATAACGTACACACGATGCGATCCTCTGGCTCCAGTATGGGAGAATGCAAGAAGGAATTTCGCTTGTGGAGCTAGATGGGGCAAGTGGAAAGAGTGCATGCTGCCGTGAAGCATGCCTCCTGGAATCATGGGTTCAAGACACTTCGAGTACTTCTATACTACAGTAAAACGTCGGGGAAACAAATTTCTCAAGATGATAAAAAGTTTGTATCACCCATAACTCTCATCAGCCAAAAACTAGGGGCATGTGACTATAAAAGTTTTCGAATACGAATCGAATACAAATATATTGAATAATGATGTGCTCAAAGATTTATTAGCAAGTTAGTTTTTTCAACATGTCCAAACATTGCAATTATACTGACAGTGGTAAAAAAATTAAACTAGTAAGGCATTATACTAAAAGGTATGTATATGGCTCATGTTAGCTTTGGAAAATTGAGTAATTTCCGCTGATTGTCTGTTCTCACCAACCTGTGCCTTCTGATATTGCATCAATTTCCCGTAAACTAAGAGGTATGCGACCTTTACCAGTTGTCACTCATTGGATTTTCTGTCAAGCAGTAAGCTCAGGATTGGGCCCGAAAGCTGCCAAAGAGTGCATCCTCCCTGTTGGCAAACCTGTGCGCTTTGCTACTGAGAGGCTGGCTTTCCTGCACACCTTAATCGTCCAATGGCTAAGCGGGTTTTACAGGGGAAATTTCTTCAGCAGCATGAAATTATTGCAAAGTTCAGCACAAAATCAGACACTTTCTTAGATTAGATAGGAATAAATGCTGAGAACCATGTTTTCTCTTGCACAGCCACCAATGTAATATAGTATTCGATAATATTCACAATTTTCAAATATTTGCAGAATGCTACCAAAAACGTAAAAATCTGGAAATTAAAGGGGGTCGCGGCAATGAACTAGCCAACTTACTCAAAATTTCCTATTTTTCCCCCCTAATAATAAGACTTATTTGATGGCTAAATACTTGTAAAAAGTATGCAGAATTTTTTTTTCAAAAATTTCACTTTTGTTTGGAGTGTTGACTTCGAAATCGGGAAGAAAAGATTGAGGACGCTTAAGCTTTGCCTTTAAGAGGAGAGTGCGATAGCATTCAAAGTTCCTTGACTGCTTCTCACGCTTCCCAGCAACTGGAGCGTATGTAACCGTACTGTTTACCGGAAAACACTGGCTGCGAACACTATGCACGATGGCGGGCTTTCTGGTAGAAACGCAGCAAAGGTGAGCGCCAGCTGGAGGTATTGCAAGGAACCGGGAGCGCCGCTCCGTGGCCCTCAAGACACCCACGCGCCAGCGCATGCAAATGGTGGACGCCACGGCCAGTCTGTGAATGGTGGAAATGCTGGAAAAGGGGTTTCTTTGAGTTTTCGTGTAACAGAATTACGTTTTCTTGTATAATCAAATTACAATCCGAGAGCTATCATGTGTGTAGGTTGTGTGTAAGTTGCACTTTACGATTTTTCTGTGTATTTTAGCTTGAGAAATTCAAATAGTTGAGTAGCTTCCTTAGTTGAATGTCCTTTTGCCAAAATGACATCTGCACCGACACAGACGGTGGCTTTTCTGCGACAAGGAGCCCTTAACGCTATTGTGCTAAAATCGGGCTTCTGGAGGCGCTACCACATTGTTGATCGTGCGAACGCAGCTTTGTGTTGATGCAACGCTGTGCCACCATCTTGGTATTGTCATAAACATGAGAGCAAAGGTTCAGACAGCCACAGCGTTGCATTTCATGCAGAAATATAAGCAAAAAAGTGAGCGCAAAAAGGGAAAACTAGCACTGCAGTTCGTTATTGCAGTCGCGTGGGGTGCATGGAACGCACCTATTGGCTGACATGAATTTGAATGACTGGCACTCTTGCTTCAAGCACATTTTGTCAGCAGTGAGCTACGCACTTCACATTTTTCGAGGCCGACATTCCAAGATCTGCCTGGTTATTTGGAATTACTTTAGTTGCTACGTCCTAGCCTATGCCTGATAGTGATAAGTGCATGATTTGCGCAAGGTAAGAGAATCTGTTTACTTTTCTTTGTGGTGGCGAAGCTACTTTGTATCTAGGGTGGTTTCTAGAGCTAGTTGCTAATTCATGATCAAAAATAACGTACAGCGCGAAGAACAAGGACTGCGAAGACGACATACACAGCGCTGTAAAACACTAGGACTTGCTGAGGAACAGGGAAAAGACGAAGAGCAAGGGCCCATTGTACTAGAAATGAAGTGAACTAGGGTGGTTGCTTGAGCTAGTTGGTAATTCATGATCAAAAATAATGTACAGCGTGAAGGACAAGGACTGCGAAGACGACATACACAGCACTTTGTATCGTGCACTGTGATGAGTGCAAAGGTAGAAAAGTTTGGAATTGTTATCGGCCGTCAAGGACGACAGGACTTGGAATACTTAGATAAGGCCACCCATGGAAGCGAATGCCACCAATATTGTTGACGCAGGAAGACTGGGTCATGTGTGACTGCAGGCTCATGATATATGCCACGTGTTTGAAAATGGCCAACAAGTTTCAAAACACTCCTTTCTTCTTTCTTTACAAAAGGGGCGAGAAAAGTTGGAGTCATCCTAAATCCATTTTAGGCATGATCATATCACCGAAATTGTACTGTAATAATGGAAAAACTTGAAAAATTCTTACGGTAGAATGCTCCCTAGGGGGCACACTTCGAGCATACAGTAAAACCTCGTTAAACTGTACCCACTTAAACAGTAGTTTCGTTTTAAATGTAGTAAAGTCAAATCCCTGACTCAGCGGCCATTCAACACAATGCATTTTGTATCCGGATAAACTGTACCAGCTTATTGCGCACATATTGGTTAAGATGAAGCGTTTCCAATCTTCGTTGCGCAATCACGGTGGTGCTTCGTCCCCATCAGGCAGCCAGGCAGAACAACGGCCTCCAAGCACCCTGTGCATTTGCACTTGAAGCCACATCAACATCAACATCATTTCGGCGTCGTGCCACTGAGCCAGAGGTGTACTGTGGCTTTGTGTCATTGTACAAGCTAGAGGACCCACACCTCAGAGGGTGCTCAGCAGAGAAGAAAAATTGGACAACATTTGTGCTACCAGACGTGACACGAAGAAGTCAGCTCTAGCAGGTGACAGGGATCTAATGTTGACTATGGTACGTGGCATTTGGAATGCGAAGTTGCTCGGCAGAGATGCTGCGACCACGAGGAGATGTCGGCTACGAGGTTCAACTTTTCGCCATCGTTGCCTCTGTTGTTGCCGAAGTGCTGCCTAACGACAGTGATGAGGACGACACAGAAAGCGCCAGCACAGGTGATTCAGGCCCAACAGTGGCAGAAGCTACACGTTACGTCAGCCTCGTGAATGCAATTGTTGCAACGAAATCAGCACCCCACAATCAAAAAGGCGCCCGCGACTTCTGCAACGCATCTGCGCGCGTGCACGGAGAATATGCAACGCCAACGAGGAATCTGCCATGCGAGTGTTTGCTGAAAAGAAGGGGCTGGCTGAAAAGCTGGCATGCAGCTTCAGTAAGAACCGCTGCAACATCAAACAAAAATAAAATTTTTTTCATGCGAAGTGAATAAATACTGCATGTTGCTGCTTTTTCATCACACTCTCTGTGAGTTCCGTTTTTGACAGGTAAGTGGGCGATCTCATGCTCTTTGGTTAAGCAGTACTACCATTTAGCGCGTACTTTTTCCTAACTCCGGCCAACTACAGTTTAGCGAGGTTTCACTGTATAACCAAAATTTGCTGTGGGTCCAAGTGAAGGGGAAAATTGGTGTTTCTTGTAGGTTACGGTGTAAGTTTTTCTTCTGAAGGAACTACTTCACTCAATATTTTGTGTAACACATTAACAAAAAGCAGAACGAACACATATGCAGCCCCTCTGAAACACTAATGGACCGCACCAACTGTGCTGCTCCCAGATTGCTAGCTGGCACCTCATTCTGAGCAGTTCGGCTAAAGGATTAAGTCATTCATGCTTGTCTTTGTTGGTCGTGTCAAAGTTGTCCCTGGCCACATGGTTTTTCAGCCTCATTTAAATTACTGCTGAAACGGAAGATGGCTGATTTGCTCGCTGATAATTGGCAGTGCACAGCATTGCCGGTGAAAAGCAAGTGCAGCGCTATAGATTTGGAAACAAAATGCTTCTAACTGATGAGACAACCATTGCAAACATGCTTGCATCAGAGCGACGATAGCAGCAAAGATGCGGTAGGACAAGTGGCCTGAACGTTGTCCTCACAGGAGGCCCTGTAGATGATTCTGTCCCTCCTGGGCATCGTTTTCATGAGAAACCTTCCATTGCACTAGGTGAAAGACCTGGATCCCTTGGAGAAGGATGTCGACTAGCTTCACGTAAAGCAAGCAAGGCCGATGGACATGGGGTCTTCTCGTGCAAGCCAGTGAGAAGTATGTGGTTGGTGAGGTGCCTGTGGTGATCTCACCCCAGCATTTCTCCTGGATTTCTCAAGCTGACAAGCTGCCGTGGCGACCTTCTCGCATTTTTTAAAAGGCCCCTATAGGGGTCACCAAAATGATGCTTCAGCAGAGCTCGCATATTGCTTACTGCATGGGAGCCCTCTTTGTAGTTGTTAAAGCAGTGCCATTCTTGAATGTCGACAGCTGCGGCTTGTTACACACGACTGGAGCACGCAGGAAACAGAGAGATCATGCACAAGGCAAGCATATGTAGTATTTAATGGCACCAAGCTCTCATTAAGGGGGGACGCAGTCTATGAAAACCGAAAAATCGCGAAAAAGTCAATTTTTGGAAAACCACATATTAGGTCAGCATGTCTTACAAGCTACTATTTCTGTATATATCAAGGTCTAATTCGTCACAAAACTATTTCAAATAAAGTTTATAAGGAGCCGCGGGTGCCCTCGAGCGGTGAGCGAGCGCTCAAAATACCCCTACTTGGTGCGAACGCCATTTCTCCACCGCTACCCTGAGCGCCGCCATTGTGGTGTTGTTTTGTTAGTGCATTCTTGAGCTTTTTTTTCCCTGCCACTCGGGGCAGCGGCGGCAGTGAGGGAGAGGCGTAAACGGCTCATGATTGAAGAGCTCGCGAGAGCTTTCAAGTTTCCCGCGGCTGAGACGCGAAGGAGCCCGCGACTCCCATTGGCTGCTGCCTGCGATGACGTAGTGGTCTCCTGTAAAATGCTTCCGGTCGTCGTCTGCTTCGGCTCCTCCATCGCCGGCGCCCTTTGTGTGTTCCGCTTGCCATCGTCTATCTTTGCAGCCATTCGCATATTCTCAAAGTTTCTACCGTCTTTACGAGACCATTGTTGCGTTTAGCCTGTCAATTGTTGTACGGTCGGCCACGATGTGCCCAAAGAAACTCAAGATGCTATGTGCGTTCGATGCAAGGAAGCGTTCTATGAAGCTTGCCCACATGGCGAAGCTCGCCGCTCGCCGTGCGCCAACGATGATCGCACCGATGGTTCCTGAGGGGCATCCTCTGCTTCATCTACGCAAGAGCGTGGTTGCGTCGACTCTTCTAGCAACGTGACTCCTGCTCCACTGGCACGAGAATTTGTCATGACGAGTGCGCCTGGTGTCTCGTGCTCATCGACAGCGGCTTCCTCCTCCTCTTTTTCATCTGCCTCGGAGGGTGCGATTGCGTCATCCACTGTGCACTTGAAAACACATTTTCTGATGTGTGAGGAGAAAGAGGCGGCGGATAAAAAACTTGCTACACTGCAACGAGGACTTGGCGCTATGTCAGCGACAGAGCGAAAATTTCAAGCAATGGAGCGCGATCCTGAAGCTGCCGCCGCTACAAGTGAAGGCAAAAAATTTCTCCTTGTGCAAATGGATGCCCTAGGCGACCTTATATCCGGGAACCTGTGCCAGCGGTGCTTCGTGACTGGGATGAAGGTTCAAGGAGGCACCCAACTTGGACTTGCAACAAAGCTTGAGCTGCTATGTTTACATTGTGGAGTAGCTGCAAGCTCGTGGAGTTCTGCTGGTTAGGACGACTCAACGGCCTTTGATGTGAATATAAGAGCCATTGTGGCAGCAAAACAGATAGGGTAGTGACAAACAGCCCTCACCCTCAATGACTTTTAGGCAGCAATGAACGTGTCCCAGCTTGGCCTGCGTCATAGGACTTTTCAGAAGCACTTGAAGAAATCCAAGGAACCGCAGACACAGTGCATAGACAAGTTCCATGCAGAATCTGCTTCTGCTGTGAAAACCACCTACAAGGAAATGGATCCATATTTCAGCAGGGATGTCACAGTGAACTTTGATGGAACATGGCACAAGCATGGCCACATGTCCCATATACGAGTTGGTGCAATAATTGAATATCATACGGGCCTTATTTTGGATGCCATTGTTTTATCGAACCAGTGCTTTGATTGCCAAGAGGACCAAAGCCTGGAGACCCAGGCTACGCAACCTGGTAGGAGGATGGAGGCTGAGGCAGCTTCATCCTTTTCTCACGTTCGATGTCAAAGCACAACCTCCGTTACACAATGCTCGTGTCTAATGGAGATAGTGACACCTTCCCTGCCCTTGTACAAGAAAATGTTTATGGACTGGTCCCCATTTCGAAAGAGGAATGCCTGAACCACGTTCAGGAGAAGATGGGGACAGCACTGCGCAACCTTGCGCAGAAAAGTGACAAGGCTTTAGGAGGGAAGGACAGCTCGCTACAAAGGCCCTCCTCGACAAGTTGACTATTATGGCTGGGCCCTATGGAACAATTCCAATGATGTGGCTGCAATGCAGCGTGCAGTGATGGCATCGTACCACCATGTGACATCGACGGACGAGGATCCTCACCATGACTTGCGCCTTGAGGGTGCAGACTTGTGGTGTCGTCATAACGTCAGCAAGAGTGATGGTGTGCCACCTCCGAAGCATCGGTACAATCTTTCAGGCTATGTTGCAGAAGCAGTGCTACCTGTTTATGAGCGCCTCTCACAGGCTTCTCTTCTGCAACGCTGCCTGGAAGCAAAGGCGCAGAATGCATCAGAATCATTTCACTCCGTGCTGTGGTCCCTGATGCCCAAAGAGCAGCATGTGTCGCCGATTGCTATGGATACAGCACTGTATGAGGCAGTTTTAAGATATAATGCTGGCTGCCACAGTGCCACCCAAAAGCTATGCTCATCAGTGGGGCTAACACCTGGCCACCTGGCCATTCAACGGACTGCCGAGAAAGATTCTCTGCACTTGAAAAAGGCCAAGAAGCGATCGCAAGAGAAGGTGGGAAGGCGGCAAAAGAAGAGAGTGCCTAAGGACGTCTCCAGTTATGCAGCAGGGTCATTTTAGACCAATATATGTGCTCAAAGCTTTCAAAGCTCATTTTCTCGAAATGACTCTTTTGGCTGGTGAGGCTGCTTGTTCCAGCAATATCTCTGTAATCGTTCATCAGATTTCCAAAAGTCTTTTTTATCGTGTGTCTGAATAAATTTCCGAGGGCGAGACAAGCCCATTTTTTGTATATTGTGTCTGTGATTTGTGATATTTAACCAAATTTGATTGATAAAATCTTAATCACAAACACTGAATTCGGTGGTCTGCTAATTTTTCAGCAAGGAAATTTTAAAAAGCGGCTCTTTCTTGCCCTGAGCTATCCATCTGGGGACCATCATAGTGAATTTCACAGTTGCAGCACCTTTTCAAATTTCTCCAGGCCTGGGATGAGACAACCACGTGCACCATTCTGACATATTGCTGTAACTTGAGAGCCAGTGAACATAACTGCATGAAATCTTGTAGTTCTACTAATGCTTATGCTATGAGTCTATCCTGAAAAGTTCATTAGGATATCTCAAACAAAAGGTTGGTATCCAAGGGCAGCTTCCCCCCTTAATTCAGACATGTTTGGTTCCGCACCAGTTGATTCAAACACTCAAGAGTGCACCAAGTGAAGGTGCTGCAAATGCGCAATGCAAAAGTGGCACTAATAGACAGCTAAAATAGAATGGTAGAGTCCGTGTCACTATAGTCATTGGCACAAATTGTATGGTAATGACAACAACACTTTGCATCTTTATAGCATTGCATTGTGGGGATGCGCGACTCTGACGTGTCCCCTGATATGTTGTTTTCCCGCATGGCTCGCATGGCCTGGCGCCCGCGGCGGTCGGAGTGGTTGAGGCGCAGTACGAGAGATGGCGCAAGTGTTGCGCTGCTAACGCCGCCGACAGGCGGGGTTACTTGGGCGCCAAAAGAGAAGGCGCTTCCTCTTTCGTTCGGGACAGCAAGCATTGCGGACGTGCCGTGCCGCGCGTGCGCCGATCCATGCTTCTGCGAGACCGTCTCGCGTGGCCGCCTTCGAATGTGCCACCATTCGCGTGACCGTACGCGTGAACGACCAGGCGTTGGGATCCAGCATGGGGCGAACATATTCGCTCGCTATCCGGTCGCGGTGAGTCAGACTTCCTAGATTTGTCGCGCGCCCATCGGCATGTTTTGGGGGGATAGCAACTCGGCTAGCAGGCATTGATTTATGAAAGGTGCAATAAATGCCCTTGTGATTGTTCGTACTACTGTGTTGTCGTTCCTTTGTCCCAAGAGCAAGGGTGGGAGAACCCCACAGCATTTACTGACATGCAGGACACTAACTACCACGTTGGACACCCATGCCTTCAGAACTGCACAATTCTCATCCATTATTGCGTTGGAGCCATGATTGCATTTTGGTTCACGGTTGTGGGCTTCTCACACCCATACTCTTGAGACAAAGGAACGACAACACAGTAGTGCAAACAATCACAAGGGCATTTATTGCACCTTTCATAGATCAATGCCTGCTAGCCGAGTTGCCATCCACAAAACATGCCGATGGGCCCGCGACAAATTTAGGAAGTCCAACTCACCGCGACAGGATAGCGAGCGAACATGTTTGCCCCATGCTGGATCCCAACGCCTGGTCGTTCGCGTGTACGGTCACGCGAATGGTGGCGCGTTCGAAGGCGGCCACGCGAGACGGTCTCGCAGAAGCATGGATCGGCGCCCACGCGGGACGTCCGCACCGCTTGACGATCTCGAACCAAAAAGAGAGCGCCTTGTCTTACCCGCACCCAAGTAACCCCGCAGCAGTGCAACACTCGCGCCATCTCTCGCACTGCGCTTGTACCACTCCGACCGCTGCGGGTGCCAGGCCACGCGGCGAAGCCGCACTGCAGGAGATCGGAGCTACGTGGGAAAACAAGATATCAGGGGACACGTGAGAGTCGCGCATCCCCACACGGTAAGGTGCACATGATCTTGCTGGAGTTTTAGCTTATCTGTAAACGTATTACCCACAGTGGATTATAGAGCTACCCAAGTGATTTTATATGAGTCACCTAAACCACCACTCCACTCGGCTGTTACCTTGCAGAGGGACACGGTGTCGCAGTTTGACATGTCACCAATCGCTAAATTTGCAGCCCACAATAAAAACAAAGGCGGTTCATGGCACTCGTGAAAAGAAACCTCAAGACCGACCATGACTGTGTAGCTCACGTCAGCATGAAGTACAAGCAGACAGCACTTGCTGTCATGAAGCACAAGCAGAGAGCACTTGCTCTGTGTCAAAAGTGCTCGAGTGTAGTGGTAGATTGTCATCGTGTATTCTCTTACCGTTACTTCCTTCTTTTTTAGCGAAATAAATTAACCAATGTTCCATCTATTACAAACAACATTTGTTCACTATAAAGTTGAAAAAATGAATGACGACGCAATGCGAATAGCCAATTGGATATCTCACCCAACAGACATCACGCGCCCCTACTACGTAGCAACAAACGGGAAGGATGAAAACTCAGGGGAGTGGCGTCGCTGTGATCATTAGTGATGCACATGTTTAAAATCCTAAGTTAAACTAAATAACAAATTACAAATGGCTGTAAATAATAGTTTTAGAATTAAACACTATCACCCTGGCCTCCATTAAGCCCTCTGGCAACTTAGATGGCCCCTCACCAAGTCAGGCCATTTTGAGCTGAAAAGCGCAGAGCATACATGGCATGATGAAGATTGTGTTTGCAAAGTATTACATCGCTACACGCCGGGGAAAGATCTGTAATTTCAAACCTAAAGCAGTCTTTCCTTCTCCTCGCAGCCGCCGCGCTCCAAGCCGGAGGATGACGTACTCGCGTGCCTGTGCCTACGTACTGGTGTCCGCAGTATGACATCGCTCGTGGTGACATGTGACGAGAATTATTCAAGACATCTGTTATCTGTGCGATCTGTTGCTTGAATTGACGAATTGAAGTTTAGAGAAATAATAAAACACACAAACGGAATGTCTGGGTGTTTTTTGTTTTACTTCGCACCGAAGCAAGAGAGATGTACTTCCACTTCGTCTGCTTGTTCCCACGGCCGTGCGGTTACGTGTGTAGGTAGCGAAACTATGCCATTTTCTACCATGTTCTAGCACAAGATCATGCTCTGCGATCCGCTTGTTCTGCCTCAGTATTCGTGTAGCATTGATTTATACTGCTAGTCATGTTTCCTTGTGCACAGTGCACGAATGAGACAACAGCTCGCGCACGACGCCTCCAGCGGAAATGCGTCACCAAGGGGTGGAGGAGGAATGAAAGCGGGGCTTGTGACGTATGCGTCACGCGATCCTCAGCATAGGAGAACGCAGGGAAGGAATTTCGCTTGCGGAAGCTAGAAGGGGCGAGTGGAGAGAGCGTCTTCTTTGGCAGTGGAGCCCGCCTGCTGAAATTGTGAGTTCGCGGCACTGAAATATTTCTAGTTCGGCTATTAAAGGGAAGCTGAAAGCTTTTCCAGAAAAAATGAGTGAAGAGCAGTACGCCGTGGTTTACAACCCCCTGAATTCGCATATCGCATCGAAACTGAGCGAAAGAAAGCACAAACATATTTTATTTCGACGAAAAGTGCAGCAGCAGACACACCCAGCTCGCGCGCCTCATTTCCGCCTGTGATTGGTCGGGCGCCTCGTGACGTCAACAATGGTGTTCGTCCGGACCGACTGCTGCCGCTACACACGAAGCACGGTGCAAAGTAGTTTGGTGGTGTTTTGCTGAGACGGTCATGGAAATTTTCGAGAGCTTGCGTTTCTCTGAGGAGTTCGGCGTTAAGTCCAAACTCTACGAGAGTGATTTTGCGCGCGACGGTGACGGGCGACGGCTTCGAGCGACAAAACGGGCCGTCACTTGAACAAATCGCTCGGTGTTGTCGCTCGATCACTCGTTTCTAGAAATCTAGAACTCGTCGCTCGTCGCCCGGAAATGCTATGAGCGACTAGCCAATTGTGCGAAGCCGAAACTGGGTGTACATAACTCAAATACTACTGTTTGTCGCACGGAACGAGCAAACTATTGAATTTTACACGTGCAAGAATAAGAACCTAGTGCAAGACCTTCAGAAATATTTTGTGCTCCTTCTTCAGTAAAATACATCAACTTAAATTGATAAAGCATGCGTCACGCTAGTTTCGGCGCGTATATTGCTGCCCTCATACCGAGAAGTTGTTGCTCAAAGCCGTCGCTCGCGTGGAGTTCGGCTTGCAGACGACGAGTGAACGCGACAGCCATCGCCTCGCTTGTAGCGCAGCCGCTGTTGCGTGCAAGATCACTTGTAAGGGGTTTATACTTGTACATACCACATTTACGTACACACTTGTACATACTGCATGTACGAGCCGATTGCGAAGAGCCGGCCTCTCCAAGAAGCAAAAAATGCTGGTGCAAGCACTGCTTTCCCCGCGAACGAAGGCGAAGTGTTAGCATCTCCTTGTGTTGGAAATGTTCTTTGGCGAGTATGTTTTTTGCTAAGCTGCATTCAGCGTTCCAGTTAGTACATTTCAGGGCAAACAACTGTAGTGTTAGGTTCCTGCATGCCTTCTCGTAGAACGTAAGCGGTGATACAATCTTCAGCATATGTGCACTGCCCCAAAGCTGTCGGCAATCTACACAGACGGTTTAAACGCGGGAAAAGTTTGCCGGCTGTTGTAGCACGTGTAGTACAGAACCTTCATCAGCGTGCCATCCGCACGCTACTTGTAACCGCCGAATTCCGTCGGCTTCGTGAGATGGACGGTTTCTTATGTGTGCGAGAGAAGGGGGAGCGCAGCATCTTGGCGTGAGCAGGCTTTCCAACACATGCAAACTTTACGCTTGCACTATGTTATGGTAGCTGCATGCAGGCTGTTTCACAACACATGTGCGAATAGAAAATTCGCGGCGCTTGGCGATGAAACTTGCGTCAAGGGTGGGCGATAAACATGCGCCTTCCGTTCAGCGTGCTAACTTTTTGTTTTTTTAGGAGAACCCAAAGCACACATTATTGATAAACTCCGGTAGTAATCGTCACGGAAGTGGTTAGAGCACAACACTTGTTCTTGAGCACTTGAAGTTGTTTCGCTTCACAGCAGCCTCACACTTAGCTGAAAGCTTCTCGTCTTGCAGGAACTAATGGAAGATTGGAACATCGTCACGGCCGCTGGTGTTCGTGCAAGCGTAGGCTGCACAGAACGCCGGCATGATCGGCCTACAAGTTTAATTGATGCTGCGCACGTCAACTACCACTCCTATATACACACAAATAAAGGAATGTAGGGTCGAGCGAAGCAAATTAGGACGGAACGCACGCAGAAATAAGCCCGGTTAGGCACGGTCGCGGAGACTGCGAAGGAGCGGAACAAAAGTGTTGACGTCACTAAGCCGTGGTTTCCGGTCTCCGCTCGCATCGTCAGCGTCAGCAGCAGCGCGCGGCACTCGACGGGGGGCGGAGCTACAGCGCAATTTTAACCGACGATTGCGTCGCTCCTAAGTGAAAAATCCCCCCCAAAATTTTACCTTCATGGTTTATAAGGTTCCGGCATCCGTATATGAGCGTCTTATTGAATTCGACAGACTTTTCAGTTTCCCTTTAATGATCAAATTCGAAAAATTTTTGCAGAATGCTCCCTACAGGACCCATAACAACTTTTAGTGTATAACCAAAATTTGCTATGGGCCTGGTGAGGGCCCTTTAAATAATTCACACTGTCCTTGTCAGGTGAACTCGTGGTGCATATCAGTTATGATGTGCATTATTATAACCGATACCGTGGCATGGAAGCATTGTAGTAAGAGATTTATTTTTCCTCAAGGTACACACAAAAGCACATGATGATATGGCTGCTCATTGTTATATGTAATATACAGTGCAGTCCACTTACAATGATACCACAATGACGATATATCGGTTACTACGATGAGTCTACTTAAGAGTATCAGAGAGAGAGACAAAAGGGGAGGAAAGACAGGGAGGTTATCCAGTGTAAGTACCGGCTGGCTACCCTTTGCCGTGAAAAGGGGTAAAGGTAATGAAAGAAGAAAGAGGAAAAAAAAATTGAAAAAAAAAATTCACACAGTAACGCGATGCTAAGCGCTACAACATTCAAAGACGGTCGTGCAATTTACAAGTCCTTAAAAACTACAGCAGAGCCCTTAAGGTGTTGAGTGCTGAAACCCATCCCCTCTGTTACCGGCTTGATGAGTATCAATTTATGCATTAGGGCTATAAAAAAAAGAACACATATATAATGATGTTATTCACCGCATATTGGATATAACAATCGAAATTCTGCTTTGTGGCTGGTGTTTTCCTTGCAGAATAATGGTGAAATCTGTGTTGCTAAGTTCTCCTTAACTGAGAAAAGGCGAAAAGTTTGCAAACGCGAGTTTGTATTTGCCGCCATTACAGCACAGCGCATCGCGCCAACGCGCCGATTGTGAAAACCATAGAGAGCATTACAAGTTGGCGCAGCATGCCACAAGATGGCGCCAGCTGCTTTGCGTGCGCGTCACTGGTGAGCACACACGCACACAAAAAAAGAAAAGCGAGAAGCAAACCATGTCTGCACTGCATTTCCACAATCTCCTTCTCGTCCTCGGCAAGCGTGGACATGCGCAGCAGATGCAGTGGTGGGTGTGCCGACAAGGCGCGAAAGCTGCGTTCCTTGAGACAAAGCTGCAAATTTTGCAAGACTCAAAGCACGAGCTCGCGCAGTCAATGAGATCAACGATTCTGAAAACCGTGGGCGCCACGATCATGAAGGCTAGAACCAGTGACCATGCGAATCAACGGAAACAGCGGGCTTTGTGCACCAGGGCGAAACCTTCCATGTGTGAACCCAACATGGCGGCAGCTGCTGACATTACTGAACTCTGGGAGCACGTCGCTACGAGCGATAAAATAGGTGGTGCTTTGATGGACAAGTTTATGAGTGCAGATGGCACTGCCTCGTCCTGCGAAGAACCTCCAACAGGCCGATCGTCGTCGCGACAGACAGCGGTGTTGTGCAACGGAGGCGATGACAGCAGTGGCAGTGACGATGAGACTGCCATTGGCCAGTCTTTGACACCAACCCCACTGTTCACGCAAAGTGCACTGTCAATAGAGTCGCTCATTGATTTCATCCATGCTAAATTATAGCCATCACTGTTGTGAACCTGGAACTTCCACGAAAGCAAGTGCAGATTTTTATTTCAGTGCCCTCAACGCTTGACATGCAGTTTAGAGGTATAAATAAACGTTTTATTTTTCGCACACAATTTTCTAGGACGCCAATTTTTTTACCCTAAGAGGGAAATTTGGTTTTGGAGCTATGAGGGTATGTTTGGCAGCTTTTGTTTCTTTTTTTATAGCAGTCAAGATATAACGATGATTGGTTAAACAATCGGATTTTTTGTTCTTGATATTGTTATACAGTAATGCTTTGTTAACTCAATGTAGTAAAACCAGAAAAAATTTCGAGATTAGCAGATTTTCGAGATAAGCAAAGATGTGGAAATTGCAGTGAAAAGCCAAATTCTTTCTAAAAGATTCACTACTACTGACCAGCTTTTCAACAAGAGCTCCTGAACTGGTTCTTCATAAAGGGACAAGGACACGCACAGTGCTTTGTCCCTGTGTGTCTTGTCTCGTCTTTTAGTCGCACTACCGTACACCCCTTGAAGATGCATTACCAACAAGCCCACACTGCAACCCTTATGTGGTCTGGTCTGCTTCATGATAGCACTTGGACCTAGAAAGGCATCCTTGAACTGCTTCACACATCGCATGAGCAGATCTTTCCCGCCGTTGCACTCAACTTTATTTCGCAGCAAGCAAAGCATGCTTCTTGCTTCAGCTGATGTCAGCACCTCTCGAGGTCTTTCGTTGTCGCCGTCTTTGCTGTACCCTCCGTTTGCAGCCGTTCCAGCGATTGCAGTGACAGTAAATTCACCTGGCACATCCTGCCCGCATAGCACGTACTCGTGAATGCTCACGTCGCTTTCTGTGGCACCATTCGTGGTAAGTTTGTGCCGTGTGCATTGCATAAGACACTATGCAACGGACACAGCACGGACTTACCACGAATGGTGCCACAGAAAGCGACGTGAGCATTCATGAGTACGCGCTATGTGGGCAGGATGTAGCGGAACACACGCGGCAGATGCATTTATCTGCCGCGTGCATTTATTCGTTTATGCATAGATGCATTTATTTTACCCTGCACAGAATAAAACTAAAATCGAAATCACACCGCCGATGGTAAATCACGTGCATTGCATAAAGCAAACGAAACTAACTGCGTCAAGGGTGCCATTTTGCAGGGCCTGCCTGCCTCTGTGCACGTCTCTCCTGTCACAAGACGTGCCACACGGTTGCTTGAGAAAGCTGTTATGCCGCAAGGTTCCAACTTGACATTCGGGGAAAGTGTCTGCTTTGTGGTAGGTGTGGCAGCCTCACACGAAGCTTGTTAAACATTCTGGTGATGGAGTTTTTGTTCCGCTCTCAGACAAGATTTCGAGATATCTGCAATTCGGCCCAAAAATACTTCTAATGAAGGGCGATAAATGCATGGCACATATGAGAAATAGTTTGATGCTGTGCAATATTTCGACCAAGCCAATTTTTCGAGATATGCGAGTTTGAGTTAATGAAGTATCATGGTAGTTATAAGTGGGTTCGGCAATAGTAGATATTTGATTCGATTTGGCAATATTCGAGTATTCGCTCACCCTTATCAGTAACAGCACCTACAGATCACCACTGATATTACAAATCTCAAACAGCACTGTCAGCACTTGAAACAGTTCACAGGCAAAAGGAAATTAGCCATTTTTGATATATCTAAACTGTGCTTGAAGGAACCTTTTACAAACTATGTTCATCATAACAATCCACCTACTTCTGCCTCAAATGAAGCTACGATTTAGCGCCCCCAGCAATGATGCGAAAGGTGTATAAGGAATATTTTAGTCCTCCTCTTAGGTTCGTCACAAGGCGTATTTTAGTGAAGTTTAATACATTGCTCCGGCCTGCAAAATGAGCAAAGAAGCCAACCAGCAAGACCACAGACTGACTCTGCTTGCGGCACCAAGCTGTGAGTCCTCGACACTTACGGGTGGGAAGTGCTGGGGCGGCAGGTTTGGTCGGGCTACATGTGGTGGTGGTTGCTGCGATGGATGGAGCAGGGCAGCCGACACAAAGGGCTCTGTGCGCAGCACAAGGGGTGGCCCTCCCTGTGACACAAATGGAGGCCGCAGGAAAGGCTCCGGCTGCTGGTTCCCGAAAAGGGGTGGTCCCCGTGCATTCTGAAAGGGCTGAATGCCCAGGTGTGCTCCTGCATTGACACACGAGGGGCAGACTGATGAGTTTTGCACAATGAATATCATATTTGTATGAGTGCAATGTAAATACAATTGAGCCTTAATTTAATGAAGCCGATGAAAAGTAATTACTTCATTCAATTGACAACCTCGTTAAATTTTAGAAGTTTTCTAAATAGCGTAATACTTATTCAAAAGCAATGAGTATGCAATTCTCTCCTACATGCACAGTTATTGCAGTTAGTATAGACGGCATGCTTCTTGAGCATGTCCTCTGTTCTTGGGAGCTGGCATATCTTACATACAGGCCAATAACAAGAGAGTTTTAGCATGTCAAGTATAGCCACCTGGTGGCGCATAACTCAACCAATTACAAAGCTAATATTGCAGTAACCAAGCACCGCATTTTTGCAGGTATAAGCCACATCAAAATTTCAAACAAATTATCAGTAAAGTGGGGGTGCAGGTTATACACAAATTTCACCTTGAAGTGTGGCTTTACGGCAACGCTCGTCCCACTGCCGTGAAGCCACACCTCAAGGCAAGGTTCTCCACCATTCAAAATTTCGTTATCTCCTTGGGAACGCCACCCTCTCTACACCCCTGCGTGTTGAAGCTCCCTTCTCCCCTCTTTGATGGTCACCAATTCGCCTTCTCTTTATGGCTAGCCATCTTGCGTATAGTAGTTAGGGAATAGCACAAGCAGTGCCAGCAAACTTGTACATCGCCAGTTCTCCTGGTGCTTGCTCGGTCCAAGCAAAGCACTTTGTGATGCAGCAGTGAGCCAAAGCACTGGTTGGATTTTTGCCTCCGTCACGTTTGCTCCGTCGCCGTTGCCAGTGCAAGGGCTTCTCCATCTGCACTTTCAACCGCTGTTGTGCGAGTCGTGGTTGCTACATTATAAGTAAGCTCGACTGTAATGTCAGATTGAATCCTGTGTATTGAAGACATGTGCAGTAGTTGGCTGTAAAAACAGCGACTGGCATATTAAGGAACAAAATGAACCTGTGTAGTCAAGTTCGCGGACCTTGTTGCAACTGTCTGCACGTGTTATCGGCACTTAGAGATGTAGGGCTTTCTTCGAGGATACAGAAATTTGCTCATCCGCCGGCATTGTACCGTTAACCTTCAAAGAAAGGTGTGAATACCGCTGCTTCCTGTCATAGTATGCTTCATGCACAGTATCTACACACATCTACCGCAACTGGTATGGAATCTTTTGCCCACTTTATCGCCAACGTGTCAATAAGTGAATGGGTGCACACTTGAATATATGCGCACCATGTACGCACAATAAATGACAGACTGCACCGATAGTGCATGTATGGCCGAAGCTGAATGTTTCGTAACAGTCCACAAGGGTAAGAGAGTTACTAGCGATAATACATCTTTGCTAAAAAGTGTTACATATTACGTATTACGGTTACGTTTCAAGCCTTGCGCACAGCAAGAGCGAATTTATTGGAACTAAGTATACCTGTGAGCGATTAAGCAGAAAGAATCAGATAGTGACTGCATCAAGGAAATTTACCGAGTCAGGAATGTGACAAGCCGCTGCTTCAAAATATTTGCCAAATAAAGAACGAAAAGCAAAGCACACTAATCATGATTCAATTCATGAGCGCGAAGTTTAGATAGCTTGTAATACATATTTAGCCTTGCTTTTAAAACAAGAACCGCGCACTGCTCGTGCCGTTCGGACGTAATTTAATTAGCTTCCAAAGCACTTTTGCATGTTCTCTGAAGTTGTGGCCAAAGCTTCATGTCGTCCACCCAGCCACCGCCTGCGATATCTCCTGAAACAAAGGTTTCGCGAGATATCGCCGCACTGGTGTCATACACACCCATTGTAAATGCAGCGCCAACGGAGGCAGCTGAGGCAAGCAATGGACGCGTCACCACGTGATCAAACATGGCAGGGTCCATGGGATCGCCGCAAAAGGGTCCATATGGAACATGATGCGGTTCTACTTCGGCAGTCGCTCATGTCGAGCAGCGTGCGACTTGACAGGTGCGTTTGCAAGCAGCCGCTTGTAATTCAATCATTTGACCATCTGCATCCGCGCAAGTTTTCATTTATTGCCTCGGTATTCCTTTGCAGCGGCAGTGAAATTTTGTTACATTGAAATTACAAACACACTACGTTTATTTAAGTTCTAAATCTATGTTGTTCTAAAGACAAGAGGTTATGTAAAGAATTTCGTTATATCGAGGTTTAACTGTACTACATTATACTACAGGAAGAGAGAGGGCACCTCTCTCTTCAAATGCATGAAAAAATGTGGTTATAACTCCAAGTCAGCATGCGTAATGTAACTGTACTCATTTACGATAGTGCCCTTTAGCATACCGCGACACACACAGGTATTGCGGTAATACCCATCGTGGAACACCTGCAATATCTGTACTACAAGTCCCAGGTTTCACTTGGACCCATATGGCAGTAGTGGATCAGTTATCAATCTATCCTGAAATGTAGTAAGTAACAGGCATGCAATATTCTGCACGGAGGCACGACAAGGGCATGTGGCTTGGAGCTGGCATACTTGCAGTGAGGCAGCATGGAAAGGCACTGCTTCTGAGAATCAGCCCATTGAACCTATACTCCCAGAATGAAAGATCCTATTTCAGTTCGATATTTTTGTGCAGCTGCGCTCACAAACTTTCGTCTCACTCTAAGTGCGCCTAAACTGTGGGCAAACCAGAGCCCCTCGCTACTGAGTGCTTGAACACCCAGTGGCTGAGTGTGCTTTATAGGGGAAATTTTGCCAGCACCGTGAAATGATTACAAATTCAATACAAAATCATACACATATTCTTAGATTAACAGAAACAAATTCTAAGGACCATGTTTGCTCCTGCATAGCCAGCGACATATTTGATTTGCTTTGAATATTCGACAATATTTTAACCTACTTTTCAAATAAAATGTGGATATTCAAGATATAACATTCAATGGTATTAGAAATTTTTGAAGATTCACACATCCCTACAAATAATTTAGCAAAATCAGGTTTCATTAAATCTACATTTGACTCAACACCACACTCAAGCATTACTTAGAGTTGGCACATGCAGGAGCCTGAAAACTTTTTTTGCTACTGATTTCTTGGACAATTCAGGATGGCAGCGCCGACGGGCAAAGACTTAATGGAGGGGGTCTCTACATACCTTCATTTTGCACGCCAGGTCCCAGTCCGGCGGCACCGTTGCGGAACTGGGGGTTCACAAAGATCTTGCCTCGTGGCCCCTCTGCACTGGCCACATTTCCTTGGTGAAAAGCTCGCTGGGGTGGAGACTGCGCGCCAAATCGCACGAGGCCTGGACCGTGCATGGCAAAGGGCGGCGCCACCCACGGCTCAATATGTTGTGCAGCGCCACGGTAGCCACCTCGTGGAGCCCCGCCACCTCGTGGAGCCCCATTGCCTCCTCTCTGTGGCATTCAAGATGGCAAGATGAACTGTGAGTAGGGTTTCGTGTTTCGGTTATTTTTCCTAAAATTCAGGGGTCATTTCCTGATATTTATATTTTTCTCTTTGAATCAGTGTTTTTCAGTGTCTAATTCCAATGCCAGAGAGAAATCAGAGTTTATTGGGGTGGAAAAAACCACATACGCCACTGGAAAAGAAGAAGTCTTGCAGTACCTACTTAAAAACACGATGTGCCCCACAAACAGAAGAGGGTAGGGCAACGCGTTGGTGTTGCGGTTGTTTTTTCCGCTCTGGGAAAGCTAGCAAAGCTTTGCAAGTTTGCTTCCAAAGCCAGGCATGGCTGCTGTATTGCGAAACACAGGAAGGGTTTAGTGCCCTGCATCCCTAGTGTGGTACAGTCAACGACTGAATTTTCGGACGCTCAAATTTTCGGACATGCCTGATATTTCGGACATCTTCGCGGCACCGCCACGAGCCCCATAGAATCAATGTATAAGGACATCTGAAGTTTCGGACGCTCGAACCCCCCGCCGTCCAATTTTCCGGACTTTTTGAAGCGACGGAAGGCCCTTTGGCTCCTCGCGCAGCGCCCTTGCGAAGGAAATCGACTTGCAGCCGAAGCATATCACTGCTTTGAACTACAACTAGCCTAATCTAGTCATGACACACTGATTTGGTCTGGCCACGCTGGCTATGTTCATCGCCGCAAATGGCCGCACTTCCGCTTCCGGCGGAGTTTCCGGAGCTGCGCTATTTCGTTTGTTTGCGCAGGCCACGTTTTGGCTAGCGTGGTGTGTGGTTGTGCTGTTGTGTCAAGTGTGCTCTGCGACGCTAGGCCAAGGTGCTTCGACGCTCGTCAGCGAACTCCACTGTTCACAACTTGAGGATTTCGCTGGCCTTCGATGGCCCCCAGCCCGTGTTCGTCGTCCTCGCCGATGACATCGAAGCGCGGAAAGCAGTACCGTACCCACGGAAATAACTTTTGAACAGTTTTTTGAAGCTGACAACGAGCTCAACTTCTGCACAGAACTGACTGACGAGGGAATAGTCCGTCAGGTTGTGGGGGATTCAGAAGACTCCGATGTTGAAAATGAGGAGTCAATGCCTGCGCCGCCTACAAGCGCCGAGTTGACGCAAGCACTTTGACTTTTTCATCGGTGTACAATGCTGACATGACCCTTGCTCAGATCGAGGCGAATATGATCGCATGCAACCGGAACGCCATCCAAACAACAATCAACAAGTTCTTCAAGCCACTGCAGCAATAACACTGGCTGCCCGACGATGCACATGTACATAATAAACCGGCAGTCGGCTGCATACAGAGTTTTTGAACGCCTCTTTTTATAGCACCTTCATTGATGCTTTGGCAGGGTTTCGGAAGATTGGTACTTCGCCCTTTACCTCTAGATCTGAGAAAAAAAGAAAAAAAGGTGAGATTTTTTGCATGCATTCATTTTTTCGGACTGCCTGAATTTTCGGACATTTTTACGTTCCCTAGAGGGTCCGAAAAATCGGTCGTTGACTGTATATGTGATTCTTCTCACTTGTGGAAAAACGTACGTGGGACAGACAGTAAGGTGCTCAAATGAGCGTCTCAGGGAGCACCATAATAATGTGTGCAACAAGGTACAGGGCCATCTGGGTATTCATTGCTGCGACCACAGGTGTAAGCCCTACTTGGAAAAACGCGAAGTGCTAGCTAAACATAGTTCACCGCTGACACGTGAAATCATTCAGGCAGACGTCATTCGGAAGTTTGATAGCTCATTCGTCAGTTCTCCTTCGATTGCACTTTCATTTCCGGAAATGCCGCACCTTGACAGGGTTTGAATGGCAAGCATTGCAAATGATAGCACTCTATATACAGTCAAACCTCGGTATATTGAACACGGATATATCAAATTATTGCGTATATCAAACACTTTCTATATTGCCTGGAAAATCGCATACAGATTTAATTTTGGTAAATGGCCATGTTTGTCAAAACATTTTTTGTTTTTTGTTTATTTGTTTTTTGTCGCTATTGCCCTGCTCCCCTGAGTATCTTCCTGTATATATTCCATTGTTAAGGGAATAAACGATAGTTGCAAGTAGCGCTCTGTGGTGTATGTTTCTCTTCTGTGTGTCTTGTCAAAATGTTGCGCAATCCAACCTCTAATATGCTATACCAACACGCCCAGTCGTCAACCTTGGCAAGGTAATTGGAGATCGCAGGGAGAGGCCTTCATCCTGCAGTGGACATAAAACAGGCTGCTGCTGATGATGATGAATTATAATTTGCGATACTTCGCTCAGCAGCCGGAGAACAGTAACCCGATTTTAACAGTCACTTGTGAAAAATTTGGTTACCGTATCTATCTGCATAATGATCACACTTTTTTGTCAAGAAAATTTACGCAAATTGACGTGATCATTACGCAGAATTTCCTGTGAAAAGAAAAAAAACATTTTTTTCCATCCCGCGCTTGCTGCGAGATGACAACAGTTCGGGACACCACAACAAAAATGGTGGCCGGTGGAGTAAGCCGAACGCGTTTTTTTTTTTCCTTCTCGCGAGTACATTACGCACATCGAAACAGTTTATTCCGTATCAGTAACGAATAATATTGTAAATATCGGCAAGTTTACGACAATAACGTAGCCATGTCCACCTTGAGGGGACAGAAACAGAGGTGGGCGCGCTTAGCTGCCAGTGACATAGAAACACATGGCGGGCATGCTGCAGAAACTGCGACATTTGTCTTCACTACTATCCTAATATGGTACGTTTCCGCTGAGAGTGGGCGAATATCGTAGCTGTGTTACAAGTGTAGGCGTATGAATAGGGTACACTGCTAACGTATCAGTGTAAACGTGGCCACTATCGTCGCTCGCGATTTGTTGCGTGCCCACGAGTTCAGGCTAGAAGAATAAAAACCGCCTTTTACCATTACACAGCCTACAAATAATAAAGCCAAGGTAAGTTTGGTTGTAGTTTCTTTTTTTCATGGAAGTGCAGAAAGTGATGAAAGGAATGAAATGAAGCATCTGCTTAATAATGTTTGGTGCGTGCAGACCGTTTGGTATGTCTACAAGAGTCATTCGTGTAGCATTCAACAGACGTTAAGTGCGATCATCATTAGCTAGGGTTGGCACACGACATATCACTGCGACAAGTTCGGGATGAGATCAACATGGGAGTGTGATCATTATGCGAGTAAATACAGTAGTTTTGCTATTCAAAAATACCGAATAGTATGTTTTTGAATACGAATAAAATATTACACACCAACTATTCATATTCAAACTTCGATATTCACCTATCCTATAGAAAATACATTATTAAAGCTAGAACCCTCTATACTCTGTTGGTAAATTCAGTTTTCCTTCAGCTGCACCAACATTACACCAACATGACACGTCCAGGTAAATTATTTACTTCACACTAGCTTACATTAGAGTGTTTCAAAACACCTACATTCTTAAAATACTATTCACAGTTATAGCGAGAATTTTAGTGACTTTTTCTGTCTCACTTCAGTGACGCTTCCTCAAATGTTGGCAACACTAGAATGGTTGATAATGTATGAGTGAAAACCAGATCTGTCGATGACAAAGATAACTTTCACTGACACATTTTTCAGTCTTTATTACTGCAATGGCAATCGGGTAATCCACAAGGGAGGAGAACTTTACAGTATATGTGGCACCTCGGCCTGCTCAGAGTATGCATTCTCCGCCCAGACGTGATCATGAACTTCCACATAACCTCCAATGAATATTTTCCAACAAATCAACATGTCATTAACACATTAAATAAAAGGACTAGTCATCGTTTATTGGTCTGTGGCCGCTAAAGCGGCATCTACCTAACCTCCCTCCCACCTGCACTGTGCACCGACTCGCTCCGCTCCCCTTGGAAGGAACCCTCCGTGTTGGGCTTCGTTGTAAAGCATACGAAAAACTAATGCAAGGGAAAATTATATGCAGGTTTATAGTAGTGCAGCTGTCATTGTTGGCGTGGCATCAATGCGGACAGAGTAGTGGCGGCAGAGAAATCCCAGGTGGCACAAACTGCAAAGATCACTTTCCAATATTATATATATATATATATACACACAGTCGAACCTCGATATAACGAACCTCAATTTAACGAAATTCTCGAAATAACGCACTTTTTATTTTTCCCAATCTCTGCCCCATTGAAAACCATGTATTTTTTTTCGCGATTTAACGAGGTCACTTTATACTATACTTCCGATTTAACGAAGTCCTTGCGCACCGCACGCACACGCACCAGGAGCCTCCTTGACAGGCAGACAATAACTTTAGCCGGGCATACAGCAATTTGCGTGCACCCTTTAATGCTCAAATTTTCCCGGCGCGCATTAATACGTGGAGCAGAGCGTGCCGCTGCGCCATCTATTATGCACGTATGAAACCCGCAGCGGACGCGCTCCTGTAGTGCTAGCCGGAGTGCTTCAGAAGTTCCGGAACGCGTCACGCTATGACGTCACCGGCCTGTTGGAACAGGAAAGCGCCAATTGGAAGTAAATTTACGAACAGCGGTCGTTGGGCATGTTTTCTTAGTTGGTTACCATATTTACACGATTGTAAGTCGACCAATTTTTTAAAATTTGAAAGTCTGAAGTTGGGGTGGGGGGAGGGGGTGGACTAACAATCGAAACCAAAACATGGCCCCGCCAAAAAAGCGAGACCAACGGGAGCTACAACATAGTTACAATTTTATGTTTGCTCTATAGCCCTACCCGTATCTTTTCGCTATCCCGCGTGTTTGTTTGCTTTTCGGAAGGGTTTTTCAACATTTTTGAGAGTTTTACAGTGCATGCAACACTCATGGGGGGGGGGGGGGGGGGCGGAGGTGTCTATGATGGAAGCGCCGCTGTTCCCATTTGCGGCGGCACCCTCAGAACGGTGGCGCTTGCGGGGAGTATCAGTAGTTCATGGAGGAGCAGACACCGCTCGCGGGTTTCGTTCTCTGTTGAAAGGCATTGGCATTGGTTTGGCGCGTTCCACTTGACTGCCGGCTACGGGCTACTTCTATGCTTCCCCAGTCGTCACGAGTGCTCCAGGCCCACTAATCGTTCGGCACTCATTCACAGCAGCGTTCAAGAGGGCTGCCATCCTTTACGCAGAAGAAACAAATCACAAACGGGTGGTGCGAGAGTGGCGACTGCAGAGAAGCGAAATTTTCACCTGTGACGACAAGTGAGAAATTTCCCACGTGCCGAAGTCTGGACGCTTTCCGGAGCTGTAGGCTAAGCTTGCGGCATACGTCGCTGAAATGCGTCATCGGTCCCTGCCAGTGAAGTGCGACATGGTCATGAAACAAGCCCGCACTTTTGCCTTAATTTTAAGGCCCTGCTCCGCCGTGAGTGCAATGACGGTGACGAAAGTATGGCGTATATAACAGATGTCCTTGACTCGTGGCAGCTGCTCTGCTCTGCGCTCTTAAAAAGCGGCAGATGAAGCTGACGGAGTTCTTCGCTTCCACCTGAGTTGCATAGAATTGCTCTGTGGGAAGTTAAATAAAATATTCCAGCGTTCATGAATCAACGTCGTCATTGCTTTACTGAGCGCAGTATCATCCGATGGCAGCGAGCGTTAAGCGCTCTAATGGTAAGTCGTGGCCTCATGGATCCACCAAGTTAATACTACTTCCAATTTTCTTGTAAAGAATGTTCAAGTTGATAGCTCTGGTATGTGCATAATTATTTTTTTTTTCTTTGCGCCACAGGTTGCCATGTCTTCGTGAAAGGAAATTTTTTTTTTTTTTAGTGATGACAAATCATGATGATGATGGCTCTGATGGCCACATCTAGTGGCAGCTATGAGCACTAGGCGCAGCGCTTGCTGCAGACCTCTTCACAGTATGCGTAATGGAGAAAAATGCGTTCGTACCCGCTGGCTATCGGGCATCACGCTCTTGGTTGTGTTATTAGTTCCGGGGTTTATTGGTTATCTTTGTAATTTTGCTATCTACAAGGTGCCATACGCCAGGAGCGTTCCAAGAACCTGCATCTTTATTTGGACTGCTGAAACATGCGAACCTTGACACAACGAAACTCGCGATTTAATGAAATTTTCGGCTGCAAATTGGACTTCGTTATATCGAGGTTCGACTGTGTGTGTGTGTGTGTGTGTGTGTGTGTGTGTGTGTGTGTGTGTGTGTGTGTATATATATACAGCCGCCGACCGATTTTCCGGACTCCAAAAATTTGGACATGCCCGATTATTCGGTCAGCTTCGCGGCACCGCCCCATTCTCCCCATAGACCATAATGTATTACAACTGCCGAAAGTTCTGACACCTTGCAACCTCTCGTCTGATTTTTCGGACACTCCTTGAGTCAACTCGGTCAAGAGCACCATGCACAGACTCTGACCGGTGCATGGTTTGACTTGCTGAACGCCATTTTTGAACGGAACTTCCTTGCAGCCCCACGAAGTGGCGCTACTGGAAATCCCCGCTCATCATCATCGTTTCTGCCTGGTTCGATAAAGTGGCTCTGCAGCAGTTTTGGTTTCAGCTTGTCAGGACAATCCAGCAGCTGATTTGTTTCTTCGCGCACGACGCTGCGAGCAGGCCACGTTTTTTCGTTTTTGTGACTGGTGCCGGCACGGTGGTGCTTGCTTTGTGTGCTGTGTCAAGGTTTCGGTGATCCAACGCGGCATATGGAAACATCGCGTCAAGTCTCGAATGGCACCGACAGTGTTCGCACCGACTGCGCTGGAGAATGCCGGCAAGCGGGTGCCGGGAGGCCTAAGATTTATTGCCTTCCGATGTGCTCCCTACTGATGCGGAAAATATTCTGCCGAGACCTGCGCAGTGGTTGCATTGCGACTCCGGACACCGTCTCATTTGACAGTTCCACAGGTGTTGACACTGCTGTGCTGACGTGCGCAGAGCTCGACGACGGCGAGATCATTCGTCAGGTTTCTGCTGCACCGCCGGACGATGACTCTTGAGTCGGAAGATCACGCACCATGTGCTACGCTGCCGTCGCATGCGGAGCGTGTACAAGCAGTGACTGTGCTTTCAGCCGCCTATAGTGACTGTACGACCCTCTCCGAGATTCAGGCTTATCTGATTGCGCGTAAACGGAACAGCGTGCAATGGCGCATTCACGATTTCTTTAAGCCTACTGCCGAGCCCGAATAAGTGCGTGGAAATAAAGGATTCCATTTTTTTTTCTTAATCTGCTTTTTCGGACACCTGTTTATTCAGACATTTCCGCAGTCCCCGTGAGGTCCGAATAAACGGTCGGCGACTGTACACACACACACACACACACACACACACACACACACACACACACACACACACACACACACACACACACACACACACACACACACACACACACACACCACACACACGTATATATATATATAGAGAGAGAGAGAGTTGCCCTCCCACTTGAAAAACAGTTGGTACGCCAATGCTGACAGCACACTGAGTTAAAGGAGGGTATGAATTGCAGAACAAGGAGCCTGCAAAATGGTGTGAAACTACAAAATCCACCTACTATAAGTGAAATGAACCCACTGAAAATTGAATGATGCACCTGAATTGGGCCACTAATGCATTTTGGGGGAACGGAAGAACGCAAGTGCAACTAGAGGGAAAGAAAACGCTACTTGGTGCACATTAAGCTCTCAGGAATGTCATAGTTTAGGCCACTTGGCAAAGCATGCTTATGAAAGGCAGCATAGAGTCTTGCGAGCAAGTATAATAATGACTATTTTTTTATTTCTGAGACCACTAATAGTCAGCCCTGATATAGTATTCATATTCACTCTTATGTTCTACTGATACAGCTGTGATAGTTTTCCTTAGGCTAAGTCCAGGTAGCAGATGTTTAGTTGTTGCTACCCCTGTGACCAGCCTCACCTTGTTATTGTGACCTCTAAAGTTGCCACCACGGCCCCGTCCACGCCGGTTGGGTTGCCGCCTATCATCTTCTCGACTAAGGTAGGCATCAATCTTGGCTGCGTCCTCCTGACTGATGACTGCATCTGCAGGGAGTGGAACATGGATAAGTATACGTTAAAATAAGTCATTCAGTGCCATGTTATTTCTTTCCATCTTGGCAAGGTCTAGAGCATAACTCAATTATTGTAAGCAAAAATAAAAAGTAAAAAAAAATAAAGAAACAAAAGAGAGAATCTATTTCAGATCCTAAATTTTGTAAGCAGGCAAGTTTTCATATTTTCTTTTTTGCATTGTAAGACTTTGTTAATTTGTAATTCATGGGGCCAATAAAAAATTCCTAAATTAACCAAATGTCAAATTATCGAGGGTACTAAGAGAATAATAAACAAATGCTTAATACATCAACAAATTTTATTTAGCGAATCAATCAGCAAATCCTGCATCTACTTTGCACAATAGTAGTTTGGAAGCTGCAATTCTCGTCATTTTGTGACTGATAAGTGGTCGCAGTGGCGAAGGTCTCGTGACTTTATTCTCACTGCGGCCGTGTCTTCCAAACCAATGTCTTCATCTAAGACATGCTTCTCGCCACTTCGCACACATCCTGATTATTTTTTCACCAGTAAGCTGGTCGGCAATGGATCACCCATCTTTCATGGTGTAATCAGCAAAATGCAAAATGTTCTCCATTTCTTGATGTCAAAAAGCACAGAAATTCAGAAGTGTAAGATCGCAAGAACTTCTGCAAATACCTTTTCTTGGGCTTTGATAGCACCATGGCATCAAACACACGAGGTTTCTAACTTTACATGGTGCACCGCACACACGGCCTAGCCAACACTAATCATACACACAAACAGCAGGAACAATGCACCATGGAGGAAGGCATGCATGAAATGCAAGAGCTACATTGGCTCTGGCTTCGGTCGGCTTACTAGGCACCGCAGTTGGCTGCTTAGTCGATGTTACTATAGTGCCTAGAATATACTGGCTAGTGTGCCGTCCGCGGCCTCCCGGGTGGCACCAAATGCAATGAATGTCGGCGGCTGCTGCTAGGGGCGCTGCAGTGCAGGTGGGTGCCACGGCACCATCCGGTCTTCGTAGCCCGCCGTGTTTCCACAGCATCGGCAAGCGGGCTGCTGCGCTTTTTGTTTTTATTAAGCTGTAGCAGCAGCACAGTTCAAATGTGGGCAGCTGATTTATAAATCAGGGCTTGTTTTGATTACAACAGGCTTCTCTAGCGCTTGTCGCTTGCACGAAAAGCGTGTGCTAGCTCAGCTGGGCTTCGAGCGGGGAACTCAATGTGTTTCTATGCTGGCGAAGAGAAAACGTAATTTTTAAGGCAAATGCCTTGATCTCCATGTTCCAAGGCCGTGTTGTGAGGTACAGAACATATCACACAATCCAAGGAAGGCCAGAAACGAACCAAAGCATGTCCAGCCGTGTATAAGAGATGCTAATCATTAGCAAATTTCATTATTGATTATAGTGATTGGATTAAGGGGGATTACGCTGAATTAGAGGGATTAAGGTGTATTAATTAAGGAGGATTAGGGTGGATGAAGGAGGACTAGAGTGAATTAGAGTAGGCTTTACAAGGCGTTCGCCTTCGTACGTGTCTCTTCGGCGATAGCTAAGGACACTTGTTTTTTTATTCTAGCGATGATTGCAACGTAATTTTTTAAGGGTAAGTTTTAGGTAACATTTTTCATTCTAATAAAGAAAAGGAATTCTAAGGTTACGTTACTGTTCTATCGATGTTATATTAATGCATAACCATTCAAAACCGCTGTAACCGATCATCTTTTGAAATGACTTTAATTTCTCTGTTCTTTCTTTTTATTTTATTTGCTGCTATTTCTGCCTATTATCTTATTGTTGTCCTCATAGGTTTGAATGTTTTTGATTGTTTGTAAACCATGTACCCATCTCCTTATAATTCCCATTGGGCCCCGAGGATAGGATAATAAGCAAAAAAAAAAAAAAAAAATTGCCTGTAAAATGGACTGCACGTGGTGTTCCGTGTACTATACATTTTTTTATACTTGGTAAATACGTGCAGATTTCTTTTTATGTCTGATATACATGAACAAAAATAGGAAACAGATCTTTCATTAAAGTGTAACAAAGATTTTATTTATGCGTAACAACAGTCAAACGCAGGCATATAAGACAGCCCTAGACGAGATAATGCACACATACATGAAGAAAATATATCGCGCAGTGATGCAGTTTAAGGAGCTTCTGCCGTTGCCTTTGCGCTTCCCTCTCTTTGTTGATGCCTTTTACAAAAAAACCGAAACCTCAAGAAAATAAAGAAGTTTGCAAGCGCTGTCAAAGCTGGCTTTTCATGCTCTGGGCACCCTACTTGGGGAAAGGCCAGCTGTCTGCAGCTGACCTGAAAAATCAGCTACACTCGCTACATGTAACTTGTTTCTGCTGAAGAACACAGTAAAAGCATCTTCCACAGCCTTCACAGCAGTTGACAACATCTGGAAGATAGACAAGCAAGGCCTCCATTGTCAAAATGGGAAGTGCAATAATGAAGCAGCGTCGTTACTAGCTTCAGCTTTACTTACGCAAAGGAAGCCTGTACAATTTGGTCAAGAATTTTGGGCAGTGATCTTTCGTGCAACATAACCTGCAGTATAGAAGATCAAAGCACTACTGCTCATTTTTTCTTGTTTTTTTCCCCCTGGTACTCAGGAAAAGTAAGCTGAATGCTTAGCATACTCAGGGAATATCGTGGGTATAGCTTAGGGTTTCAGGTGTGGTCACGATGGAAGAATACTTCCACCGTGGGCGTGTTTTATCGCGGGGAATCTCGTGGACAACGTCATTCACGGTGATAGAGAACGAGCGCTCGACTAAGCTGTTTTCGAAATGTTTTTCACAAACCGCAGCAGTTGGTGCCGGCCTTCTGTCCGTTCTCCTGATCATTCTTGCCCATTCTGCTGCCGGTTCGTATCAGATGGTAGAGTGAACAAGGATACACGCCCTTTGTTCGAGCGGTAACCGCTTCTACACAACGGCACAAAGCAGGTCTTCTCCTTGCACTGTTTCTATAGCTTCGGCATTTTTTCACCGCCGCCGCATAGTTCTCGCAATGACAGGCACACGAACATAACAGCCACGCACTCACTCTTTGACAACACCAAGAACAAGCACGCAACGCTGCTATAACACTGAAAACGCAAACACAGAAACCGACGCAACAGCTGCGAAACTGATATGCGAAGTAGACAACACGCGCAGTCTGCACCCACCCGTGTGGCAGCGACCTCTGCCGGCCATAGTGGGCATTCATTGCAGGCGGCGCCACACTCGTCCATTGAAAAGAGCTGGTGCACGGCACACTAGCCAGTGTATTCTAGGCACTATAATGATACCGATGGCGCTAGTGCAGTCATTGTTGGTTATGCTGATGATTACGATGCGGCTGCAGATTCCGCAGTGCCGGTTTCGCAAAAGCCATTATTCGACAACTTTTCGGTAGACATAAGACAGTGAAAGTTCAGTAAAAAATCGGTAGTCTCCCGGGCGAATTGGGAGGGTTGGCAGGTATGCATATGTTAATAATTCGTTAATAACTGAGATTTAGCATGTTCAGTTGCACAGTGGGTAATGATGAACACTGAAATGCTATGTTTCAGATTCATTTTGACTACCTGAAATTATTTGAGAAACACCAAATCAAAGTATACTACACAGGCATTTTTGTAATCTGTTGCCTTTGAATGCAGCTGCTGCAGCCAGGGACGAAATATGGGACCTCGTGCTCAGCCACTGTTTACCAGTAAGTAATGTGTAGCGTTTGGCAGGACCAAGTGAGACATCGCAAGAAACGGCTGGCACTGAATGCAAGCCCTTTGTATCCGACAATGCAAGAACCCAAAGAATGGTGCTCACCCAGGGAATCGGGTATGGCCTGCCGCCGCTTCGATGACACAGTGGCGATCATGGTGCCTGCACGCCTCTCAGTCTGGAAACGGCCTCTGCGCCCCCCTTCCTCCTCCTCTTCCTCTTCATCTTCTAGACGTCTAAGGGACTCCCTCTCATCAGAGGCGGCACGGGACAGACTTGGAGAAGAGGGCGGCTCGCTGACCAGTGACGGTATGGGCTCCTCTGGTTTCTCACTGGGAGCTGGCGCTGCATTCTGGGCTGCCTTCTGTGGCCGGTTTGGTGGTCGAAGGCGCTGGGAACGAGGCTGCAGACTTGACAAACTCTGCAAGTTTGTGAAGTCCCAATGCTTAACTGCTGGATACATAGCACGACATGGATTAAGAATGTCTAGCTGTTAAAACCAGTGGAGAAGTTAGAAATGGCAATCAAGAAATTAGAAATGGCAGTGCGTGATAGGTACACACTTGTAGCACACTGACTAAGCACTGCAGGAAAACAAGACGTTTCATGACTTACCGTCTTGTTTTCCTCCTTGTTTTCTTTTTGCCCTTCATCACTCAGTAAAACACTTATCTTTTACTATAAGTGCATGGATTTCATGCTGCACAACAGTCAAGGCAGCAAATTAAAGCGGCAACAGCTACATGAGCAATATACAAAGAAAGAGCCTCATTTGTTAAGACTGATCAGATTGTGCCAACAAAGCATATGATAGTGCTAAAGGTTCACTGGCGTCTGGCACTGTGGTCATTGCAGTGTGTTCTTTAAACACTGTGGACGAAAAGATAACTTGTCACTGGTGGGAGCTGAACCCATAACTAAGGTAAGCTATCTTTTCATCCACTTTTGCTTTTACTTTTCTTTATTATTTTCTACATTTCAATTTAAACCACGGCTAATTACCTCTATGAATTCCTTGGCATCATTGCCTGTTGGCTTTACATGACAATGATTACTAAAAATCGAGCCCTTCGGTTTCCCTTCTTTTTCATTCATTGCTGATATCATTTAAAAATAATGTTGCCTAGTAAACCAAAGCCCAAATTTTGTGCTTGGTTGGGGAAGTGCTAGGAACAGTGGAGGCTAGGATCGACGACACCTTCTGTCGAAGATATATTTTTCGACACCCCCCATTGTCAAATATGACTGACAGGTGCAGTGGTCATTTTATAAGGTGAATGGCATTACTCACCGAAGAATTACAACAGCAATGTTTAACGTGTCAAAAAACTGTCAACCAAATTGGTTAAGTTTTGCGGGCCCGGTAAGAAAAGAGTTAAAAGTTCCTACACCAGCTTGCTAAGATGAATTATTCTGAAGGCATCTGCTCAAGCTTAGTTAATTTTTTACCCAAAAGATGGCCTAGAGTGTATTCTAAGGGAGCCAAATACATAATTTAAGAAGTTTTGCGAACTTTTACTGAACTGTAATAGGGCAAATTGACAAAACACTTTGAAATCCAATCCATGATGTAACACTAGTGTTGCAGTGCAAAATTCAAACCGTGGAAGGTTGGCCTCTCTTTTCTTGTCTAGCAATCAAGATCTCACTGTGAACTCAGCAACAATAGAGTTTCGAAAGAACACATTATCAGCCTAAACTGATATAGTGTTTCTGTTTAGTGCCCCTTTAATAATAAATTCTGGATTTACCTCAAGATCTTCATTATCTTGAATCAGGGAATCAAAGTCTGGGTCTATATCAACATCCAGCACATCTCCATCATCGTTGGTTCTGATGAAGAAAGTAAGAATCACTATAAGAACACTTAAACAGCAGCACAGAACTCTGGACATGTGCTATAAAAGAGTGGAACATTTAACAGTAAGCAAATAACTATAAATATAGAATGTGATCACAACATAACACAAAATGTCATGCTCAGGACTATCCATGTTACGTCACAAAAGCTGACTGCATATAAGGCACAAGCTCACTGATGCATGAGCCATTTCCTATGTTTTTTTTTTTTAATTATTTATCAATACTGTCAGCTTCTTTTTTGGCAGCCAAGGCAGGACTGGCACGTCAAAAAGAAAAAAAAGATACTTGTACGGAGCAAGATAATGCTGAAATAAAATTCAAACATAGCAGAAACAAACAAGCAAAAGTACTTCTCTGCAACTGTGCAGAGCACTAGCGCTGATTACTATGGAATCACGTTGATTACTAAGGAATCAAACAGGAATCGTCCAGTCATCATAAATCTACACGACTACCGAGAGAAAACTTTAATAATGAAGGCAAGCCCAAAATTGAAAGGTTCAGAATATTCAGTCAGTGAAGACTACTCGAAAAGAATTCTGGAAGTCAGAAAGAAATTACGGGAAAGCGCATCACAGGAAAAGAATAATGGTGGTTTTTGATAAGTCAAGCATTAACGATGATATGTTTGGATGCGATAATGCAAAAAACAAACGATATAAAATCCCGAAGAACCACAGATGACACCAGAATGAGACCAGTCCTGCATTCAAAATCTTAAACATAAACTGTCGTAGCGTCGTCAATAAAGCTGTAAGACTTGAGGGCATGCTGTTCTCGCATGACATAGACATTGCCATGCTTACGGAGACGTGGTTGAGCAGTGAAATATTTGACAAAGAGTTTGTTCCTAAGGGCTACAAGGTCTTTCGGGGTGACCGCAACAGAAGAGGTGGAGGAATGGCCATTTTGTACAAATCATCAATACAACTTTTTAGTATGCCAGATGCGCAAGATATTGAAGCTGCCTTTTGCAAAGCATACATCAACAAGGTCTGGTTCATCCTTGGCGTTTCTTATAGGTCTCCAAACTCTTCTGTTGCAGTACTTGAAAACTTAAGGAAATATATGCACTGCCATGTAAAATCAGATGACAGAATACTACTGGCAGGGGACTTTAATTTACCAAACATCGATTGGCACACCTTTTCATTGCATTCTACTCACACTGTTTATAGCACAATCTTTGATATTGTATTCACGTTTGACTTACTGCACATGGTAAATAATTTCACAAGAGAACAGGGAGCCATAGGCTCAATTCTAGACTTATTTTTTGTAAGTGGTGCCATCCAAAATGCGATAACTTGTGAAATCACAAACGGGATTTCTGATCACAAAGCAGTCCTGTTGAGCTTATCAAATGTGTACCCTGATCACAAAAGCAGCGTTCATTTGTTTCCCAATTTTTCTTGTGCTGATGATGAATCCATTCTCGATATGCTTGCATTCTACTTCGATGACTTCAGAAACAGCACTTGCAATATAAATGACTTATGGCTTTCCTTTAGGGGAATTGTCTCTGAACGTATCCGCCGTTTTGTTCCCAAAATTGCAACATCTTCTGTGCACCATAAACCATGGATTTCTCGTGAGACATTACGGTTACAGTGAAGGCTTAAAAGGTTAAGAACGAAATCAAGAACAAATGCAACCTTAAAATCTATTGTGGAAGATACTTCAGAACAACTAAAACAGAAAATAATTCGTGACAAAGAAAAATATTACGGACCGATCCTGCCTGCGTTTACTAAAACCTCTCCGGAGAGATTCTGGCGCCAAATCGCACCTAAATCTTCTTCCACCAGTGGGTTCATGATAGATGGCAAATGTGTAAGTGATGAGACTGTCGTTTGTTCTGCTTTTAACAACTTTTTCCAGTCGGTATTTACCAAAGATAATGGTTGCCTTCTCAACTTTTCTATATTGGTTCCTGTTATATCAGACGTTATTTCTGAGAACGGTGTTCTTAATTTGCTATTGAACATTGATACTAAAAAGTCACCAGGACCAGATAATGTACCAAACGCATTGTTAAAGCGCAATGTTAAAGCGTTATGCGGAATGGTGTGCTAAGTACCTGTACGTCGTATTCACCAGATCTTTACGCAATGGTCCCCTACCAGATGACTGGAGGACGGCCAAAATCAAACCTTTACATAAATCCGGGAAAAAAGTCCGGTGCATCTAAATAATGACCTGGCAAAGGTCACTGCTTGGTCCGAACAATGGCAAGTGTCTATTAATTTTGAAAAACTGTTTTCATGAGAATCACACAAGACAAAACCTCTTCAATTTGCATATAATGTTGACAATGTATCTCTATTAGAGGTAAGGGAGTACAAATATTTGGGCCAATGGATAACTAATGAGCTTTCCTGGACGAAGCACATAGATACTGTTATTGCAAATTCTTTGTGTAAAATATTTTTCTTGGGGCACTCACTGAAATCATCCACGTCTAGTGTTCGTTTACTGGCGTACAATTCCTACATTCGTCTGTCATTGGAATATGCCGTAACTATTTGGGACCCATTCACTTTAACCAATATTAAAAAACTGGAACGTGTACAGCACAAGGTAGTTAGGTTTGTTTTTAATTTATAAGGCCGTGCGTCTGTTGGTGAGCTCGTAAGATGCAGTGGATTACCCCCGGTGACTGTGTGCAACCGTATTAAAGTTCCTCTTTCAACTTGTAAACGGCCATTATAAGGTTAACACTTCCAAGTTCTTTACTTACTCACTAGGTTATAACACGAGACGAAGGCATGCTTTATCGATAACCCCCATGAACGCACAGAAAAACTGTTTCAAATATTCTTTTTTTCCTACGACAATAACAGACTGGAATAATCTTAATTCTGATATTATTACCCAGAATTCCTTATCAAAGTTTGAAAATTGCTTGCAAAGGTTATGAATTTGTGTGCATTCTTTGCTTGTATATGTTATGTATTCTACACCAATGTTTGAAAAATGCATATATCTGATGAATTTTCTGTGTTTACTTACTTGCAGATTTCTATGTATACCCACCTTACTATGATCTGATTTCAGATCGCAGTATCCATAAATAAATAAATAAATAAATAAATAAATAAAACACGCAATAATGGGCATGCTAGACAGTCTATGCTCGTTACAACGGATCTGCGTACAACAGACTTTTGGATATAACGGACCATACCTTAAGCTTAGTTTGTTCTACATATTGTATTATTGCAACGAAGTTTGCTTTTAACAGACAGCGCTACAACGGACTATCGGCTACAGCGGACAAAATTATCGCCAGTTTTTTTTTCAATACCAGGCCTGTAAAACAGACTTTTGCCCTATTGACACGGGCTAACTGACTTGCGAGGGTCAACCAACGATCCCGGCTCAATATCATGCGTGCGAAATGGAAATGCACGGTCTTCTTTCGACGGGGGAGGCACGGGGGGGGGGGGAGGCGAGAGAGAGCAGGGTTCTACTCTGACAGCTGCTGCTTCTGGTGCGGCCGCAGTATCTTGAAAGCGATCTGCGATGTGGACAAAGCGCGTGCCTGCGCGGGCGCTGTATCATAAAAGCGATCTGCTATGTGGACAAAGTGGGCCCCGCGCGGGTGTCGTATCTTTTAGTAAAGGAATGAACGGGGCTAGCGCAATATAATCATGATCATGCCGTATCTTGAAAGCTATCTGCGATGTGGACAAAGTGCGTGCCCGCACGGGTGCCGTATCTTGAAAGCGGTCTGCCATGCGGACAAAGTGCGGGCTCGCGCAGGTGCCGTATCTTGAAGGTGATCTGCGATGTGGGCAAAGTGCACGGCCGTGCGGGCGCCATATCTTGAAAGCGACATGCGATGTGCACAAAGTGCGTGCCCACGTTGGTGCTGTATCTTGAAAGCGATCCGCGATGCGAACGAAGTGCGCGCCTGCGTAGGCCTCATCTTCAAAGTGATCTGCAATGTGGACGAAGTGCGCCCAGTGCTGGTAGCTTCGTATGCACTGTGCTTTCGACGTTTAGTTCGTGTTGAAGCGAGAGACAGCACGAAGGTCAATTCACTCGCTGCTACTGCTGCGCTGATCTTGCTTAATTTGCTATAGCAATCGATGCTTCCCCTTTCGGGCAAAACTGCATCATTTAAAGTGAAGATATTTTTTTGCCTCTTCGACTTTCCCACTGCTGCTGCTGTGACTGCTGCTGTCTGGCACACCGCGTAGGGGGATGGTTCAGAGTGTGTACATGACAGGAGGGAGTCAGAAAGGAAAGGCAACGCGTGAAACTTGTTTTCACCCCACCGCATCGAATGTGCACAATGCCCTCTGGAGCTCCATGGGTGTCGCCACATTCGCCTCTTGACAGCTGTAATTATTCGTGACTCCCCTCAGAAGCATTGCAGAAACTGCAGTGCTTCCCTTCCTACTAAAGTGCGAGTCCAGAGGGGACATAGATAGAACTGTAAAGAGGAGGGAGGAGAAGAGGCAGTTCCCATACGAGGGAGGGTGGAGGGGTGATACGACAGAGGCTGCGGGGAAACTGGATAAGCTTAGTGGATAAGCTTAGTGGATAAGCTTAAGATCAAGGTATGGTACAGTACATTGCTGCTATTTCTGAAAAATAAACGCCATGCAAATCTGTCAAGCGGACTCACTACAGAAGGCATGCAGAAGCAGAGCCACATTAATAAAAGCACACCGCAGGGTCCAGGCGACACTACGGAAGCAGTCGACTGTATAATCAGCACTTTTGTGCCCGCCCTGTAGCTTTGCGGCTATGGCATTGCTAGAGGTTGTGGATTTGATTCCAACCGCGGCAGCCGCATTTCAGTGAGGGCAAAATAGAAAACGCACATGCACTAAGATTTTGGGACATGTTAAAAAACGCCACAGTGTCAAAATTATTCCAGAGCCTGCCACCATGACGTGGCTCATTATCTGATTGTGGTTTTGGCACGTACAGCCCCATAATCCAATTAAAGTTTAATAGTTCTACCACAGTGGGATGTGCCATGGGAGGCAATGACAATGCTCAAGCCTCTCGGAGGTTATGAAATATGGCGCACAACACCACCTCAACCAAACACCACTCCCAGTGTGTTCTATGTACTATGCAGACAAACAGCAGTGGTGCACGCAAGGTAATGTTTAACATCAACTCACCACTCTCGTGTTAGACAAAACGTTGAAGTAAGCTTTAGCCATCAGCATCACCGGTAATTATTGTCAATCAAAGCATCCAGCACGAAAAGCTTTGCTTACATCGATTCCCAAAGTGCGTGGGGGATCTGCATATTTTTTTATTTTTATATTTACTTTGGTCGTTCGCCACTCACTCTGTGCAATAAAGTTTTTAGACATCGCAACAAAAGTTTCGGAAGTGAGGCGTTTTGGATATTATGGACCTCGGATAAAACGGACGTTTTTTTGTCGGATTATCAAGGTTCGTTGTAACGAGAGTCGGCTGTAATAAGATCATAGGTGCATGTCTGAAAAGAAAGCACTTATCTCACAATTGGCACGAAAAAAAAATAATGCGCTTCTCTCATAAATGATCAAATACATTGTATAAGAGTTGACTAAGTGCTTATTCATGACTTTTCTGGAAGCATGTTCCAGTCTCTTATGGTTCTACGGAAGAAATGATTGTGTAAGCATTTGTTCTAGCCGGATATACTGACGTTTTGCACAAGTACTTCTAGACGTGTTAAACTAAATAAATGTCAAAGTTATCTTGGCCATTGGCTATTGAAATATTTTATGAAGTATCTTGAGAGGGCGTAACTTGCAATGTTTCTCCAGTGTTGGTAGAGAGGACCGTGAGAAGAGATCAGATATTTATACTTGTCTTCTGTAGGCATTAAAAATGAAGCTGAGTTTCTTTTTAAACTTTCCAAATTCATCTGTATCAGCCTTTGCATATGGGTCTAAAACGACATCACCATATACGAGCAGAGGACATGTGAAGGATTTATAACCAACCAGTATTGCTTTACTAGTGCAGTACTTCAGACAATGACGAAACAACTAGAACCTTCTTGATGCTGATGAAACTATGCATTTGATGCGCGCACTTCATTTTAAATCATGAGCTACTTCAGTCCTAAGATATTTAAACACATGAACAGACTTGATGCGAACGTTGCTAAATTTGGATCCATAGAATGGTGGCATTAAAGCGAAGCTGTATATGGCTAGCCGATTCGTCCATCTGCTCGTCCATCTGTCGCCTGTATGCTGAAAACTCCTACGGCGCAACCCCCTACATATGCGAAAAAAAAGAAAGGATGAAGAAAAAGAGAGAAAGAGAGGCGCACATTTGGCTGTGCCAGTAGTGACATCGTTGCTTTCCGTTGCAGCCGAGCGCATATGCAGCAGTTTCTCTCCAGTTCTGAAATGCGTAGGCCACGCGTCATATGTACTCCAGAGGAGCAGGCAGCTTTTGATCACTAACCTCTCGACCAGAACCAGGAACGAGCTCATCTACACTGTGCTGATGTTGCAGCTCGGGCACAAGAACAGGATCGGGCACAAAAACAGGCTCGTGCAGCCGAGTGCACGAGCCTGTTCAGCTGAGTGCACAAGCCTCGGTACGCAGCCGACTGCGTACCGAGGGTCTGGCAGAATACCAAGCTGTTGTTTAATAAACCACCGGGATTAACTCAGTGATAAACATTGGGACCGCACGTTTCAGCTTCGCTGGTTAACCATCTGTATAAAGAGCTCGGGCGTTCTTGGATCCCGATCTTGGAGAATAAGGGGGAGATTAGGGTTAAAGCGGCCAAGCACTCGACCCGTTGCCCGTGGCGCCCGACGCGTATGCGCGGCCGTGTACGAGTGGTTTATCCGAAATTGCTTCAGCTGTGCCGGCTTCCACGTACTGGGTTGACTGTAAATTCTCATGAATGCGACGAAGCTGTTGCCGGTGTTGCTGAAGTTATGAGCGAGCTGTCAGAATTCCCGGAAGCTGTTGACGAATCAACGGTGGATGAGTTTGTGAGTGCAAATGATGGTGTCGCGAGCACGGGAGAGCCCGAAAACGAAGACTACATTGCTGACATCGTACCGAGCACAAGTGAAAGCGGGCACAATGAGGAAAGCAACGATGGTCCTTTGCCCACATCCTCCGAGGTGATTGGTGCACTCGCACTAGTCCGGTGCTTCTGTGCGAATGCGGAAGGTTGCGGTCTCAGCTGCTCAGACTCCTTAGACAATGTGGAGAAGTGCATGCGTCACAGGCAGCGAAATTGCCCAAGCAAAAGAAAATGCAGGGCTATTTCATGCGAAACTAAGCTAGTTTCATCAATAAAGTGATCTTATAAATGGTATGTGCTTTTATGACATCAATTATTTGGCAGGCTTATATCGAATTATGCTCTATATTGAACTGATAGGCAGTTTTTTTCGAGTTCGATATAGCCGGGTTCGACTGTATTAGAAAATTGGTTAAGGTTAATTGGCCATCTTTAGACTAAACTGTATGATAAATGACGCCGTTGTCCGCAAAGAAGCTGCATTCTTCAATTTCTTCTGCAACTCTTCAATGAAAACAACATTAAAGGAAAGGAAACACTTTAAAGGAAAGAAATGCACCAAACCACCTGCAGAGAGAAGAAACTTGCACTCCACCTTACCAACAGCAGCTGTCCTGCAGTCTTCCTCGAAAGTTAGAGATAAGGACTGTCTCTTCTGTGGGTCTTCAAAGCACTCAACTTCAGTTTGTGACAGCAGCATCAACTATGAAGAAAAGTTGAAGAAATTGGCTACAGAGAACCGATGTTATCGATGCTCCGTGAGAGGACATCTTGCCAAAGACTTATCGAAAAGTCAAGTGTGGAACATGCAGAGGAAGACAAGTCTCCTCAATGTGCGATCCCAAGTGGAAATCTAAGAAGACGGAACAAAGTCCCGTAACCTCGAACAGTCTTCATACCAGCTCCCGTTCGTATGTGGATGCTGAGGTTTTATTGCAGACATTTGGGGCATGGATCATCGGAAGAAAGCAAAGTGCCAAAATTCGTGAAATTGTAGACAGCGGAAGTCAGCGCACGTTCATTCGTGAAGCCGTATCCAAGACACTTGGCTCGAAAGAACTTGGATCTGTTAATTTACAGCTAAATATTTTTGGACAGACAAGCTCGGTTACCATACAACATTGCCTTGTTGAACTAAAACTTCGCGGTCAGTATGACAATTGGGAGTACCTGGTACAGGCCATTGAAGTACCGTTAGTCTGCAAGGATGTTGTTCAAGAACCACTCAAGTATGACTTTGTAAGAACCACTGAAAGCGACGGACACCTTCTTCCAGATAAGCTCTTGTTACCGGGCATGGCTGCTGTTCGTGGTATTAACCTTTTAATTGGTGCTGACCAGCTATGGTCATTCATGTCCGGAGAAATGAAACGATACCACAGCCAGGCAGATGGTGGCGCTGGGTTCTGCATTTGGCTGGATGTTACAAGAACCACTTTCATTTAACACCTCTTTGGAAGCATCACTCAACACATGCATATTGCGAGTAAGTGCATTTACCGACTCTATTGATGATATTCTTCGGAGGTTCTGGGAGTTAAGAGAGCATCGGGATTGTGCCAGTCGACAACACTCCAAATAAGGAACCTAATATGGGTCTAGAGAAAGCCGATTCTTCTAGCCAAAGACGGTTATAAAGAAAATGAAGAACAATCCAGAGTTTGCCTTAGAATATGATACCACCATCAGGAACTACAGATAAACCTTGTTAAACCGTACCTGCTTAAACAGTATTTCCGTTTTAAAAGTAGTAAAGTCAAATCCCCGACACAGCGGCCATTGAACATAATGTGTTTTGTATCCACATAAACCGTCCCAGCTTATTGCGTACCTATCGGTTAACACGTAGTGTTTCCACTTTTTGTCGTGCAAACACGGTGGTGCATCTCCATCGGGTGGCCCGGCAGAACCAACAAGTCTCAGAGATCAAGACAACGGCCTCTAAGCGCCCTGTGTGTTTGCGCGTGAAGCCACATCAACATCATTTCGGCGCTGTGCCAGAGAGCATTGTGGCGTCGTGCAAGCGGGTGCTCGTATCATGCCGTAACTCGGATAAAAAAGACACTGGGTACTTAGCATAGAAGAAAAATTAGACATCGTTCATGCTATCGAACGTGACTCGAAAAGTCGGCGCTGGCACACGACATGGGTCTACTGTTGACTACGGAGTGTGGCATTTGGAATGCGAAGAAGTTGCTCGGCAGCGCTGCTGCGAACGCGAAGAGATGTCAGCTACAAGGTCCGACTTTTCGCCATCGTTGCCTCTGTTATTGCCGAAGTGTCGCGTAGCAACAGTGATAAGGACGACACGGAAAGCAACAGCACAGGCGATTCAGGCCCGACGGGCAGAAGCTGCGCGTTACGTTAGTCTCATGAATGCAATCGTCGCTACGAGAACAGCACCCCACAATTAAAAGGTGCCCCTCGACTTGTGCAACGCTACCACGCCTTTGCACGGAGATTATGCAACACCAACAAGCAAGTGTTTCCCGAGAAGAGGGTGCTGGCTGAAAAACTGGCTCACAGCTTCAGCAAGTTTGAGGCCGCTGTCGTCACTGCTAGGCCACTGCAGCATCAAACGTAAATAACATGTTTGTCGTGCAAACTAAATAAATACTGCATGTTTTTTCCCCTTTCATCGCACTCCCTCCAAGTTCCGTTTTTGACAGGCAAGCGGGCGATCTCATGCTATTTCGGTTAAGCAGCACTAGCGTTTAGTACATACTTTTCCCGAGCTCCGGCTAACTACGGTTTAACGAGGTTTCATTGTCACACTTGGCGCTTTGCTCGGAGCAAGGTTAGCGAAACTTCTGAAGACTGCCCTTGAGAAGTGCACTTTAGAAGCATTCTTTTGGACGGATTCCAAGATCACACTGCATTAGATAAAAGGGTCTCCGAAGAAATGGAAGCCATTCGTCGAGAATAGGGTGGCTGAAATTCAAGGCTGTTCTGACAAGACCCAATGGCGACATTGTCCTGGGACTTTATCCTGCGGATTACCTTACACGTGGAGTTCAGCTGCAGTTTCTCAAGACAAACACAGCGTGGTGGAAAACTACCATGGTTGACAGAAATGGAAGATGCATGGCCCATGCACATTCTTGAGGCAGAATTACATAGTAATGATATAGACTTAACGGAAGCAAAAGTCATAGTACAAGTTTTACATGTGAGAACGTTGTTGCCTATTTTGGACCTTGAACGTTATTCAAGCCTCACAAGAGTGTTACGAATAACAGCGTGGGCATTTCGGTTCATCAAAAGCTGCAAAAATAAATGCACCACGGACTAACCACAGCTCACAGCCGAAGACGTTAGCGGCGCTGAAAAATACTGAATCAAGGTGGCTCAAGAGGATGTTTATGCAGAAGAAATAAATCAGCTTGAAAAGTAACTGCAGCTGAATCGCAATTCAGATCTGAAAAGGCTTCATCCTTTTCTCGACAGGGAAGGACGGTTGCGTGTAAGTGGGCGACTGCAATTCTCACAGGAAGCAGAAGTTAAACATCCGATTTTGTTGCCTCCGCTTCATCATCTGACAAAACTTGTCATAAAAGACTGCCATAAGCGTACACTCCACGGTGGTCTGCAAGATACCCTTACCGATCTTAGAGAGAAATTTTGGGTACCCCGTGGAAGACAAGACTGTAAAGAAAGTCATCCGAGGATGCAACGCTTGCATCACGGCAAGCTTAAAGCCCAGCAGCGTACCTGTTGCACCATTACCAAGTGAACGAGTACGCCGATCCAATCCCTTTCATGTGATTGGAATCGATTTTGATGGACCTGTCTACATGAAAGACAGTACGTCGAAGGGCTACATTGTGTTATTTGCTTGTGTCATCACAAGAGCAGTACACCTTGAATTCACCACCGGACTGTCAGCAGAAAGTTTCCTGTTCACGTTTCGTCTATTTATATTGCGTCGTGGATTGCCTGACGTAATATACACAGACAATGTGCAGGCTTTCAAGAATACGTCAAAGGAAATCGCCTCCTTGGCAAGAGTATTGTTCAGTGGAGAGCTACAAGACTACTGCTCTCAAAGAAGAATAGAATGGAAGTTCATCGCAGAACAAGCTGCATGGTGGGGCGGCTTCTGGGAGAGATTGATAAGAACTGTGAAAACCAGCCTCCAGAAGATCCTTGTCAAAGCAAAGCTAGCGCCAGAAGGATCAACGACAGTATTGTATGCGGTAGAGGCAGTAGTAAACTCCAGACCTCTCATTTACTTGTCAACGTCGTCAACAGAAATGGAAGTACTTACTCCGGCTCATTTCTTAACCGGTAAACAATTAACAAGCCTTCCTTACCACAACGAAGATGTCAATACTTCAGGGCCAAGATCTACGGTCACAAGTGGCTTCATCGTAATCATTTACTGGAGAACTTTTGGAGAAAATGAAGGAGAGAATATCTCAGCCTGCATTCAGCGCACTATGCCAATGTTCAAGCTTCGAACAATCTGAAAGCTGGTGATCTTGTGCTTCTTTATGAAGAAAATGCCCCACGACAACTATGGAAACTGGGACGAATCCAAGAAGTACATCGAGGACGTCATCAAAATATCAGAACCTGTTCGGTGAAGCTTCCAAACGGCTCTGTAATATGCCGACTCATGCGGCTTCTGTACCCAATTGAACTTTCTTCGCTCTAACAGACTAACTGCGTGCCTTTCCGGGGTACGGAGGATATTAAATGTTAAATTTCTTCGAAGAGCTAGAGAAAAAGAAGCCAACTGCACAGACCGCGACAGCGCGGACACACGGAGAAGACGTAAAAGTAGAGGACATCCGACTCAAATCGGGGAAATCCCCGACTCAGCGGCCATTGAACATAATGTGTTTTGTATCCGCATAAACCATACCAGCTTACTGCGTACGCATCGGTTAAAATTTAGCCTTTCCACTTTTCGTCGCGCAAACCCGGCGGTGCGTCGTCTCCATCGAGCGGCCTGGCAGAACAACAAGCCTGAGATCGGTATAACGGCCTCCAAGCACCCTGCGCGTTCGCGCGTGAAGCCACATCAACATCAACATCATTTCGGCGCCGTGCCAAAGAGCGTTGTCTAGCCTGTGGCGTCGTGCAAGCGAAGAATCGCATCATGCCGAAGCTCACATAAAAATGCACCAGGTGCTCAGCATAGAAGAAAAATTAGACATCGTTCATGCTATCGAACAAGACACGGAGACGTCATCACTGGCACGCAACAGAGATCTGCTGTTGACTACGGTGTGTGGCATTTGGAATGCGAAGAAGTTGCTCAGCAGTGCTGCTGCGACCGCGAAGAGATGTCGGCTACGAGGTTCAACTTTTCGCCATTGTTGCCTCTGTTGTTGCTGAAGTGTCGACTAGCGACAGTGGTGAGGACGGCACGGAAAGCGACAGCACGGGCGATTTAGGCCCAACAGTAGCAGAAGCTGCGCGTTACGTCAGCCTCATGAATGCAATCGCCGTGACGAGAACAGCACCAGGCAATGAAAAAGGCACCCCGGGACTTCTGCAGCACTACTGCACGCGTGCACGGAGAATACGTAACGCCAACGAGGAATCTGCCATGCCAGTGTTTGCCGAGAAGAGGAGGCTGGCTGAAAAGCTGGCACGCAGCTTCAGTAAGTTTGAGGCCGCTGTCGTCGTGCTAGGCCGCCGCGGCATCAAACGAAAATAAGACTTTTGTCGCGCGAAGTGAATAAATACTGCATGTTTTTTCCCCCCCTTTCATCGCACTCTCTCTGAGTTCCGTTTTCGACAGGTAAGTGGGTGATCTCATGCTAATTCGGTTAAACAGCACTAGCGTTTAGTACGTACTTTTTCCGAGCTCCGGCCAACTACGGTTTAATGAGGTTTCACTGTATCTGCAAGAGAACTCCTTGAAAGATGCCAGCAAGGCAAAACACAGAACGCCATCGAGTTGCTGAACAATGTCATTTGGTCACTCCAATAAAAAAATCAGTTTGCTTCACTCCTGAGTGTTGAAAGTGCTGTGGCAGATGCAGTTTGCTGTTTCAATGCTGGCTGTGAAAGAGCATTGCGAACAATTACGTCGCAACTGGGATACAGTCCAGGATCGTGTTCACTGCGGCAGGCTGCTTAAAAGGATGCACGATGTATAAAAAGGCAACGAAGGCACACGAAACTGCTGTAAAGAAGCGAAAAATTACCCCAAAATGTAAAGAAAATGTGTCCTCACTGGCAAAGGACTACATTCCAGGCGGGTTTTTGGTGCTCAAAGTAAATATTTTGATGTTTCCAGCAAATAAAACTTTGAGCTCCGTTTTCTCAGCTTTCATTTTTTGTGCAGTTGCTTTCAGTCATCCCAGTGCAATTTCATAACAAATGAAGACAGAATCATTCTGTCTTTTGCACTTATATCGTGAAACATTGAGTGCAATAAAGCTGTCCATTTTCATCTTAACCTCATAAAAAAATTTATAATGGGTTTTTTGCAAAGGCCGTTAGTGAGACAATATGCACAGAAAAGTTCAAAAAGAGCTTTTGCGCTTATGTTGGCATTTAAAAAATAAACCAATAGCTTTATTGCACATAATGGACATTTTTTAACATGCTGGTATGAAAATCTTGACAAACTTATGTGTAATTAATTACTTTGGGGGATGACCATTAGAGGATGCCAAGTGTTTTAACTCAAGAACTATAATAGATAGCTCAAAACTGATTTCAGTTATGATATCAGCATAACGAATCACACCTGCATGCCAAATTTCGTCAATTTATTCCCATAAATAAATAAAACAAATTTATTGCCATATCCCCTCTTAAGTTACAGTGTGTTCTCGCCACAGCTTACCATTAGTAATTGGCCAACGATGCACATTTAAATGTCCAAACAGATTAGTGAAAGCAGCATATCAACAACTAAATTTTGTCTAAGTATTCCTTTCAGCACAGCTTTTATGCCCAGCTCACAGGTTCACAGGGCATAAAAGCCCTGTGAACCTGTGAGCTACACCCTTACCTTTACACATGTGAGTTTGGACAACTTTTTGCTGGTGTGACATAATCTTGAATCTGGGTTCACAGCTATTTATGACATAGACACAATGAAAAACAGCAATTAAAAAAATTATATTCTGGCGTTTTACTTGCCAAAACCATGATATGATTATGAGGCATGCCAGTGGGGGACTCCATATTAATTTTGACATAGGGTTCCTTAACGTGCACCCAACGCACGGGCCAGGGGTGTTTTTGCATTACACCCACATCAAAATACAACCGCGGCGGCCAGAATTTGATCCCGTGATGTCGGGCTTAGCAGCATAACACCAAATTGCCTGCCACCACAGCAGGCAATAATGTTTAAGTAACGGGTTCTCTCAATACTGGATCCAGTAATATGTATGTCAGATTTAAATTCTGCCACACTGTAGAGTTTAAAGAGTGTGCTTCTCCCCACATTTTGTCTGACAAACGAAAGACACATACAAGTACACGTGACCTCCTCAGAAACATAACCGTTACTGGTTGTAGAGAAGCCACTATATTAAATTATATAAGGCTCTCTGAGGTTTGCTCTTGGGGATACCAGTATATTTCTTTTTAAGGTTTCAAAAATGAGGACTTTTGTTTAAAGCAAAACAGTGAGAAGTCAAAAGTGTCATGTCACCACACCTTTAGGACAGCCGAACTATCCGAGGTCAGAAAGGCAGTGCTTGGCCTACCCAGGTGGTTCCCGTCCGAAACAATGACAAAGTTTAAAGGTGCTTAGTTGCAGAGCCCCAACAAGAACCAGCATATTTAGCAGGCTATAGCTAATGGCCTCTCCCCAATTTGTTAGCAGCTCCAAAAGGAACACAGTAAAAATCTTTAAAACCCTCTCATTATATGCAACTTTCTGGGTCAACATCATAAATGTGATCGCAGTGCCTACCTTTCTTCACTGTAGCTGTACTCCTCTACTATTTCAAGGCTGTCACCATCACGGACTGCGACAGGATTTCCTTCCTCATCCACATACTGTATGTTGGACACATTTTCTGCTGCATGATCACCTGCAATTAAAAGTGACCACAAGACACATCTCAGTTACTTTTGAGGGAGTTGGCAGATGCATTTATTAACAGAGGATGTGCAAAGTTTGCAAGAGAATGAGATAAAGTAGACAGAACATTATGAATCAGCTTGCACTTAAAGAACAGCTTTGATTTACTTAACAACCATGCACTACGTCCCTTTTGCCTTCATATTTGTGTGCAATTCTCGGTGATGTGCAATGTGGTTGAAGGTAGAGATCACTTACGTGAACCGCCAGATGAGCGTGCTTCATCCTCATCCAAACCAAGTAATGCATCCTCGTCAGCAAGGTCAAGCTCATAGTCATCCTGAAAATGAAAAACTCACATGAGCATAAACAAGTAGCAATAGTCTGCCTAGATGTTGCTCTATAGCAATGAAGTGACCCTGGAAGGTTAGACGTTGTGGAAAAGTGGATGCACGACGGTTATGCGTCATTACATGTGTCAATTTGTAACCAAGATAATTCTGCCAATGCCTCGAATTAAGTAAGCGTTGCATGCTAGACACTCAACTTGCTTGAAAATGACGTCTGCGTCGTTTAACCGGAAAGCTACGTTATTTACGCAACGAAAGTCGCTGCGATGCCAATTAAATATTTACGTCTGCTACATACAATAGTAATACAGAAGTTGCTACTAATAACGCCAAGATTCACGAGATGCCGGTGCAGGAAAGCAGTCATAGGTCAGAAATTCAAACGTATAAAAATATTTAACAAACGCAATGAGTTCACTTTCTTATGGTGATTGACTTGGCGGCGTTTTGCATCTCTGCCAATGTGAGACCGAGTGGTCTGCATTCTCCGATTGTTTTGTTTTGAATCGGGAGATACCGCGAGCGCAATTTGCCACCACGCGCTCACGGCCCGCGCGATGCTACAGGTTGCCGTCTAATAACTCGGCAGGCTGCGCAAAGTTGGCACGACAGCAGATTAAAGCGTTATCAAGCTGTGAACGTTGCTAACAGCGTTACGATCCTCACCTTTCCCTGGATGTCGTCGTCCAAAATGTCATCTTCGGCGATTCTGCAAGAACATACGTCATTTTCAGTTGAAGTAGGTAAGACACGCCTGCGCGTCGTCTCGCCCACATCAAGTACTACACATTTAACAGAGTGACCGTGTAAACAAAGCTTATGTAACAAAATCAGGGCAAACAGACGGCTAGCTTTCGGCTACTCGGTTATACCGCCTAGTTGTTAAGTTGCCTTCCGTAAGTGTACAGCTACTTATACAAAAAAAAAAACTACATTGATATTAAATCCTGATAAAGAAAACAAAAGACAAACGCAACTGCAATACGTGACATTACAGATCCTTCTCGCTTTGACTGAAAGTGCGGGCACCCACCTTGCCATGTCGGTGATAAGTTAGGCTTCAGACCGACGAGTTTGATGATGTTTGAGTGGTTGTTTTTAAATAACTGCTTGAACTTTTCGCAAGCCTGTAGTCCGCCATTGAAGCATTGTAGTGGTCACTTAAAGTAATTAGTTTTCGCTAAAATTAAGTTAATTCACTTGTGTATAACGGTACAACAGAGACGCCATAGTCAAACGGCCCAGCTACACGTACAGGCGTGCTACTGTGCTGCAATGTGCAAATGAGAGAAATGGCGCTACATACAAATGCAATATAAAAGCCACATTTTTTGTTGGTAATGCTTGCGACTAATTAACTATTTTGTAAGTCGTCATAACAGCTGCACATAAAAAATAAAAACAGTAGATGTAAGCCCAATAGGGATCGAATTCGATCGTACGCGATCGAATCGGTCGGACTGCGATGGCTCCCTGCAGGAAGGGAGCCAGTCGCGGTCGAGAATTACGATCGTCGGGCGCGATTGGCTGAGCTCCCTTCCGCAGATTGAGCAAAGAAGCCAATCGCGGTCAAAAGTGCGCCGTGTGACACCCGTATTACGTGAATTAATACGACGCAAAGGACAGTAAAGACTGTCCCGAGCCGATAGCTGATAGCACTATACGTGTCAAGCGCTAGACATATGGTGCGATTTTGCGTGCGATCTGTCGTACGGCGCGTCGTGTCCGACTTGCCACATACGAATGCGAGCGGAGCGTAGCTCCACCTAGAGAACCGACACCCTTGCATGGACGCTCGGAATACTGCGCAGTAAAAGCAAACGTGTTTGCACATCTCTCTCGTTTTAAACAAACAACAATATATCCTGCGTATTCACATCACTTGTGCGATGATCGTCGTTGCTACATCCTTATACCAATTTCTTATACAGATGTCGCATGATCACTTCCGATCGCGATCATGCCCGATCCGGATCGAAACTTTCGACCACGATCGGCTCCCACGCGCAGCTTGCGCAAAGGAACCAATCGCGACCGAGAAATTTGACCCTGATTGGGCTTGATCGCGATCAAAAGTGCGCCGTGCGACATGTCGATGACCTAGATGGTACATGACTTGAAAAACCGAACAGCGCTAAAAACGGGGCCGTACAAAAGCAACACGGCGCACTAATGTGCGTCTTCTCATTTGCAGGCGGAGATCACCATTGTTTTCCAGCCAGATGTTCTAGTGAGTGGTATGGCCATGACTACCTGTGGGAGAGCGCAGACATTATTTTGCAAGTTGGCTATTTCTCATTGCCCTTTTAACGTTGTGGCCATGCTATATTATTCTAGATTAAAAAATGCAGGAACAAAGCTTTGCGCTGGAATTTCGATAGTGTCATATGATGCAAGTTTCACTCACTTTCAGTGACCTGCTGTCCTACTTGTTTGAAGAGATGTTTCAACGTAACTTGCAATCACGGTATTGTAGTCATTGCGCAACGCATATTGCTATTTGATCACACTCGGGCACTGATGAGAAAGACAGTGCGAAGTAGGGCTACTTCCTATTTAGAAGCCTTTGTGAAAGTTACGGCATCTGTTGTTCGCAGTAAAATAAGGACCACTAGCTCCGAGAGATTTGAAAGCGTCTTGTCTCCCGGCATCCATCTATTCTAAAAATTGCAGAGACATTCAGTTAGGATGGGCTCCCCGCAGCAAGCAGCATGTGTTACGACAGAGTAGGCAAGCCTCAGCTAGGTGACTGGCCACGGCTGCCTGGTGTTAAGCGATCGGGCAGTGACGAGACGCTCCCCCCTATGTCCATAATTATCCGCTAACTTTATTCTTGATGCCTTTTACGCACTACACTCCCCTTCTTAACACTCTTTCTCGTTAGTCACCGTCACACTATTCAACGTTTACCGGCTTGTTGAACGGCATGGCAGCTGCTAACATTCCTATATTTATTTCTGCGTGGACTTCGATGCCATTTACCTACTTGCCTTGCCACCAGTTTGTTGCGGTGGTTGCTTAGCTTCCCTGGCCCAGCACCTCTGTCCTTGATATATTTTGCCATGTGTAAATCAGCATACTGTAGGTATTTCATTCTTGTCCTATTTTAAAGCGAAGCTTTTTTTGCCTCTTCCTTCAAATTTCCCATTGCTGCTCTCTTGCACGCCATATCGAGGGTGGTTCAGAGTGTGCATATATACATGGAAGGAGCATGGCAGAGAGGAAAGAAGACTTGAGAAACATGTTCGGACCTTTGCACTGTGTCAAATGTGCACAATGCTCTCTGGGGTTCCCTCGGCGTCGATCGCTACATTAGCCTCTTGACGCCTGCAATTAGCTCTGTCCACCTGCAAAAGCACTGCAGAAATTGCAACACTTACCTTTCTACTATATCCAAGTCCAGCGGAAAGTTAGATAGAATGGTAGAGAGGGGGGTAGAGAAAGCAGAGAATGGGTAGAACCGATGCAGTTGCAAAACGATTGAACAACAGCCTTGCCACTCTTCGCTCGCAGTTGCCATACAGAGGGGGTGGATAGAAAAAATGCGACTTGAGAAAGCAAGGAATCACTCTTATTATAGACATGAAAGTGGTTTCAGGAAAACTGGATAAACTCAAGTTCAAGGTACGGTGACATGACAACACCCCTTCCCCCTTTGGACTGTTACTAGCCCGCGCCTTGCTTTCACACTCAAGCTTTCTCTTTCATCCATGTGGGTCTATTGGCGCCCACCTCCTGAAGCCTTCCGTTCCATAGGAAAGAAGCAAGGGGGGGGGGGGGGTGATTTGACCCATTTGGCTGCGCCAATGCAGTTGGCCCAGATTTTCTGTGGCTGGTCATGTAAAGGAACTGAACTATTGACGCATTAGGGGCCCCCATGTCGCAGAAAATCCAGTGTTGGCATCCACCGTCGGTGGTGTTGTTCGTCAGAAACAATCATCCCGAATCACAAACCCACAGGCCTTGCTGAAATAATCAAGTTTCTCAAAGTAATATGCGTAAAAAAATTGGTACCAAGTCCGACTTACGCACCACCTACACACATGATAGCGTTGGATTGTAATTTAAATATACGAGACAATGTAATTTTGTTATGCAGAAACTCAAACACAAACCCCTTTTTCCTTGCTTACGAGGGTATCAGACATTAATAAATTACTGCTTGTTGCCTCTGCCGCATAGGCTTATGATCTGTTGCACTGCCCTGCACTGCCACCGGGATTGGACCACCAGTGTCGCAAAATATTTGGTGTCGGTACTAACAAGGCCCGAAACAATATCGCATTCCACTCTAAAGCTTAAGCCTGAAGCTTAAGCATCCTCCAAGTTCTTTTTGTAGCAGAAAGGATGAAAGGCAGATGCATTTGTAGAAAGAGCATCTCCTGCATTGCAGTCACTTACTTTGACCAGATATTACCAAGATGTGCAATAATTTCAGTGCAAGAATTTCAAGGGTACATCATCACTCTTATACACCAAGCCTCCACAAATACCAAGACTGACTTATTTTTCATTCCACAAGTGTGATCTAACAGTCTAGTTAAATATATTTCACTTTCTAGTCACTTTAAACTAAAGGCACACTTATGAAAGCATCTTTAATACAGTTCACATATGGTATTGCATGTCATATATCTCGCCAGCTGTTCAAAGCCATGTGCTCGAAAAGTTCTGCTGGGGACAGATGCCAACTTGTTGACTATGCAACTGCATGTAAGCTTCCAAATTAGTTTCTTGAAACAGCAACATAGGAGAGACAAGAAGGCAATAAGAAATGGCTTATACATTTTTCAGTAGCACATGTGTAAATAGAGAAGTGCTATTCTTGATTTTAGCTGCAAGTATTTTTTCTCTGGCTTACAAAGCACCTTGCCAGAAATAACAAATGTGTGTCATGGCATATGAACCAGAATAAGACTTCAAAAACTAATGAAAACAGTTTATTTCACGAGTTCATTTTCAACATAAATAATCTTCATCAGAAAAGCACTGGTCAGAGTCAAAAAGATGTCTTGCAAATAATAAAACTCAATAAGTGTGCATGAAATTTTTCAGCTGAAGCTGCCCTGCATCACACTGTCAGCATCAGTGTGTTTTCGTTGTAAGCTTATGGAGCAGGATTGTGTTCCCTTCTGCATGTATCAGGAACTGTAAAGGTGTAGATCATGAGTTGTAGTTGAAGTAGTCCAATGTAGTCGAAGTTGGTGCTGTCTCTGAATGTGCAATGGATGTAGACTGGCCTTGACTGGAGTGCAGAGGCAACGGCATGCTCAAAGGAGTAACTGCATCGATGCGCTTGCGACTCTGCAGCAATGGTGCAGGTCCTTTTCTCTGTGGAATGGGTGCCGCCTCTCTCTGGACAACTGCAACCACACTGCCACTTGGAATGCGGCAACGGTCCCTGTCAAAGAGGAAGAGATATAACTCACTTTTTCACATACAGTAATCCCTCTTTATAACAAAGTCAGTGGGACGGCGAAATTTTTTTTTATAAGCAGTAATTCTATATAAGCGACCATTCTAGAAAAGCTAAAGCAGTCGAGCTTTAATTGCACCACAACTGCAAGGAAGTCAAAATACAATGTATTCAGTGAAGCAAAACTTTATTCAGGTGCATAAAGGCAGTGAGCTTTGGCTGTTTCAAATTTTTACCGGGTGCGAGCAACCCCTGCTCTAATTTGACCACAAGGTTGTGGTCGCCACCCATGCATTCAACCTTGTTTCGCAGCAGGCGTAGGTACTCCCACATCTGCACCATAGTTGGCACTTCACATGGCTCTTCGTCCTCGTTAGAGCCACCAACAGTGTCAATTAGTATCTCCGCATGTCACTGGGGCGACCACGAGAGCAGCAGCATCAGCCAATGCGAATGTCTCGAAGTTGCCTTCTACCCCTTACCCAGCAATTTTATGAACAGTCTGGAGAGCGAATGAGGAGGGGAAGGCAGTGGCCGCTTTTATGGGGGGGGGTGCAGAGGTCATGCACTCATGCAGAGGCCAAGCACTCCCGCTCGGTGATGGAGTAATTTCTTTCAGCTGGTGACAGCAGACAGCTGGCGTAAGCTATCATGCACTCGGTACCATTCTGCTGTTGGGCGAATGGTACCGAATGCTGTTGGCCGCTTGTGTCAGTGTGGACTTAGGTCAGAGCAGATGGATCAAAGTGGGCAAGTATGGGAGGGGTAGACAGAAACCCGATGAGAGCGGCAAATGCATGAGCTTGCTCGGGCCCCATGAGAACGGCGTGTTCTTCTTTAGAAGATCTGTCAAAGGCCGAGCAATGTCGGCGAAGTTTTTGACAAAATGGTGAAAGTAAGAACACAGGCCGACGAAGCAGCGCATATCAGAAGCAGAACATGGCACAGGGAAACTGCGTATGGTGTGAACTTTTTCCAGATCTGGTTGGACACCGGATGCGTCAACGAGGTGCCCAACATGGTAATCTGACGGTGCTCGAGTTGTGTGCTTGGGACCTCTTTACACAGGCAAAATTAACTTAAGTTCCCATATTTAACAGTGATGAATCGGGCTACTTGGTGTATGTTCATTGTTATTGCACCATGTACAGTACACACAAACCAGGACAAGATAGACACTGAATGGGAATGAAGATGCAAACCGACACGAAGAAGTGCAAACTACCAACTGGTTTATTGTCACATCAGATCACATATCTAAATGGACACAACGATGCACCATGTCTGCTTGAAACAAGTGGAGAAGGAAATCAACAGATCCTCTCAGACAGCGTCCTCACATTTTCTTGCCCTGTATTAAGATTTTCCTCATATGCGTGCCTCACGTGCGTATGTGAATTCGGCGACTGAGCATGACTGAAGGCATGCTCATGCACTTGTCTGTTAGAGCACAGCTCTTGAGCATCGATGTCCCTCGGCTTAACCGTGCGAACGCGCTCGTGCCACTGCATGCGCACTCATCGTCGTGTTCTATCACAACTGGCTCCGATGTCATTCATCATGCCAGCATTTCCATACTGATCCTCCCTCTGTGAAGATGCTGACGGCAGCAGCCGACTGCCAGTCGGTGTGGTGATTTCGGTCTCAAATTCTTTGCCTCAATATATCGCGAAATGAAAACATGTATACAGCTGCGCTTAAATTTCGCATTAAGAAGTATCGTAATCGCCGGACACTTTTTTCTTCTTCTATCTCTATACCCTCGGAAATTTCTTTTGTCAATTTTAATGCGCAAGCATTCTTTGGCGAACACCCCAGCAAAATCTGCCTGTCACACGAAAAGTGTAATGCCTTGCATCCGCACAAAATGCGTAATTTGCGAAATTAAGACATTTAATGGTTATAGTAGTGTAAATTTAGATTATTGGTAGCTTTATAAGCGATAAGAAACAGCTGAAACAAAAAAAATTAAATTAATCAGAGAAAAAAAGCGTTCTCGCCAGACCGTTCGTCAGGCGGCCTCGAAAGCTTACTTTCCCGTATTACGGGTGTGTGTGCTTCCTTGCACACACACCCGTAAAACCTGTGGGCTGCTGAGTATAAAAACAGGAGCAAATCATTGGTACATGAGATAATAGCATGATGATGGTGATAATAATAAATTACTGGTGGCACTAAAGAAAGAACTGGCGACGTTGCCATCACTGAGTCAAGGTCCTAACAAAAAAAAAAAAGGAAAAAGAGAAAATGAAAAAAAAAAATTGCTGGCTCTCCCGTAATCAAGAGTAGATGTAAGCAAGAAATGGCAAACGCTAGAGATGACGCTAGCCACAATCTTAAAATGGGTGTAGTACAGATTCGCAGTGGCACACCTCACCCCACCGCACTACACCATACTGTGCACTGGTACATACGGACTCTGCCCAGCTAGAAAAAGAAAACTGTCTGAAGGCCACACGAATGGCAGCAAAAGATGCCAAGGGGAGAGAGTGCACTGCCCAGCTAGAAGAAGAATAAATTGAATTCTGAGGTCTTACATGCCAAAACCACAACTTAATTATGAGGCCTGTCATAGTGGGGGACTCCAGATTAATTTTGACCACCACCGGATTTTTAACGTGCCTCCAATGCATGGGACACGAGGGTTTTTGCATTTCGCCTCCATTGAAATGCGACCATCGGAGCCGAGATTTCATTTGCAACTTGTCTGGGCAGTAACTAGCGTATGTAATACAGTCCTGTACAAAGGGTTGAGGGCCAGAGACCACATTTTTTTCAGTTTTGACTGGTTGCCCGGGTGATCTCGTTTTGTTCTCTCAACTTGCCCGGATGTTCTCAAGTGGCCGGCTAATAGCTCTGGCTTTTAGCTCAAGGTCACTTGACGGTCACCAACAATGGGAGCTAAAAGCATTTCATGCTTAAAACAAGGGAAAAAAAGCAGCTGTGCTGAATCTGGTTGCGATGGCGTTACGACCCAGTTGTTACAATCACTTTGATGGGGCTATGCAGCTTCCTGGCAACTTATCTCCACACCGTTCAGTACACAGATTTCATTTCTTCGTCACCGGAAAGGCAATGATAGACATGCATAAGCTAGGAAAAGCAAGTAAGTAAAAGCGAAGTAACAGCCGAGCCAAAGAACTCATTACTCATTAGGCTTACTCATTAGTAGACAATTCTCAGAATTCCTGTAACATTTCCTCTCTTTCTTTAGCGGTGACAGCTGTCTTTTCAAAGTTTGGCATGGGTTTGCACATTCTACAGTGCACGGTGAGATTTATAGAAACAGCTACCGGCTGGAACGTGTATCAGTGTTCTCTAAGCCTATCATTGAGACAACGTCCGATTTTCCCCACGGATACCTTGGCACATGAAAGTGGGAGCTTGTATATCACATTGCATTGACAATTTACAAACTTTTCCGCATGTTTCATGCTACATGTCTCCTTCGTACACTCCTCATCCAAATTTAATTCCTTGCACAAGCCTTTGAGTTTGATCGGTGCAGAGAAGAGGACTGTGATGTCACACCTTTCAGTGACCATTTTTAGGTGATGTGACAAGTTGTGCATGTAAAGCGAAATGACTGGTCTCTTAGTTCTATTTCTGCTCTTCTTATTCTACGGTTTTTCTGGCCTTTGATTTGCAGTATAATCTGTTTGGCAATTTGCACTACCATGTAATCAAGGTATCCGCCTTTCCAAATTCTAACTATCTGCCTATTTAGACTTTCAGCGATTGCATGGTGTCAGGATTTCTTAATTGCCTGCTCAATGCATAATTCGGCAATTGCTCTCTTTATAACATTCAAGTGGCCCGAGTCACAATGTAAGATTCTTTTTTCTCCTCTTGCTAGGACCAACATGTGTGATCACATTCAAGGCTTAATTTTAGATCCAGCAATTGTATCTTTGACGCTTCTTGTTCATGCATGAATTCAAGGCCTTTGCGTGCCTCTTGGAAAATTTTCAGCATGTGGTGGTAGCTGGTAGTTGGTAGTTTGCGCTTCTTGGTGTCAATTTGCATCTTCGTTCCCATTCAGTGTCCATCTTGTCCCTATAAGCATGTACTGTACATAGTGCAATAACAATGAAAGTTCCCATATTGAACCTTTGATTATTTTTCAAATGCAATGCAAATCATCTTCTTACTTTATTACCAGTGACGGAATTTCAGTTGGACGTTGCCAAACTCTATGATGTGATAAGTAGAGGATGCAGGAATGTTGAAGTGATGTTGCTCCCTGACTTTTCACTTCTGGTACTAATATCCAGCACACAAAACTGCAGGTCATGGTAAGACTTGCGTGTTTGCAACTTCTGAGGTGCTATCTACCAATCCTAGTTTAGCTTAATACGTTCCTCTTCAATGTCCCTTTCACAATTAGCAGGGGTGGCAATGCCCAAAGTCATTTTGGAGCACATGAAATTTCGTTCTAGAGCAGATTGGAGCAGACAAATTCTGATTTTGGAACAGTCTGTAGCATATATATATATATATATATATATATATATATATATATATATATATATATATATGTATATATATATATATATAATTATTATTATTATTATTATTATTATTATTATTATTATTATTATTATTATTATTATTATTATTATTATTATTATTATTGGAGCAGTCTGGAGGATGCAAATTTTAATTTAGAGCAGTATTATAATGAAGTGGGGTAACGGTCACAAATTCTTGCATTCTGCAGCATTAAAGAAGTGTTGAGAAGCAGCCTAAAGTCATTTTTCATAGTAATATTGTTTCAGGCACTGGTGGGGTGACTGGAGGTGTTTTGCAACAGAAGTTGTGAAGGAGCTGGAGTTGTTGAAAACCACAGTCGTTTATTACAAGATATTTTTAAGTAATGTGACAATGCCCACTTGCTCAAACCAAGATTCTGCAACTGAGTGACTCAGCATTTCCATTCTCTAGACTCATTAGAAGTACCCTGACATCTGGAGCTCACATTTTGTGATTTATTTATTTATAGTACCCTCAGGGCTTACAATGAAGCATTATAGAGGGGAGGGGCTAATAAATACAGATAAGTATGCAAGAAAGGAGAAAGGAAACACGAATACTAATTAGATGACAATGCATGGTACAACGTAAAAATAACTCGAGAGCGACACAAAAAACAAAAAAGCATAATGCGGTAAAAATATAATTATACAAAGAAAAACGGAAAACTTCAGTAATACAGATTAAATATAAATACATGGTACATAGGACAGGTTAGAGTGAGACAATAAGCACAGAATGATAGAAAATAAAGCATAATACAATACACAATGTTTGCAGATTAGGTAGATAATAAAAAAGAAAGCTTATCAACAATAATATTCAGGAGAAAGCGGAATTGCTTCCTTATACATTCACATCAAGGCATATTAGATAATATTAGTAAGTGCCTTACGGAAGTTGTCTGTGCTAGTTATACAGACTAGTGGATCCGGTAGGTGATTCCATTCCTGGCATGATTTTGGAAGAAATGAATTACCATAGGTAGACGTTTTGTGGAATGGGATGTTCACCTTATGACGATGGTCCAAGCGTGCGGAAGTAAAATGGGCTGGTTCGATAAAGCGTGATTTGAGTGTAGGAATTAAGTGGTATATTTTATGAAACAGACAAAGGCGAGCGATTTTTCTGCGTTTGGAAAGGAGAGGTATGTTGAGGGCAAGTCTGATGCTAGTTACGCTTGCTGTGCGCTGGTAATTGTTGAGAATAAAACGAACGGACCGATTCTGCACAGCTTCTAAGCTGTTAATTAAGGTTAATTGATGAGGGCCCCATATTGAGGATGCATACTCTAGATTAGGCCGAATGTAGGTGACATATAGCTGTTTTTTCAGGGAAGAAGGTGCGAGTGAAAAATTTCGTTTAAGATAGCCCAGCATGCGGTTAGCTTTTGATGTAATGTGTTCGATATGTCGTTTCCATGAGAGATTATTTGTAATGTGCACTCCGAGATATTTATAACAAGATACTGATTCAAGTGGGATGTTGTTAAGATGGTAGTTATAAAAAGATACTTGGCTGCGTGAGATTCTCATGAATTTGCATTTTGAAGTGTTAAGATTCATGTGCCAGCGGGAGCACCAGGTTGTAACGTTATCAAGGTCTGATTGTAATGTAACCATATCAGAATCATTAGTTATTTTTCGGTAAATTACGCAATCGTCGGCAAACAAACAAATAGAGCTAGTGATTTGGTTAGGCAGGTCGTTAATATAAATGAGGAAAAGTAAAGGCGCCAACACAGAGCCTTGGGGTACACCCGATTCTACTGGCACCTCTGGTGAGTCATTGTCATTGATGGTTACATATTGGGTACGATTAGAAAGAAAGCTGCAAATCCATTTGAATATTAAAGGGTCAATATTTAGAAGGCTTAGCTTATAGATAAGTAATTCGTGATTAACTTTATCGAAGGCTTTAGAAAAGTCTAAAAAAATACAGTCCGTCGCAAAACCTGAGTCCAAGAACGCATGCAAGTCTTTAGTGAATGTTATTAGTTGTGTTTCACAAGAAAAAGATTTTCTGAAACCGTGCTGATAAGGGCTAAAAAAATTGTTTGATTCAAGAAAGTTTACAAGGTGAGTGAAAATGATGTGCTCAAAAATTTTGCAGGGTACCGAAGTTAATGAGATGGGTCTGTAATTCAAAGGGTGATGTGGGTTTCCCGATTTAAAAAGTGGGGTAACCTTACCGGTTTTCCAATCAATGGGTAGGGCACTGTCGTTAAGTGATCTAGTAAAAATAAAGGTAAGTATGATGGAGCTGTATTCTGCAGTGTTTTGGAGAAACTTGGAATTAATACCGTCAATACCACATGATGATGACCGCTTTATCGTGAAAATTCTGGCTCGGATACCTGCTGGGTCCAGGGTAATGGGATCCATCGCCGGAAAGTTAGGGGATGTAAAAGGGGGATAGTTACTTAAATTTTCTGTGCAGAATGATTCGGCAAACGTGTTGTTTAGTACAGAAGCGCAAAGATGATTCGGAACTTGATCGCCTGAATCGTTTACGAGACTTATAGCGCTATCTTTGGTACATTTCATAACGTTCCAAAAACGTTTTGGGTTAGTTTTTAACAGAGACGGTAGGGTTGAGTTAAAGAAGTTAAATTTGGACATCTTTAAAGCGCTCGTGTAGGTTTTCGCAGCGGATGTATATGCTAGCCATCGATCAGCGTTTAATGACCTTTTGGCGGAACGAAAAAGTCTGGATTTTTTGTTGGATAATCTTTTCAGATGGTTATTGTACCAGGGGGCGTTAGAAGATTGATGAATTATTCTAAGTGGAATATATTTGTAGATAAGATGCATTACTGTAGTTTTAAAAGACAACCACATTTCTTGAACTGATAGGTCTACATGTGTTAGAAGGAAGTAGTCAAGAAAGGATGATAGCTCAGAGTTTATAGCGTTAAAGTTAGCCTTTTTGTAATCCCTAATATACTTGGTGTGTTTCTTTACTTTTGTAGGCGGGATGGAAATGTTAAAGTGTAAGATGTCATGGTCGCTTAAGCCAGGCACGTAAGCCTGGATGGATGTAAGCCCTCTCAATAAGCTAAAAGGAGTGAGAGTTCTCTCTTGACCTCTCTTTTTCGAAATCCCCTTACCACTTGCACCTTCCCTCGCCACTTGCCCTCTCAGTTTGCACTTTTTGACCGCAGTGATCACACACACACACAGCAATACAATCAACGCAATACAGTTAAACCTCGATATAACGAAGTCTGTAAAATTGGAAATTTGCTTTGTTATATTGAAACTTCGTTGTATTGAAATTTGACATATTATGCAAATAAGTACAGTTGCAGATAGATTTTTCTTACACCGAAAGGGGCCGCAGAATTTCCCAAATTATCGGCCAATCGAGAAAAGCAAATTGGAATGAGAAAACAAGTAATTTTGATAAATTTGGGAGTTGGCGACGAAAGACACGGCTTTCATGCCACGTACGCTGAGGACATCTTCACATCGGCGGTAAGAATTAAGCGAAGCCGGCCACGCTTTCGCGTGCACTCCGCTTTCGCGGCTTATAGCATCGCCCGCACTGGGATGACGCTATCAGGAAAAGCGCCAGCAGCGGGGAGCAAATGCTTAGTCTGCCTCTCACTCCAATAGGTCACCGAAGCTTGAGATTACACAACCTCCAATACTAAATGCTCGGGAAGACAGCTTACATAGTGCCATACCACCTCAGCACGCTCACTCTTCTCGCACGTGGCACATTACCTCTAAAGCAGGGTGTGCAGCTGCATATGCACTCAACAGCACTTACAGCCAAGAGCAGCCACGGCTGATACGCGCGCCAACTTACTCCCCCCACCTGCGCCTCTGCGCACGAGCACTTGATCATGTTAACGCAGGTTCTTTCGTTTCACCTGCACCACTGTGAACCAGTTCACGGCAGTTCACGAGAAGTTCAGAAATTGTGCAGCTCAATTTCTGCGGTGCAGGCATAGTGCGACACTCAATATGAATGCCGCGGTGCAGGCGTTATGTTATGTCCGACTAACGTGCACGGAATGCGTATGTTTGAGAGGTCCTGCACTGCAGGTATGACCGGCTATTGGAACGTAAATACACACTACACTTGCGTAGACACATCAGACATGCGTAAGTGGGGTTTTAACGGCGCTTGCTCCCATGCACTGCATCATCTGCTACGCTGCTGCTTCGCACCTGTACACCTGCACCAAGTCGGCATGGACAGTGGAGTGGGTACAGCAAAATCATGAACCAGCCCTGCACCCTTTCTGCACCTTTTGAAACGAACAGCTGTTAGTTTCAAAAGGTGCAGAAATACTAAGCTCAGAATAAAGGTGCAGAATTACTCAGCTCGAAATACTAAGCAATCCCTGTGACCACTGCTCCAAAGCATTAAGTTTCAGGAGCGCAATTAGCACTGCACAGAAGTTACTGTGTTTGGCAAGAAGGCTGCTTCCACATTGTACTTTGACGGCGCATGATTTGAGAGGTGCATTTGCAAGCAGCCGCTTGTAATTCAATCATTTGACCATCTGCTCCGCGGAAGTTTCCGTTTATTGTCTCGGCATTCCTTTGTGCAGCAGTAAAATTTCGTTATATTGAAATCGCATAGAAACACACTTCATTATAAGGAGCTTCTAAATACATGGTGTTCTACGGACAAGAGGTTATGAAAAGCTAAATACTTTGTTATATCGAGAATTTAGTTATATTTAAGTTCATTCTATCAAGGTTTAACTGTATTAGGATTCGCAATCGTAGGGTTGTACACTTTGATCAAGAGTAGCTGTCATAGCGCCGGCGTGACTAAAAAACCAATGACAAAGAAAAAATTCAGTGATAAGTTCGTGGTAAATGCTCGAGAAATGCATAAGCATTACGTCGAACTTCTTTGAGGTCCTGGATCTAAGATTTAAACCATTTTCACAATATCGCAGTGTTGTTCAGGAGCTGACTCAGCACAGATTCTGCCTCTATGAGAAGTGAAGTGCAACTGACGGTGGTCTGGAGCAGACTGAGGCGATGGCACTTTAGCGCCACAACCCTTTCCCTCTCTTAAGCACCCATTCACAGCTGTGATGCTCTCTCTACTTCCTTCCCAGCTTCAGCTGGCTTCTAGATCACCCACACTCGTCGAAGCTCTCTCATCCCCTCTCTATCTCTACCATGTGACTGGCTTCCCACACTTCAAAAAAATATACATTTGTTCACTTCTAGCACAGCCAGCAGTGTGCGCATGTTTGTGCAATTTTTCGTGGAAAAGGCACCAGCACAACCACATGACTCCTCCTCACCTGCTCTCCCTCACCAGCTCGGGTGGCAATATTGAAGAATGTTGTTACCTTTAGTTTTATTCACATACCTTAATTAGCTGCAGCTGTTCACGGAATCTAGCAGTCATAATACAAGAGTTACCTTTACACGTGCTCTGAAACCAAAGACGCAACACTTTACACCTCACTGGCAATCTTTTGCGGATACTTGCCAAAGCCAAAGGTGCCAAAGCTGTTCTGGCGCAGCTTCGCGCACTTATGGTTATTTTTATTTTCTGCTTTTGGCGCAATTGCTGCAGTAATCCCATCCCCAAATTAGGCGTAAAAGTAGAATAAAAGCAAACAAACAAACAAACAAACAAACAAGTGGATCATTGAGGAGAACAAACAAACATAGCACTCACTTGTAGGCTGTTACAACAACATTGCGGAAAGGTTCCTGGTCATAGCTTTGGGTCTCACAGCCAAAGAACTCTGCAAGCTCGTGCACTGCTCGGCGCTGCTCTCGGTTCATAGATGGGAAGCAATGGCTGCGGAACTTTTGCTTGGACTGATTACAATGAAAAGAAAGAAAAAATTACAAGCAACAATCAATATCCTTTCTACGCTCGGTCATTCCATGCCAAAGGTCCCAACCGTGGCGCTCAAGAAAAACAATTTCTCTAAAAAATTAAGAAATAAAACACGTATATAAGCATTACTTGAACAGTATTTCCCAAAAATATTTTGAACGGAAACAATTTTTTGTCCACGTGAGGGCCCTTTGAATTTCACGAAATGATGGAAAACCAAGTGCAAAAAGCAAATTCCCCAAAAATCGACCATTTGGTGCATATATCCAAAATTTGAGGTTTTATGTTGTTTGAACATTGTTCTTTCATTATAAAACAGTTTCACAAAATAACTTCATGTTTTTACTACATAGAACCGAGGTGAAAATGTGCAAATTCTAGCAATTTTGTAATATTTTTCAAAAAAAAAAAACAGTCAGGGGAGAAAACCTGGAATTCCTTTTATAGAACTTTCCCTAACAGGTTCTATGTTCTGAAATCTTATTTTCACCTATGTGATGCTCCCGTACTCTAAAATAAAAGCCTGAATTTGGCAAAAACGCTATTTTGGCCTATGTTCAGACGTTATTAACAAACTATGGCGGTCATGAAAAAATAAGCTGAAAAGTGTATATAATTGAGAAGAATAACAGGTTTCACCACAGAAACTTTAACCAACGTAATTCTGCGTTTTCATGGAGAAAAATTTTTTTTGAATTTGAGTCTCACCATTGCATAACTTTGCCTCGTGCTTCCACTTCACCTGATAGCATGATTTTTGTTGAATTTGTTTTTTGCACTTGGTTTTCCATCATTTCGTGAAATTCAAATGGCCCATACGTGGACAAAAAATTGTTTCCGTTCAAAATATTTTTGGGAAATACTGTTCAATTAATGCTTATAACCTGTAATTTTTTCTTATTTGAGAGAAATGATTTTTCTCAAGCGTCACGGTGGGGACAGTTGGTTTGGAATGACCCTGCTACATAGAGATAAAAATGATGATCACCAGTATGCTCATGATTAGTGTATCTTTTCCAACACCTAGGCTGCTTCTCACAGCTGAGATTCTTGCTTGTTTGACTAAATAAACTGTAGGTAGTCACCAATGGCTGCACGGATTCAACAGGTAAGTTGTTGCACAATGCCACATGGTTACCAGCTGCTCCCATACAGGAGAAAATTCGAAACAAGTAAGTTGTGGGGAGCACTAGAACCCATTTTTTTCAGCATACCATGCTACTGCACAACACAACAAATACAAACTATTGTGTGAGAAATTCAAGAAAAGCTCACCCATACCATCAAGAGTAGGTGCATAATTTTGCAGTTTGTGTGGCACATGGAATGAGATGTACATCACTGAAGCAGAAGTCCTTCAACTAAGGGCCCACAATATGCAAAAGTTGTGCATTCCATAGACAGGTTCAGCACACTGACTTTTTTGTTTTAATGTAGATTGTGCTCGCTAGGGGTGTGCGATTATTCAAAATTTCGATTATGAATATCATGCAGAAAGATAGAACATTAAAACAGTATTAAATTTAGCCACTGTCAGTCCAACTCAGCTCGGAATACTAAGCAATCCCTGCAACCACTGCTCCAAAGCACTATGTTTCAGGAGCACAATTACCACTACACAGAAGTTACTTTGTTTGGCAAGAAGGCTGCTTCCACTTTGCACTGATAACCACCCTTACAGTATATAAGTAATGTTTAAGTGACAATGTGACAACATACCCACAGCAGTAGCTCAGAGGCTATGGCAACCTGCAGCTAAGCACAAGGTAGTGGGTTTCATTCATGGATGCAGTGGCTACAATTCACTGATGGTGAATTGGAATAATGCTCGTGTGCCACACTTTCAGTGTACTATCAGCGTCAAATGAAACGCAAACAGCAGAGTTCATGGGTGAAGCACAACTGAAGGTATAGTGCGTGCCGTCCAGTCATCACCATTAATAGGCTTGCACCTCCGGTTTGACCACACTGCGCAATGATGCTCCCCCTATACTGCAATATTTTTGTTGCTGTTCTGGTTCTCTTTTATTTGAAAGTGAGAAAAGAAAAAGAGAAGAAAACAGGAGCTACACTATTGCAGTATAAGGGGAACATCATTGCACAGTGCAGTCAAACTGGATGTGCGAGCCTGCGTTGACTGGATGGCATGCAGTATACCTTCAGTTATGCTTCACCAATGCACTCCGCTGTTCATGCTTCACTTGACATCAATAGTATGTTAAAAAAAAACTTGCGTGGTTGAAAATAATCTGAAACCCTCTACAACGACATCTCTTATGATTTGGGAGTTGCTCTGGGACCATTAAACCCCATTAATAAATTTTTTATTAATGCAATGAGTTCACCTTGTGCAATTTCATTTGATTTCATTAGGCTGCAATTCTTCCAATATTATGAGCCTGCTGACTGGCCCATTCAATGACAGCTTCTCTATGGCTTGGCCTGGAGAAACAAAATGCTGCCAGCTTTTGTCCTAAGCAGATTACGATGACACTGACTTAGGCCCTATACAAGACAGTGATCTACCCGGTCCTTATGCAATGACAAGAACACAGGTGTGACATTCATGTCATGTGCACTTTGGCAACACACAATATGTCATAGTCATGCTGTGTACACTAGTGCTACACTGCACAGCGCACTGTCACAAGCCAGTGCAAGATATGCATCCAATTTAACAAAACTTGTTGCTGAGCTAGCTGGTTCATGACTTTAAAAAAATGTTACGACACTAAGCAGACAAGGACGAAGTGATACACAAACGACACATGGTGCCCGTATGTGTCGTTTGTGTCTCACTTCGTCCTTGTCTGCTTAGTGTCGTAACATTTTTTTAAGGTCATGAACACAAACACAGATGAAGATGAAGTGAGACACAAACGACACATGGTGCCCGTATGCGTCGTTTGTGTCTCACTTCATCCTCATCTGCTTAGCGCTGTAACCTTGTTTTTACGCACCCAAATTGATGAGACATTGCATTACATGGCATATAGAGAAAAAGGTACCGGTAAAGCAAATGCACTAGTGACAAGGGCCAGAAGCATGGGTCTTGTCTGACTTCTCTGTGCTGCTTCCAGATTATCAGCCAGTTAAAAGCCACAGATCTCTGCACAGGCACACACTTGTTTGCAATAGCAGATGTTACCTGTCGTGCCATTTGAACCAGCTGCGTAAGTGTTTGGTGCACTGAGAGCATAAACGACGGATTCTTGCGGGCCTCATCTTTCAAGAACTCGGAGTAGCATGGAGGACCCACTCGATTTGACACATCTGCATTCTGTATCTGCAGGGCATTCGCAAGCCGTCGATTTCGCTCCAACACGGCACACTCTTCATCACACTCCAGTCTGGGTTAAAAAGAAAAGAAAGAAAAGAATGTTTGTTTAAATTTAATCGCTCGTCTGCCGCACTGGTCTCAAGCTTATCAACAAGCAAACTCATGGCAGGCAACCAGCGCCTACGCAACACACTGAAAAAGACATAGACTGCAGTTTTTCAGGGTTGTTTGCGACATGTTTGCACTGGTTGCCCACCAGAGATTTGCTATTCCAATTTGCCCAAATCAATGCCACGCAATGAAAGTAGCATTTGATTCTCAGAATGGTACATCTAAATATTACATATCTACACAAATTTTGTGAAATTTTCACTTTCAGTGGTTGTATTCACTATGTTCGCCTTTTCAAAACAAACTGATAGCTTTGCAGTGCACTTTGCAAATTGCAGATCTTGAGAACAAGGAAACTCTTAGAGTAAACAAGAAAATAATGGAAACAGGCTATTTCAATGCACAACCACCTTACTTCTTCATAAGAGCTGTCATATGTGTAGCCTTCGTCAAAAAGAAACAAAGCCACTGGCTATAAGAGTGTTGTTGAGCCCCAGCTGCATCATGTTACACCCGTAGATCGCCTATGGCCAGGAAGCCTTGGAGCGTAAGGATAACAGTTTGCCTCCCTGTCCAGAACTTTCAAGTTATACAAGTGCAAGAGGTGACTGTACAGATATCCTGGAGCAAACGGCCATCAGGTGTGTGCTGACTTCATTTCTTTTGATGAAGGCTCTACAGGCACATATTTTCTGTAAAAAGACTTAGGCCCCATACAAAAACAACGTATCGCGGAGCACTTCAATAATTATTTTCAAAGTGTTTTTTCAAATTTCGATGATGGTATAAATCTCAACTGCATGTCATGTAACTCGACCTCTGATATTGTTTCGCAACTGGGTGTAGTGTCGATGTTGCTGAACCTCAAAGCTAAATCATCTCCAGGACCAGACAACATACCGAACGCTTTTCTGCGCAGGTATGCTGAAGCGTTAGCCCCTTTTCTTGTTATCTTCTGTTCCTCATTATCTTCGGCTAATCTTCCTACAGACTGGCTAACTGCACGTGCCGTTCCCATACCGAAAAAAGGTTACAAAACCCTAGTAACTAGTTATCGTGCAATATCATTAACTTCATCATGTTGCAAGTTAATCAAACATATTATAGCTAATGAAATAACCAAATTCCTAAGTGACAACAACGCACTGTCTCCTCATCAGCATGGTTTTCGGAAGGGTTTCTTTACTGTAACACAATTAACCACAATTATTCACAACTTTGCAAGTGCTCTTGACAAGTCAAGGCAAATTGATGTAATATTTTTAGACTTTAAGAAAGAGTTTGACCTTGTTTCTCACAATAAACTTATAGGAAAACTACAGTCGATAGACCTTCGAGCCTATATTATTAACTGGGTGGTGGCTTATCAGTCTAATCGCAAGCAGTTTGCTTCAATTGATAATTACTCTTCTAACGAACTTTCAGTAACCTCTGGAGCACCTCAAGGTAACGTGCTAGGACCTTTACTACTTCTAATACACATAAATGACATCACTAACAAAATTTCTCATCCTGTTCAAGTTAGACTATTTGCTGACGATTGTGTGTTGTTTAACGAGGTTACTTGCCATGAAGATCAATTAATGCTTAACTCTGACCTTCAAAACATTCTTTCCTGGTGCAGTCGGTGGGGTATGGAATTGAACAGAGAAAAAACTGTTTACATGTCCATAACAAAAAAAAAAATGTTGTTTGTCTATAACCTCGACTCTGAACCGCTAACCAAAGTCAGCCAATACAAATATCTCGGAATCACGATAACCAGTGACCTCAGCTGGAATAGCCACATTTCTAACGTATGTAACCCGTCTTTCAGGAAGCTTTGTCTCCTTAGGCACAAACTAAAGCACGCTCCCTCTAGTACTAGATTACTTACTTACACTTCACTCATCCGACCGAAACTAGAATATGCATGCATTGTGTGGGATCCCTATAAGAAAATTAACATTAACGCTTTAGAAATGGTCCAACGTAAAGCTGTCAGGTTTATTTTTTCTAAATATAGACTGAGTGACTCTCCTACTAGCCTAATGAATCAACATAATATTCAAATGCTACAGCTACGCAGGAAAATACGACGACTAAAATATCTTTTTTTGCATAAAAACAATTGCTTGTACCTCCACCCACAGGCTTATGTTAAACCACTACAGCGCGTCGAACACGGCATCGTCACGCTGATTCTTTAACACCTTATAACACCTGAACTAACCTCTTTAAGTTTTCCTTCTGCAGAGTGCGGAGTGCCGGTTAAATAAACGTTTTCCTCGAGTTTTCCTAATTCATATTACATGCAGATAAAACTTTTTTTTTCCCATTTTGTGTCCCAAAAATTTCACCTCGTACTATACGCGGGTTTTTACGGTATTCGCTAGCTATCCAGTCGCAGTGAGTCGGACTTCCTTGATTTATTGCGCGCCCATTGGCATGCTTTGTGGATAGCAACTCGGCATTAGTCTATAAAAGGTGCAATAAATGCCCTTGTGATTGTTTGCACTACTGTGATGTCGTTCCTTTGTCCCAAGAGCACAGGTGAGAATCCCAAACACTTCACTTCAGCAGTAATATACTGTGAGGAGAGAGTGGCGGCGTAAGCAGACAGAGAGCTTCAGGTGAAGCAAGGCAAGGCGCAGTTCTGGAAGGCAGCGTGCCGTGTACTGTAGTTGTCAGAAGGACCAGGCAGTGCGTGTGTGGCAGCAAGAAAGGAAAAAAAATTTAATTATGGGGTCTTGCATGCTAAAACCACAATCTAATTATGAGGCACGCTGTAGTGGTGGACTCTGGAAATTTGGACCACTCGGGGTTCTTTAACCTGCACCTAAATCTAAGTACACGGGTGTTCTCGCATTTTGCCTCCCTCGAAATGTGGCTGCCGTTGCTGGGATTCAATCCCGCGAGGGCAACAGAGGAAGGAAGACGCAGGTGGTGCACAGTGTATGTGTGTAGTGTGGTGAGCGTAGATGGACAGAATGTGGAAAGCATGGGGGAAGAGTCGCGGAGTGCAGTAATAAAGTTAATATTTGCAACAAACGTGTCGGCCTGTTGTCGTTCGTAGGGATACAGTCACCATCAAAAGCTTATGGGGTGCAGAATCTGGGAAAAGCTGAAAATTTTTCAGTCTCAGCATAGCGTCTGGAATTAGGATTTGCTACTTTTACTAGTGCATGTGACTAACTGGCTGCAAAAAAAAAAAAAAAAAACTGGGCAGAAATTAGGTTTTTCTAGCAGAACTCACATCCTGCAAGCTTTTGACATTAACTGTACATGTGTGAGGAGACAGGAAAAAGCAAACATTAAGTGAGGCAAACCTTCATGAGAGGTTTACCGCATTTACTCGAATCTAATGCGCACCTTCTTTCTGAGAAAATGGGTCCGAAAACTGCCTGCGTGATACGATTAGATACAATTCCAAAGCTGTGTTCACGGCACTGGCAAAAGCCTACTGTCAGAGCCATGACACACACCGTCATCGTCAATGTTGCGAAGGTTGCTGTCGGTTCATTTTGTGCTCAATGACCTCAAGCAGTATTTTTGGCCAATAATCTTTGGACGTATTATCCCTCTCACGAGATTTAGCATGACTTGGCACTGGATGCATCAGCATAATTGGCCCCAGCATTTCTGGCATTGTGCCAAGCTCACAATCTGCACACAGTGCCGGCAATGCTTTCAGACACATACTTCGACAAGTCCGATGCAGAGTCTCGCAAAACTGATAGTAATACAGTCAACTTACGATTTTTCGGACTCCCTAAGGGCCGCGAAAATTTCCGAAAAATTGGGCAGCCCGAAAAAATGAATACGTGCCTTTTACTGCCTCCAAGAGATAAAATCGCCACAGGCACGTCCAAAATAGCTCTAAATGCCTGACAGTACATGTATTAGGCTTATTGGTGCTCGTACTGTGATAGGAAACGGTGGATGAACGCGTGTATAATTAAGAGAAACGTACCGTGTCCTGTGACAACTGCCCCTTCCCACTTTTGATATGCTTCACCGCAATACCTCGCATATGCTTCACCGCTTAACATTTCTGTACTAAGGCGAAGCTGGCTTTCGGGATCTGGCATTTTGCAACGTGTCGTGCTTTCCGAGCTTCGACACCATTCGCGAGGACTACAAAGGCGGAGTCCGCGCGATTGCTAACAGTGGCGAATTGTTTAATTGAAAAACACCGCACCGAACAGCAAGAAGCTTCGTAGCGAACGTCGAAGTAGTTACGCTTAACGTTGCTGCGATGGTGGCTGTGGCTGCTAGCGGATCTGCGTGCGAGAGCGCTGGCTAGAGGTGGCGAGATAATCCATATGGCGGCGGTGGCGACTTCGATTAATGCCGTTTCGGATATGTGGTCATGGCAAAACGTCCGGGAAATCGGACGGCGAAGGTTGCTTGCGTCGGAAAATTCAGACGCTCTTATATATGCAGTGCCACAAATGCGTCCGAATTATTGGGCATGTAAGAAAAATTGGGCCTCCGGAAGATAGGTTGTTGACTCCTCGGTATCTAGGATACCAACCTATGTGCTGAGTATCTGTGGCCAATGAAGCACAAATGGTGACCACACCACTTTAATTACAAAAGCTCATTCAAAACAAAACAATCCCGTCCGTGAAGGCAAATTTTGCATGTCTCATTTTTGCGATTAAGAACATGGGGGTGTATGCTATGTTTTTCTTTTATAAATCGGTGACATATTACATTGAGGTGCACATTTATTTTCCTACTTTAAGCCCGTGGAAGTTGGCTGCACATTAGACCTGAGGCCACATTAGAATCGGGTAAATATGGTAGCAGTTCTCCTTATTGTACTTCATGTTGTTTTCTCTTTTTCTCTCTCCAGTCTTCTTGAGAATGGGCAGAACTACACTTCGCAAGTGAAAGCACTATCACTGCTGGGTATGGAGCACCCTGATAAAATGCTATTGGCCCTTCTTATGAATCACACATTCCACCACAGCAAGCAGAGGTACATACCTGGAAGGCCTGCTTCGAGCCATGTTGACCATGCGAGTGATGTCGACACTCTCTCCAAGCTGGATGTCTTGAATCTTGGAGGCTAGTAGGGAGGCGGACAGCTGGTGGAAGCTCGGCTGCTGAGCTTCTGAGCTACCACAAGGAAGCTTTCCCGATCGTCGACCACATTCACACGAGATGCTTACCTGTGCACATGAATGCAATGGCACTTTGCTGTACACTGGCACTTTGCTTTGTTGTCTCAATTTAAAAGTTGCAAAGGCATTCCTTGGTACTGCACTTTTTTATATTCTCTACAGTGTGATTTGCTAACCTAGTCCAGGCTATAACAAGAAGGAATGCTCAGTGTTCCCTAAGCAAGCATTAGTGCAATGCTGCACTGTCACTGGCGGAAGTGGCATCTTGGATGGCGGGAAAGTTGGAAAGATGCTACCTTCTCTATGCTGCTACACTCGAGAGACTGTACTGAACAGTACTGAATAACCTCTGGACAAAATGTATGAAATGTCTGCAACAATACTACCCATCAACGAGATTACAATAGTTTGTTAATTTATTACAAGAACTACCTATATACCAGTGAAAAAACAAGTATACAGACACTTAAGATGGAAAACATAGTTTTAGTGTGCCATAAGCCTGATTAAACTGGCTGCAAGGATCCTTTTCTAACTACCACACTTTTTAGTTTTGAAAGTGCTTTGGCTTATGGGCTGAACACAACAGCTCAAGCCCTGCTCAGCTATGAGATTCTGTATCTTGGGCACAGCTCGATGCATATGGCTGTTTTCTCATTTCTCGCAATGTGTATGCATGAAAGCTACCTGATGGTGCATACTTTCTGAACAAACATTGAACTGCTAGTGTCTGCTTCCCAGCAATATTGATGCTGTGTGCCATCTTTCAAACATGATGAGCAAAACGTGAACAAGGTGAATGCAGGAGCCAACGTTTCGACAAGTGGACTTGTCTTCTTCAAGGCGACATATGCTTTCCTCGCCACAGTATATATAGGTGGGGTTCTTCTAAAGGGGAGAGGGTGTGAGGTGGGAGGATGCAGAAACGAGGGAAAATGTGTTAGCGTGTCGAATTGAGAGTAAAGAAACGCTGAGTACAAGGTCAAAGCCAGGCCCCCCACCCTGGTCAGTCAACACACGCGCGTTAGCCGGCGTGTCTAGGGCGTCTGACACGCCGGCTGACAAAAAAAAAGGAAAGGGAAGGGTAGAAGAAAAAAAAAGGGAGGGGGTACGCCAAGAAATTAAACTAAGTGTTGTTGCCTATAGCTTGAAGTTTAGCATAGCGAATAGATTCTAAAGCTCCCTTTGAAACGTTTATGCCTATTGGTTGCAATGTCTTGAACTTATGGATAAGGTATGATTGAGTTGGCTCCTTGAGCCAACTCAATTGAAAGCACCATGCACCAACTCTGACCGGTGCATGGTTCGACTTGCTGAATGCCATTTTTGAACGGAGCTTCCTTGCTGCCTCACGAAGTGGTGCTACTGCAAATCCTTGCTCACCATCATTGTTTCTGCCTAGTTCGTGGCTACAGCAGTTCCGGTCTCAGCTTAGTAAGCCATGTCAAGACAATCCAGCACCTGTTTTGTTTGTTTCTTTGTGCACGACGCTGCGAGTAGGCCACGTTTTTCGTTTGTGCGACTGGTATCGGCGTGATGGCGTGGTGATGTTTGCTTTGTGTGCTATGTCGAGGTTGCGGTGATGCAACGTGGCATACGGAAACATAGCGTCAAGTGTCTAATGGCAACGACAGTGCCTGCGCAGACTGTGCTGGGGAATGCCGGCAAGCAGGTGCCGGGAGCCTAGCACCCTACTGACGCTGAAAGTGTTCTGCCGAGACCTGTGCAGTGGTTCTGGACACCGTCTCATTTGACAGTTTCACAGGTGCTCACGCTGCTGTACTGACATGCGCAGAACTCAATGGCGGCGAGATCATTCGTCAGGTTTCTGCTGTACCGCCGGACGACTCCGAGTCGGAAGATGACGCACCCTGTGCTACACTGCCGTCGCATGCGGAGCGTGCACAAGCACTGACTGTGCTTTCAGCCACCTATAGTGACCGTACGACCCTCTCCGAGATTCAGGCTTATCTGATTGCACGTAAACGGAACAGCGTCCAACGGCGCATTCACAATTTTTTCAACCCTACTGCCGAGCCCGAATAAGTGTGCAGAAATAAAGGATTTCTTTTTTTCTTAATCTGCTTTTTCGGACACCTGTTTATTCGGGCATTTCCGCAGTCCCCGTGAGGTCCAAATAAATGGTCGGCAATGTATTTCACACAAGAAACTGATAAGCATACATTCATACAAGCTTCTGTGATAAAGGTACGCAGTCAGTATTGGTGAAGCAGCAACCATGGCACTGTTGCTACATACTTACTACATACAAAGTGACGACTAATTCAAGTCGCTGATCCAAGCAAAGTCTCACCAATGTCTTGCAAGTTGAAGTGGCTGGGCACGGTGCACCTGGATGGCAAGGCTCACCACAGGGGTGGCCGCACGATGGCCGCGGTGTCATGCATGGCTGGGTACACACTTGTGCAGAACCCTGGAAGCGACACTCGCCCTCATGGCAAGTCTGCTGGCACTGGTGCTGTCCACAGGGCAAGTCACGCAGACATGGCCGCCCACAAGACAGGCCTTCCAGAAAACAGGGCACAGCCCGGCGTTTCTGCAAAAAAGCCATAGCAAAAGTAACAGAAAGAAAGCGTCTGATGGATGTGCTGTTAGGCTTCTGGAAGTCAGTGCATCACTAATTTCTGAAATTAGTGCAAATGCTTCAAGGAGCGTGGGACAAATGCTAGATGGCAACTATATTTATATGCACAAAGCCACGCATTGTCATTGTTGCCAGTTGTCATTGCATATGCACAGACACTGAGCACATGTATCTCTAATGTGAGATCTGCATCTGCAACATGCATCTACAGCTCTAATCCGGTACTTGATTTACTGTTAAGAGGAAGCTTCAGCTAGGGCATTCCTATATAAACATATGGGAACAGAGAAATTGTTTTCCTCAACAACAACTGAACCAAACTGATGAGGTGTGTTGCACTTAAAAAATAAAAGCGAAAATCTAAGGGACTGCTGGAACAAAACGTTGATTTAGACCTGCTATTTTTAATAAAAGTTGTTGAAAACTTCAAATTTTCAGAAAACGAAACTACAGTTGAACCCAACTATATAGAACCTGCTTACATTGAACTGTTCTATATATGGAACAATTTCTGGACACGGTATAGTTACAATGAGTATATATATAGCAAAAATTACGCTTACATCAAACAAAAATAGCAGCAACTCCCGATATATCAAACGTCAAGCGGGAAAGTGCCCTCAGAAGTTGGCTTTCCCCCACCGCGGCGGGTTAACCCGGCGACGTGGCTCTATCCAACCGCGCTCCCTACCGTGACCGCGCTGCCTCAAACGAGCCGTCGACACTCCCCTGCAAAAAATGATCCTGGCCCGCCCACAGCGCTTGCTCAGACAGCCAATCAGAGGCTCTTGTGCCCTCGTCGTGCATGATGGCGAAAGTGCGAGTTGTCTCGCTGCTTTTCTGGTTCGTTGTGTGTGCGCCTTGTGGGCCTTCTCCGGCAGTGTTGCCATGAGGAAGCAGCAGAATTCGCCTTTCGTCATGAAGCTCGAAATCATAAATCGGGTCGAACACTGTGAGAAGTCGGATGTCCCCGCAGTGTGCAAGATTCCATGGAGCACTCCCAGCATGATCTTGAAGATTAAGGGAAGGTTAGGGCTAAAGCGGCCAAATTCGCGACCCGGTGCCCATGGTGCCCGTCCCATACACACAGCCGTGTACGAGCGGTTCATCTGAAATTGCTTCAGCCGTGCCGGCTTCTGCGAGCTCGGTGATGACTGTAAATTCTGATGAATGCGACAAAGCCATCGCCGGTGTTGCCAAAGTTTGGAGCGAGATGTCAGAAAGTCCGGAAGCTGTTGAGGAATCAACCGTGGACGAGTTTGTGAGTGCAAATGATGGTGTCACCACCACGGGAGAGCCCGAAAACGAAGACTACATTGCCGACATCGTACCAAGCACAAGTGAAAGTGGGCACAATGAGGAAAGCAACGACGGTCCTTTGCCCACATCCCCCGAGGTGATTGGTGCGCCTGCACTAGTGCGGTGCTTCTGCACGAATGCGGAAGGTTGCGGCCTCAGCTGCTCCGACAGGCAGCGAAATTGCCCAAGCAGAAGAAAATGCAGGACTATTTCTTTCGAAACTAAGCTAGTTTCATCAATAAAGTGATTTTATAAATGGTATGTGCTTTTATGACATCTAATTATTTAGCAGGCTTATATCGAGTTATGCTCTATACCGAACTGATAGTCGTTTTTTTGCTAGTTTGATATAGTCGGGTTCGACTGTATAAGAAAATTGGTTAAGGTTAATTGGCCATCTTTAGACTAAACTGTATGATAAACGACACCGTCGTCCGCAAAGAAGCTGCATTCTTCAACTTCTTCTGCAACTCTTCAATGAAAACAACATTACAATTATGTAAACTGCATCTAATAATACATCTAAAGCAGACAAAAACAATGCATTCAGTATGGTTCTCAAATACACCAATAGTAATATGTGAGTAGGACTGTTATAATACCCTTGCAAACAATGTCACAAATTCACGCAAGATATAAATTGAAGTATTAAATTTGTCTGCTTCAGATGCTCTATTGGATGCTGTTTACAGAACTGTGATATGTTTTTTATACAGAAGTACAAATTGGTAAACTTCGGGCTTCTATTTTTTTCTTAACCTTATCAATTTTTTTAAAATTCTTGTAAAATATTTCAGGCCCTAAATCAAAACCGAATGTCCACGTGTATTTAACCTCATACTGTAGCAAGAGAGATTGTACTTCTGTTTAATCTGCTTGTTGCCACGTCATGTAGTTGTACGCGCAGAGAGTGAAACTAGTATGTCATTTTCTACTGCAATTCAGTGTACGATCATGCTCTGTGATCCTCTCACGCCTGCCTCATTACTCGTGATTGTGGCACTAATCAGGTGTTTTCGTACAGACCATGCAAAATCATCACCAGCAAAAAACTTGCAAACGCAAGTTTTTGCTGGTGAAACTGTCACCTGAAATGCGTCACTCAGCAAAAATGAGAGCGAGACAGAGAGAAAAAAGACGGGGCCCAAGACACATTTATCATGTGATCCTCTGGCTCCAGTATGGGAGAATGCAGGAAAGGAATTTCGCTTGCACAGGCTAGACATGGCAAATGGAGAGAGAGTGTCTACGTTGGTGGTGGCGCTCACCTCCTGAAATCATGGGTTTGCGCCACTTCAAATATTTCTATCTCTGCTATTAATTAACTACAATTTGAAAAATTTTTGCACTAGAATACTCCTTAGAGGGCACCGTAACAACTTCCAGCATACAGCCAAAATTTGCTGTGGCCTGGTGAGGGCCCTTTAAGCACTGCTAAGAAGGGAAGAGTAGTGTGGAGGCATGGCAGGGAATTGTCTGCTCTCCATCTTACTTCCCTCACTTCACGCATGGAAAAAATAATGGAGAGGGTAGTACTACATAGACCCACAGTCCAATTCATGATCTCCTGTGTGTGCTAATTGGACACTAAGCACATTTCAACTCGAGGTGCACTACTTTACCTTCGAAATGACAGCACTGAGAAAACGACCACCACATTACTAAAAGCAATCTTCACAGTTTGGCGTTTGAAAGGCATTCAACAACGCAACGTATGATATTATGCTACAAGAAATAGCCCCCATTAGGTAGTCGATAACTATGCACACGACTTCTGCCGCATTTGAACACACTAAATAAGCCTTGAGGACAATAGTGCATTACCCCAATTATGCCTACTTAAATAAAAATCCCTCAGGGATTGGCAATCTCCTTGACACTATCTGATCTCACAATGTGTTTTGGGTGCCTGCACCCGTAGGGCTGCCTTGTGGCCACCTGGAGAACACAGTGATACCTTGATCTCACGTACACTTCTTTCAGCAAAATATTTGTACTAATCCACAGCCTATCTTTAATTTAATTAGCATTCTTTGGGACCTTCACCAGTTTGCGGTCGGTTGGTCGGTCTGTTTGTCTGTCCGGCCGTGTCAACCCCTTTCACTCCAACTTGTATCACTGGGTAGCCTACGGCCTAATGAATAGAGCATCGGTGCTGATGGAATCGGGTTCGAGACCAAACATTCGACTAAACTGAGTGACTGGATATGTGACAATGGGTATGTGCTGCTCTTCAATGAACCTCTTTGATACCAACTTGGGACACTGGGTATGTGCCTCTAGTAGTGCCGTCGTTTTTACCGGGCTGACCGGGTGCACATGAAAGCGCAGCTGGCATCACTTAATTCGTACTGCCGATGTGAAGATATCGTCAACGTGGCATGAAACCATATCATTCGTCGCTGACTCCCAAATTCATCAAAATGAATTGTTTTCTCATTAAAATTAGCATTTTTTTAGTGCCCAATAATTCGGAAAATTCTGCGACCCCTTTAGGTGTAAAAAAAAATTGATCGGTGACTGTACTTATTTGCATAAAAGGTCGAATTTCATTAAAACAAAATTTCAATATAACGAAGCAAATAGCCGATTTTACCCACTTCGTTATATCAAGGTTAAACTGTAGTTCCTAAATAACCCAATAAATGGCGCTAGCTGTCTGAAAGCACTCTGAAAGTGGCAAAATATGAATTTGCAACCATCAATAGCAGGCTATCGGTGGGAATAGGCACGGACAGGAAAGTGTTAAGCTGGCATCAGAGAGATTCATCAACGATTCACTGAACATAAGCGTTGGCAAATACCCTGTGGCCCAAGTTGGCATCAAAGCCTGGTTCACTGAAGAGTGGTACATACCCAGTGGCAAATATCCAGTAGCCCGAGTTAGCGTGAAAGTGGTTCATTGAAGTGCGACCCACACATACCCAATGTCACATACCCACTGACCCAAGCTAGTCCGACAGTTGGTTTTGAATCAGGTACACTCAGCACAGGAGCCTGATGCTTTACAAATTAGACCACGGACAACACAGTGAGCCAAGTTGGCGTGAAAAAGATTACGCACCCATACACATACCATAAACTGGGTGAAGTTTCCAAAGAATGCTAACTGCACTAAAAACAATTATTCATGCAGCAGCATAACTAAACGCTTTTTGTCTACTTCCAAGGCATGGTGCAGTAGTTATGCTGCATGGCTCATGACTGCAGTACCCATGGACAAATCTTGTACTTTATGCCATCAAATCACATTTGTGATGTACCACTGTGGACAAATGGAACTTCAGCAAGAAATTACCAAGTAGGACATCCTTGGCAAGCATAACAACTCATGAACTTGATCTCGCATCACTACTTATCTGGTTGCCAAAGATGGTATAGGCCTCACATTAAGTAAATCATGCCAGCATTACATGAATTGGTGAAAGTGGAAATGAAAGAATGACCTTATTTGCCCTTCGATTGTTCATGATGCTAGTAAATACACTGCTGAGATTTTCATGGAGCCAGACATGTAGAAAATTTTGCATAAATTGAAGGAAAAAAAAATGGAAAGGGTTGTACAGCATGTCTCTCGGACTATACAACAGATGCCTCTAGCTTGAAGCCCTGGATTTTGCTGGTAACACAGCCGATGCATAATATGCTTTAAAACGACAGGACTTGGGCTTTCATCTTCAAATGTGCCAAAATGCCACAGCCCTTTGCTGATCTGATCAGTCTGTCGAGAACATTCTTTGTGAGTCACAGCCTGTCAGAGTTGAGTGGCCTTGTCATGTTCAGCATTGCTTTTTGAGAAAGAGCCATCTAGTTGCTGGCACAAGCACAGACACTGTATTCCTCCATATCTAGTATGACATGACCTGTCATTTACCGGCTCCTTGCCCCTCTTGCAGCTAGTGGACTATCGCGTGCACACCATGTGATCTCCCTCTATATACGTGTGTGCCTCCTCTCTCAAAGGCTGCATGCCCCAAACACCCACCCGACAAGATGAAAATGTTGTGACTACCCATCAACTGCTGCGCAGTAAAAAAAATCATCTGTGACACAAACCTCATGGTGGCCAAAACACCATTTTTCAGTGAGTGTGGCGCAGGGAGGACAAGATGGGTCACTGTGGCATGTGTGGGTGACAGGGTGTCCACATGGATGCTCCCTGGCGCACGGCTGGCCACAGTCTGGAGGTCGTGTTCCGCAAGCGATAGGGGGACTCAGCGAGGCACTGCCACAGTGGCAGCTCAGGTCCTCAAAGCCTGTTTTGAAGAAACCCAAGGAACTTAACATTTGCTCATTAAACTGCATGTGCAAACAATGGCTTCACTGTAACGTGACATTTTTATTTTCTTTTGCATGTCACAAACTACAAGTACAAATGATGTGCATAGACATAGTTAATGGAGACTGCCAAACCAAATTACTTCACTATATCACAAGAAAAAAAGATACATGGTGTTCTGCGCAACAAGGATCAGGATATTAAGAAAGCTTGTTATATCACAGAGTTCGCTAAATTGAGGTTCGAGGTTTGGCTTTAGTGGAAGACAGTGCCATTCCTTGACGTAACTGGTCGCTATGCTTCAGTGATGCTTGTTGGTAACTCTGGAGCTAAAACTTAAAAATCAGAATTCTAAATATCCTAACTATATACTTATTAGCTTCCCATGGCAGGAATCACTAAGGAATGTCACTGAAGCATATTGTGTGTTTCACATGAAGGACTGTACTTCCCTACGCTTAGCTTAGAAAAAGACCTTCAAGTTAGGTCCCAATCATACATACCTGCCAAGCCATTGCAAATGGTACTTGACTACAGCTGTAAAAAACATGTGAAGGGCACTCCACCACAGGAGAATTTCACTCACTGACATTCCAGCAAGAAGGGCAGTTTCCCCTGTGGCAGGGCTCTTCACAGACATGTTGTCCACATGATAGACGCTTGCCACACACAAGCGGGCAGCGGTGCTCAATGTCCACGCAGCACAGGGCGAGGCACTTGTGGCGGCCACACTGGCGCCGCTTCTGACATCGCCGTTGACACAGCTCAGGCCCCTGATGCTCTGAAGACCCAAGCTCTGTGCAGGGAAGCTCACGTGACGTCGCACCACACCGGCACCGCACAGCGCTTGAACGTGCGCATGGTGGGCAAAGTTCCTCGTGGCATGGTGCAGCACATCGGTGCCAGTTGCCTGTGAGAAGAGCCTCTGCATTACTTTACTAACATTACTGATACCTATAAATGTTTCCTTTAAAGCACAAATGCAAAGTAGCATTAGCAGCTTTACTCAAACCCATTAAATTAAGGGAGCTAAACATCATTATGCACAACAAAACTGAAAACCTACTCAAGTTTTTTGCTCACCTGTAACATACTGGTACTGTAAACATGAATGACTTAACAGAGCTCCGACGAGCCTGATGACTTCTATTCTAGAGTGAATGGTTCAGAACATCCTGACTTTCTACCCACTGTTCGAACAGTGCAGCAAGGGAAATATCTAACTACAGCTGTGAAAGTCAGTAGTGAGCTCTACCTTTCGGACCACACTGGAGTAGCTTCCCGCACGTCTCGCCGCATGTGGGCACCGGGTCTGAGCATGAGAGCCTAGGTTTGGCTCCCTCAATGCTCGCCAGTGGGCTCTTGCCACATGGGCAGTGTGTGACAGACTCTGGCAGGAGTGGGCAGGGACCGCACTCGCCAAAGTGACATTCCTCTTCGCACTTATGGAGTCCACAACCTAGGAACCGTCCACACAGATCGCCGCACGAAAACTCGCTTGATGCATTGGACTCCCGTGTACAGAGAGCTTCGCGCCTCTGCTTGCCACAGAAGCACTCTGAAACAGCACAACCAGGTCATCACATGAGAATTAAAAAGGATTTACATGCAACAAGGTTAAGATTTTGATGGAAGCCCGTTTGGTGGAAAAAAATAAATAGTAAAGAACACTGACCACAGAAGAAAACGATAGAAAGATGTTTCAACTCCCACCAGGAGACAACGCCCCACTAATGTCAAAGATGACCTAAACTGGACCTGCTATTCTTTTACATTACATTTTCATGGTTTCTTGTGGTTTCTGCAAAATTTTGAATGCTAGAGGTGTTCCTCATGTTATGCAGTTGACTTCCATTAATTCAAGCCTGACGGGACCAACGAGATCGATTGAGTTATCTGGCAGGTCAAATTAGGCAAGATGCATGAGAAATGCCAAAACACACCCCTGATTCATTTGACAGTTTTTGCTCGAGTCTAACACGCCCCTGAATCGAACGCTCACGCACTTTCTATGTGTCCAAAATAGAAAACTAACTTATAAATGACATTTAAAGCTCCTAAACAAAGTAGAAATTTATTGCAAATCCAACTATTTTTCTGGCAAGAAAAAGGGGCAAGGGTCTAATGTGTGTTGCACAATGGTGTCTGCTTTCCTAAAGTCAGCTTTGCCCCAGTACGCTTGTGAAAGCACAAAGGAAGAAGAAAAAGGCATGCCTTAGAATTGGGTAAATACTGTGATTAGACATTGTGAGCTACAGTTATTGCTTGAAAATTTTCCTAGGGCAGGCCAAAAATAGGTGTTTTCAACAGGATATTTTTTTTTTTACATGTGTTCAGTGCATTCATTGTCCCCTAAGCTCTGCCAAGACAAACACTGTCACTGAAGGGGTCATTATTGGAGTCACCATAGGGGTCAGGTGCATGCGTGCTGACAGGTCAAGTTCGAATTATCTGGCAAAAGCTAATTTTAGGACTGAAATAACGGAAGTATGGGCACATAGATATGCATGGGCGCTAGCCAGGACCTTCGAATGGAATTGAATTAACTGAAAAATCTAATTAACCGGAGTCGAATTAGCAAAAGTATACTGCACCATGTTCTGAATGTAAAGCTCATTGACTGAGTTTATGAGTGCAGTTAAATGTAGCAGTATATTTAGCTAAGTTTCGACAACTGCATGCGCTTTTGGACACAGTCATAAACAAAAGAATAGGTTTGCAGATGGCCATTAATTGCACCAAGGTTAGGATAAAATAAAGAAACTACTGTCCTGTTGTAGTGAGGGTGAAGAACCAGACAGTACCAATACTGTAAGTCACAAATTTAATGCATTGTTAGGTGAAGAAGTGCCCAGAAAAACAATGACATTTAAAGCACAACTATTACTCGAGCACAGTCATTGGTTGTCAACATCTGATCTACGGGTCAAGTGTGCCAGCTACTTAGACGTTACTCATTGTACTGTAGTGCTCAGTATGAGCTGCATGGCATGAGTGCGTTCTTCCAGGTTGTATAGTGGTGCCGATTGGTGCCGAGCTCCTGACTTAAAGGGAGAGGGTGCTGCTATTCTTGTTCCAGGCATTTCCACTTGACGCCTGCTTTTTCCCTCTCTCCAAGGTTTGAGGAAGAAATCTTCTTGCACAAAAACAATCGGAACGAACTAGTGGTCACCTTCTGTGCTAGCTGGGCATCATTCATGTTTTCGAAATGAGAACTGCTGTCACCTCAGGATTTTATGTTTGGTTTATCACCCCTCGATGCATCGTCACACAGGTTTTGGTATTGCTATGGAACAGTATTTGCGATCACGAAGAGGCGAGCAGTGTGAAGACAACGACAACGATTAGAGGCTAGCGCGGGCTGTTGCCTCTTGGCCAAGTACGGCGTATTTCCTTGTAAATATACTTGTATATAGCTTTTCGTCTGCGTCTTCCGACCGTAACAGTATTACCACTCAATGCCTACCTTTGCTTTTTCTCTTTCTGCATGCAATCGCAATATGTGCAAAATAAACATTACTATGAACTCACTAATATTTCACCGATTAAAGTGCACAGAGCAATGATCGCTACATAGCTCACACTAAATGTGGCCACTGTCTGTTGCTATCATTTTTGTGAGACCAAGGTTTTACGCACTAAACTGGGGAGAGGGTGAAAGGAGGCATGAAGGGGCAATGTTTCGAAACAGGAACAGCCAAACCCTCCCCCTTTAGGGCGGTAACACGGTGCCGACTCCCACAGCTATCCAAATGGGGGTGGGGGGGGGGGACCACTTCGCCCATCGCTTGCACACTGTAGCTCCTACTGAGCGCAACAGTACATTCCAGTGTAATCGCTGGTGCTCACGTAGGTTATAGAATGTCTGCACTATTTTCACAGTGCACGCAATCTAATTAGGCCAGATTCTTTCACTACAGAATCAGTGACAACATTTGAGAAATTTCCAATACTTGAAGGCGCATCTTGTGCCAAGCGATAACTTTGTAACATTTAGCTGGTGAAAAACAGTCCCCGTAAAGAGATAGGCAATGTATGTGTGCCAATATACTTTATGTGGATGTAGATTCTATAACTTTATTACATTGGCTGCTTGCTTCAGCTGATAAAACTTGCCCTTGACCTCACAGAGATGTAGAATCAGAGAGCAGCATTGGTACTAAACAAGAGGCACAGCATAATCACAAATTACTGAAGAGCAAGTTTAACTAAAAACTGAAAATCAAGCACATTTCAAGACTATAGAATAAAAAATATGCAGTGGAAACCAAAGCAATGAATTTTTTATAGGTCAGCAAAAGTTCCTTCATCAGGATGTTTTAACTTTGGAACAAATTCAATTTACTGATAAATAGGAATGCTCCTGCCAGGCGACTGTTGATACAGCTTCAATAAAATTTGTTGCATTAAAAATACTAATAAATCTTAAACTCAAGTAAATGAAGGGATCAAATTTATTATGTAGGCTTTAAATCATTTTACAAAGGTTGCTTATGAAGTTAAAATCAATAAATTTCAAGCTCCATAACTACACAGCAAAGAGGGATACTGCGATTCTGTAAACTGCAACCAATGGGGGCGTCTCACACAAATCTAATGTATTAGTAGTTTATGGTTTATGTGAAATTATTACTTTGCTTATTTTAGAAGTGCAAATGTCCCTTTCAGAAAGCAGTGGTGTACTTCAGAGGGCTGTATAATAGATCCATTTTTGTCTGCTTTAGATGTTTTAATGAATGCAGTGTGCACAATTATGTCTGTCTTCTTTAGTGACAAATTGTAACCGTAATGCTTCGATTTTCTTGGATCCAGTTGCATCGCCAACAAAAGCAAGTTTGTTAACCCGGTACACACCACATCTGACAGTTGCAGCTTATGGGCAAAGGCTCTCACCAGAACAATTAAAGAAACAGAGTTGCTGCACTAGACTGACCAAGCAGTGGTTTGCTGAGTTTGAGAATTCTTGGGAGCAAAGGTCCCATGCCCTAAATATAGTGGGACTGCAAAGCATCTGCTACAGCACGGAAGCAATCAGATGTTTTCAACTCAAGAAGTTTGATGGTGTCCAAAGAGCAGTCACAGGCAATCATGTCATGTACTGGTGACATGTACAGCATGGTCCATGTTTTAAGGGACAACATAAGAGCAGAGCATGTGCGAATTTTTCCTCTGGCAAGTGCACAATCGCCTGATTTTGAAACAGACGACTTGTGGTTGGTGGCAGCGGCACCTTTCTGCAAACCTGTGCAGTGCATTGACATAGCTTCAGCTGACATTGGCAGCTAGGCCAAGCAAAGTGAGAGCCGCACATTAAAGTGCTGCTTTTAATATTGGACCACACTGTACTTGCACATGCTACTCAATCCGAGAAGACAGAAGCATGGTTTGTGTGGGAAAGTAGCTCTAGTAAGCTAGTCATGCCTGGCACATTACTGATGAAGCGGTTCACGGTGATTGAGCTTCGCAAATGGCCATATACAAGTGCAAGCTGGAGATGACATGCGGTAAAAAGAAATTGACATCTACAATTAGGAATTTCTCTATTAAATGCAACAAACTGGTTCAATCTTAGCATAATATAAGACAGTTTACGCATATTGTGTGGGAAGCCATAATGGTATGAAAAGATCATATAGCAGCTAAAAATGCAGTCGCACTCACTCTGTTCCACTATGCGGGCACAGGGATCACAGGCACCTGCATGGCACTGTGCTTGGCAAGTGTGGATTTCACAGTTAAGCAGTCGGCCACAGGGCTCACCACAGCTGACTTCCTGCTCTTGGCTGCACCGCACGTGCTATAGTACATGCATATAAAGGGCGAACACAAAGAGAAAAACTAATCATGAAGTGGCACGCCCATCATCACATACAACAGCAGAATAATGGTAGCAATTCATGAGAAGCTGAGAAATCGCAAGGCATACTTAAACTATGTAACTAAATAAAAGTCTCCAATAATCAGTGAAGCCAAAAAAGGCCCCGGAAGTGGTTTTTGGTTGAAATTGCTGCTAAGACTTCACTTTCAGTTACGCTTGCGATAAAGATAAAAGGAGGTGTCATAAACGATTGCTTTTCCCACTCATGATACTGGACAATGCAAGGGAATTGAAGCAACAATATCAACCACCACAATTGTTTTAAATACATCTACACTGTATTTATTAAATTAATTTGTTTCTCATGTGAACACAAGACACAGACATACACCTACAAAGGACAAACTTTGGCAAGGATGTACCAAAAAACCCAACAATATGCTCTGGTGAAGAAGACACACCTCAGCAAATAATTCCCCCAAAATCCTCCTTCACACCCTGCAAGAAAGAACTAATAAAATGCTACAGTGCATGGGTGGTGGAGGTAACAAATTTATTGAAAATCTGGCAAATTCGTGGCCTGGGCCTAGGCCGCCCCCAAGAAGGTCTGGAGATCCTGCCTCCTCGCCGCCTCACGGGCTTGCCGGATGGCCCATAGTTGATCTTGGAGGTTTGAGCTGAGCGCGGGAACTTTTTCACATGGACACAGGAGGGACATACACAAGCGCTATCTTTTCTAAATCGAAGATGTAGCACCAACAAGGCCAGAAGTCAATCTTTGTTAAAGTGCAGGGACATACACAAGCGCTATCTTTTCTAAATCAAAGATGTAGCACCAACAAGGCCAGAAGTCAATCTTTGTTAAAGTGCCCCTCACCAGGCCCCATAGCGAATTTTGGTTATACGCGGGAAGTTGTTACGTGTCCTCTAGGAGGCGTTCTGCCAAAAACATTTTTCAAATCAGCTAAATAATAGCCGAGATTTAAATATTTGAGTGTTGCGAACCCATGATTTCAGGCAGCGTGCTTCACCACAAACATAGACGCTCTCTCCACTTGCACCGTCTAGCCTCTGCAAGCAAAATTTCTTCCTTGCATTCTCCCATACCGAACCTTGAGGGTTGCATGACGCATACGTCACGAGTCCCATCTTCATTTTATTTTTCTCCAAGCTTTTTTGCTACACGGCGCACTTCCGCTGATGACGTTGTGTGCAAGCTGTTGCAATTGTCTCGTTTCACACAGCACATGATTTTGCACACTGTGCACGAGGACACCTGACTAGCGGTATAAGTCTGGCATAAGCCAAGCCAGAGGGCAGAATGGCCATAGCTTAAACAGGCGCCGCGCCAGGCGCCATGTCATGCAAAAGGGAAAGTATATCCCCAAGAGTAATCGACCGACACTCCTGACTGCGTCCTGTGCTACACGAATACTGAGGCAGACACAAGCGGATCACAGAGCATGATCCCGCGCTGGAACACGGAAGAAAATGACAGTTTCGGTGTCAAGCCGACAAGCAGATAAAAGAGACAAAACGGAAGCAGACAAAACGAAAGTACTTCTCTCTTGATGCGGTGTGAAGTAAAACAAAAACCTGCAGACATTTGGCTTGTGTGTTTTATTATTTCTCTAAGCTTTAATTCGTCTATTCTAGCAATATATTACAGAAATAACAGATGTTGGCCTGAATAATTCTCGAAGTCATGTGTCACCACGAGTGACGCCACAGCGTAAATACGTGTACGTAGGTGCACTAGCATATGTACGTCATCCTCAGACTTGGAGTACAGCGGCGGCGAGGAGAAGGGAAACCGGCGTTCGGTTTGAAATTTCAGATCTTTCCGTGGTGTGTAGTGATGTAATACTTTGCAGACACGATCGCTATCGCGCATTGTATGCTCTGCGCTTGTCAGCTCGAAATGGCCAGACCTGGTGAGGGGCCCTTTAATAAAATGCCAATTCACTCTGCAGCACTCATCTTTAAAATGGGTATCTGTAAACTCCTGCTACCCTCACTATTCCTTCTACTAAACAGGTGGGGCTATGTAATTGTTGGGCATCAATTTCCCAATTTTAATGCGTCCTAAAGTGAATACTCAAAAAAGGTAAATTTGTGTAACCTTGTTTATCAGCTAACTAAACGTAAAAATTTTTTATCAATTTATTTTACAGCCATTATTGGAATGGGTATCTCAAGACTACTACTAACCTCAGGATTCCTTCTGGATAGACTTGGCCTTGTTGTTTGTTAAACCATGACCAAGTCAGGAGATAACTTTCTCCCTTAGTCTCAGCTCATGGTCAATACGGTTTCATTGACTGAAACAATAAACTTCAACATCAACAGCTACTGCTCAGCATCAATTCTACAATTGCAACATGTGCCCTATAGTCAATAGTGATTTCAAAGTTAATTAGCGGAACTTTGTTAATCAGCTAACTGGATTTTGCAATTTGCTGTACAAGTAAAATGCACACCTTCTATCAATCTTTCTCCACAGTTGGAATAGTGCTATCTGCCAAAAGCAATTTCTGAAACATCTGTTGGGAAAAAAAGTGAAAACAGCTGATACATAGGCTGGAGGAGGAATAGCTACATAGCTACTGGAGGAGGAGGAATCCCTTTGAGATCCCCTGGTCTACAGTACCCTGGTGAGTTTTCCACAAGGGCACGGCCTTCGCACAGTAGCACTGCAGGGCGGGCACTGCCCTGGATGGCATTGAAGGTTGCAGCGATGCACGCACATGGAGGATGCGCCCCGTGACCGGCCACACATCTCGCCGCAGCTGTGTGGCACCCCATACCGGTTCCACTCTGGCTTCACTCGCTTCCCACAGAAACAGACGTAACGGTCGGGCACTGCCAGCACAGTGCCCTGGCAGCCCGGACAACGCCACCCACCTTCTGCAATAGCACACCAGATAGCATCGTCTCCACAGTACCAGAAGCACAACAAATGTCCGCCTTTCAAACATCACATAACAGACTCAAAAAGCAGCTGCTGCAAATTTGCGAAATGAACCTGTAATGCCAGTCGCACAGCTTTCCAGGCTTAGTGGCACACACTCACACCAGTAGAGAATTTCTTTCAGCTGCATTCGTGGGCAAGCAAAAACAACTTGTTATAGCTGTAATAGAGTTTATGCATGTCTCAAGCATGAACACATGCACGATTTCGGGCACGTGCCTTAGGTGCAGCCCTCGTGAGCTTGGCAGTTATTCTAGTCATGATATTCTAAAATTCCCACAATGTATTTCTATTATTTTTATTTTTTCACTTTTTGAACTAGTGCCTCCGTTTTTTTTTTTCTCTACTTAGCAAACAGAAATTACATAGATTCACCAAGATGTCACAACCTCCAGATCCACAAAGATCACTTGAGATTGCAAATGAGGCATCATCGGTCATTTTTTCTCTTAATGTTGTGTCCTGGCCTGGCAAAACTTGTCACTCAACAAGCAAATAGGTCACACTGGTAAGACCAATTCGCTTGCTTCTTCTGAAATAAAATACATCAGCTTAGCTTTATCATGTGTTTTCGTTTAGTGTATTTTCAAAGGGGCCTTGCAACACTGTTTTAGCATGGTAAACAAACATAGAAACAAGGCTCTCACAAACCACCCTGTCAAATATTGTTCCTGAACAGAGAGTTAACAATTTTGCTCAAAAGATTGCCCTACTTTTTCCTTCAACGTCTCAACTCTGTCCTTACCATGCCCATAGAGCATGGGTCATATATGTTCCATATGCACTGCAAAAAAAAATTAGAACTATTGGTGTTCCTATGGACTTGCTATGCCACCTAGTTTATTGTTGGAGAACTAAAGTTTAGTTTCCTGAGTAGTTCCCCCCCTCCCACTAAGTGGTGGTGAGATGTAACAACAGTACAAAGAGCGCAATTCATATCATTTGATCATGAAGATGGCAAATGCTTCTGTAGCCGGACCTTTGTGCCACCGATGTCATTCTTGCGAATCTGTTGCATCCTTAAGTGATTGTTTGGATGCATCTAGCAACACTTTCTGAGGATGAATGGAGCTCATCAGATGTTATGTTAGTTCGGATGACAGAGATAACCCTGAGAACCACTACGTAGCTTCCAATCGGCCAAAAACATATTTCTTTTTTAATCTCTCGTTTGTTCACTTCCATGTGTTACTGACCACAGATGTGAAAACATTTTGTATATTTCAGATTTTTACCTTTCTTCCTTATTTTTATGTTATCAACGCAACTTTGCTAATTTTTTATCCATTTTTCAATACAATTTGTTCTTCATGAACAAATTACATATTATGCCCTAACATTTGTTTTTAGAATTAAAAACTTAAGGAAGTACAATTATTTAGCTTTCAATAGATTATAGCACCACACTGCAACCATGATAACATTAAATTAAAAAATCCAAATTACCAAATCCTTCAAAGTGTGTCAAATCTTCCTATGGTAATGAAGGAGTTGAAGGGGCCCTGCAACACTCTTTGAGCATGGTAAATAAATCATACTAGACACGAGAGAATGCTTCTGTGAACAAACTAGCCAAATATTACTGGATTCCATGCAGTGTGGAACACACAATCATTCTGCAAAGATCGACCATACTTTCCTATGGCTCCATCAAACCCCGCCATCTAGCCTGCACACGATGATGCCATGGTGCCCTCATACGACTACTGGCTAGATGTGTGAAAATGTCACAAGAAATATCAACTTTATCAATGACCACAAAAGTGTCTGCAATGGTAACAATGCTTATGATACTTCCCATGTAAAAAAAGAATGGAATACCACTGTGTTCAAAGTGTCTACACAAAAATTCAGCTTTGTACTTGCAGTATTTAGAGTCAGTTGTCTGCTCGAGTTTGGCCACCTCCTACACAGAGCAAGAGCGTCACACCGCTGATGTTTCACTGACCGCTATCACAGTGTGCATCTCAGTGTTCCTGTCGATCTTTCGATTTTCTTGTTAAATTTGTGCACAAACAGACTCACTCGAACCCAAGTAGAAGCACAGTGTGAACTTGGGATTTGTCGTTTTCATAGCTGTGGAACTTGTGTGAGACACACTTCACTAGTCTCTTGCTGAAAATGAATGTGAAACAGTGACATTGGTGTGCACTTTTTGGCTGCAAAGGCAGCAAGAGTGGTAAAAATGCACTGCACTGGTTACTGCAAGGCAAACAGTTTTGACAAGCCTCGTTAGGTGGTAGCCTCCGAGTTTAGTTTAGCGTGTCGTAGGTGCCAAAGTGGAAGTAGTGACACCTACATGAACATCTACAAACAAATTCTAACCGTGCGCCATTCAGTGGGCAAAGCATCGTGGTCGCCACAGCCTCCTGAAGAAGAAGCGGAAGCACAGTTGAGGGGATGAAAGACTATCTTTGAATGCGGCTAACTCCACTTCTATTGAATGCATTGAAATACTTCTTGCTGCAAGATATTACTAAAATTGTGTCCATCCAAGGCACAACATTGATAAAAAGTGGTTCAAAATTCGAATCATATTTAATGTTTCAATCATTAGGGTTTTTAATGTTCACAGCTGTGACACACCTAAAAACACAACTATTGGTCGAATTTCTTTTTAGAAGCTGGCAAAGCAGCAATTCTGACATGCCGAAAAGCAGATCTTACGTTTGATAAAATGTTGCTGTCACATGAAAGTGTAAAAAAATATCCTCCAAGATTGAGCAATTCGATGGACCAACCTTGGAGAGCCCTGCCAACACCAAAGCTTAATGCAATGATTGGCCCTGTATTGTAGGCACTGCTCTATGTCTGCACAGTGGAGATTCAAGCAAGGAAAACTATGATAAGGTTGTAGAGAAAAAAAAAGGACCTCAAACAAGGGCTTAGTATGAGTAACTAAATAGTAGAGAAGGCCGAGAAGACATAGCAGGGGCAGCATTTAGCTGCTAATAACTCAGTCCATGAAGAAAAGCAGCTGTGCACTGATGAAGACAAGTCCCTTTGTCAAAACAGAAACATATCTTCTTCAACTACTGTTGGTCCGTTCATATGAGGCACATTTAAAAAAGCCTCACTGGAATGGATTTATGAGATAACGCTAATACCCGACACATTTAACACCTCTTGATGTCACTATAGGATGTAGCAAGTTAACAAAAAAAGAACGAAAAACGTTTGCACACTTCACTAACCTTTCACGAGGGCAGCAGGTGAAAGTGCCCACTTGCGGGCACAGGATAGGTGGAAGATGTGGTAGCAGCTTGAGCAGCTCCAGATGGCATCGGTGCCCCGAACTCGTTCACAGCATACCATGCATTCATACTCGCCAGAAAGAAGCTGATCTGTCAGCCGATCTGTAGGAGTGGAAATGAACAAACCAGCTTGGCAATGTTTACAATGTCACTTATATGCAAGGATGGGTAATGACAAAGCATTATGTACAAATCTGCATGTTAATTCACAATACAACAGCACATCCTGCAACTAAGCTGCTATGGACAAATGGATGACGATTACCTCAATGGTAAGGCATGAATCTCGGTTCATATTACAAACTTCAGTCTATCAGCATGAAGTCATAAATAAGTCAATTAAAGATGTGTTGTAAGAAAATTAACCCCAAATAAGGTTATTGACTCCAATGGGCCACCTGCCAATGACCCAATGGTCCACTTGCTGTACCTAAGATACTCATCAGTGCTTTGGTCTATCATGTTTCTTATGAATAATCAATGTTTCAATTGCTTGTATATGGGGCAAACTTGTGGTCTTCAATGAATTAACTCAGCAAATGGAAACCATACTCCATGTCACTGATACTTCAGAAAGATATGACGGCAGCTATATATGCTACTGCAAATACAGTGTTCTGAAATTCCATTTGGATGCAAAATAAAGCAGCCACCAAACTCGGGGTAACTTGCTGAAAGGACCCTAAAGAGAAATGAATTATTAAGTTATTATATATTAGTTATGAAATATAATACTAATTATTAAGTTGTACATTATATTCTTTTATAATAACCAACCTCAATGTGAAATCAACAAATATAGAGTTTCGAGGAAAAACTTCAGTATAAATGGACTAAGTGTTTCTCTTTAGTGACCCTTTACCGCTTCTTTGCTACGGACAAGCTGGGTCCCTCAACACATTTCTCGCAAAAACGACAAGGATGAGCTGAGCTCGTCAACAGTGCCTTTAATTTTCTAGACATTCCATGGACGAACTGGCTTCATCTAAGTGCGTTGCCATACTTCTGGTAGATGGCTGCACACAATCCCTCAGGCTGCCCAAGCAGCCTCGGAAGTTAAACATCTTGTGAAAAAAAAACTGACTATTTCTTGGTAAGAATTCAGCATAATGGTGTGCCAGGGAAGGGTTTAAGAAGCCATCTACTATCAAGTATCTCAAGCAGCTGAACAATACCAACTTGCAGACAACTAATAACATCTAACCTTTCTGTGGTGCATCTTCAGGTCTTGGCATTTGGGGGTAGCTTCTAGATGAGGAGCCCGGCTTATGATTTGGACGCACTAAGTTCACAAAATATTGCTGCCTTGATGAGCTTGGCTGCTGCCTAATATCTGCGTCGTGAATATGAGAACTAGGCAAACCATTAATGTGTCTATGATTGTGAGCACGGTTCCTAACCTTGCCGCTTTTCTTCTCGCCACTCTGAGTACTTTGTCGGACTTCTCTAACAGCCTCACCAAAATTCTGGTCTGTTCGTGAACGTTCGCTATGATGACTGCTTGGCCTGTTTGTCTTGTTTCTGTTGGAACCCCGATCACTTTGCCTTTGCTGGTTACGACCCTTCTGTGGAAGCTCTGCTCCTTCTCCATAGTCTCGGTATCTTTGTTGCCAATGTGCATTTGAGCTGAAATCCCGGCTTCTTCCAGTTTGATAACTGGCCTTTGGGTTTCGATTCCTCACATGAGGCGACTCCCTATTGTCATCAGCTAACTGTCGGCAAGGTCCACCACTATCTTGCTGCTGGAAGGATTTTCGTTCCTTGTGTTCGCCAGCTGCTTCTTGCACTTGGCTAGCTTCAAGCGATGTATGTCCCACCTGCGAATCACCCATGCCTGCACATACTCGGCCGTTGCCTGGTTCACGTGGTTCATGTTGCCTCTGTCTTCTTTTTCGCTCTGTGTCTGTTTTTCCACCTACATTACGCTTAGCGTGTCCTTGTAAGTGCGCTTCGTCGCGGGTTGACGACCCGGAAGAGGCAACAGCATTAGCGCTAGGGCTTTTCTTGCCACGTTTCCCGCCCGTAGATTGAGCATATAGCGCCGATGCATTGTCGGCAACGTTTTCCTCTTGTGCACGAATTCCGTCAGATGCCTCGGAGTACGCTTGCTCTTGAGGCGGGTCATTCTCCCATCCTCGTTCCCCACGGTGCGTAGCGTTGGGAACAACACGACCTCTGTTTCGTGGCCTCCGATCGAATCTGAAGGGTTCACCTTTCCGACGACTACGATCTTGAGTACTTGGTCGTGGTGACTCGACTGCGGCGCCTGGCGCGGAGGATTTCTGTTCAGGGCGCTCTGAACGTTGCTCGGTGTGAGAACTGTTTTGGCGGACAGTGTGGCGTTCACGAGGTCTCTCAGAGTCCCGGTCCCAAGGCGGTGAATCAACGGGCTGGCTGCTGTTTACGTCATAGTAGTAGGTTCCTGCAAACTCGAAGCCACCGTTGTGGCAGCTGTGTCCACGGTAGTCCCCTTCCCATCCACCACACGCTCCGTAAGCTTCGTAAGCGTTGCGATCGCCCATCCTACTGACTCAGGGGTATTTAGCCAAACTCCGCTCACACTGTACCTTACCTTCAGAACGTCAGCCGGTTTAGACAACAGCAGAAAGCGGTCAGCTTGCCTCGATTATTTCCTGCTGAGCAAGTAGGCCTGTAGGTTCTAGCCGTACAGAGCAACTAACAATAAAAATTCACCGACGGCCCGGTACGCTATGATGTTTCCACGAAAAAAAGTAACTGTAGCACTGGACTTCAACACTTCCACGCAGGGCATCAATTCACATGCTCACAGAAGATTTGCAATGAGGATTAAGGCTTCTGATGAGGATGCCACACCGATGCCCCCTATATAAATAATGTCCGAAACGCTGGGGTGAAAATCCACAACACTCGGAGCACACTCAAAGCCAGCCGAAACTAATTGGCGGTCTTCGACCGCATTGGTTACATACGAAATAACCTTCGTTAAGCAGGGCCTGGCCAAAGAGGGTAACCGTTAGTTGAATAGAGGATGGACAACGTTGTGTCAGCAAGAGTAGCGGCGCAGGTCGCGCCCCCTTGACTGGTGTTCTTCACGCACGCACAACCGTGCCACGACAAACAGCAGATGTTGCAAGTTTCGCCTTCTTCCATGTCAATTTCCTGTTTCTGTTTTAGCAAATTCAGAGGCCTAACGAGGGGCATTTGTTCTTAAAGCGCAACCCTATCTGTAATTAAACCGCACTCTTTTCGTTTCAAATTAGGTTGACCGTAATTAACGCTTGAGAAAATTTTCAGCAAAAGCGCTATACTTCACCAGCAGATTTACCTTGGCATGCACATCCGCCATACTATACCTCACATTTTTCACCTAACTACTGCTCGAGGTGCCTTAACGTTGTCAGCGCCGCTTCCGTTGTGTTGTCATTGCTATCGACGCGATATCGCATGCGCTGCGTCCGCGCATGCAGAGCTAGTGGGTCTGCAATGTCTTGACAACTAACGTTCCTGTAGAAGTGCTGCTTGCTTGGCCAGGTGGTTCATACTGATACTTGAGGAAACCAGATAAAAGTTGAGACGTAAACACGAACGTAAGAAGAGACACAACAGCGCTACTGACATAAATTTGAATAATGGACCATCCCTCGAACGCCAAACCTCCGACGTATACGCAATGCTTTTGGCTATGTAACTTTCCTCATAGCTTTCCTCAAATCACCAGCAGCAGCAGCAGCAGCAGCAGCAGCAGCCTATTTTATGTCCACTGCAGGACGAAGGCCTCTCCATGCGATCTCCAATTGCCCCTATAGCTGTCCTACGCCAACCGATTCCAATTGCGAATTTCACCTCACCTTGTCTTCTGCCATCTTTGACTGCGCTTCCTTTCTCTTGGCACCCATTATGTAACCCTAACGGTCCACCGGTTATCTAACCTACGCATTACGTGGCCTGCCCAGCCCCATTTTTCTCTTAATGTCAATTGAAATATTGCCTATCCCCAAAAGTATCTCCCTGTCTGACGCCTTTCTTTATTGGGATTTTGTTGCTTTCTTTATGGAGGACTACAGTGGCTGTGGAGCTGCTATAGATATCTTTCAGTATTTTCACATACGGCTCGTCTACACCCTGATTCCGTAATGCTTCCATGACTGCTGAGGTTTCGACTGAATCAAACGCCTTCTCGTAATCAACGAAAGCTATATATAAGGGTTGGTTATATTCCGCACATTTCTCTAGCACCTGATAAATAGTGTGAACATGGTCTATTGTTGAGTAGCCTTTACGATAGGTACGATAGTTTACGATAGGTAGCGAGGCACTGGAAGTGGTAAGGGAATACATCTACTTAAGGCAGGTAGTGATCGCGGATCCGGATCATGAGACTGAAATAATCAGAAGAATAAGAATGGGATGGAGTGCGTTTGGCAGGCATTCTCAGATCATCAACAGCAGGTTGCCATTATCCCTCAAGGAAAAAGTACGTGTATAACAGCTGTGTCTCACCAGTACTCACTTACGGGGCAGAAATCTGGAGACTTACGAAAAGGGTTCTACTTAAATTGAGGACGACGCAGCGAGCTATGGAAAGAAGAATGATGGGTGTAACGTTAAGGGATAAGAAAAGGGCAGATTGGGTGAGGGAACGAACGCGAGTTAATGACATCTTAGTTGAAATTAAGAAAAAGAAATGGGGGGGGCGCATGGGCAGGACATGTAATGAGGAGGGAAGATAACCGATGGTCATTAAGGATTACGAACTGGATTCCAAGAGAAGGGAAGCGTAGCAGGGGGCGGCAGAAAGTTAGGTGGGCGGATGAGATTAAGAAGTTTGCAGGAACAACATGGCCACAATTAGTACATGACCGGGGTAGTTTGAGAAGTATAGAAGAGGCCTTTGCCCTGCAGTGGGCCTAACCAGGCTGATTATTATTATTATTATTATTATTATTATTATTATTATTATTATTATTATTATTATTATTATTATTATTACGAGATACGTGTACGCAATCCCTTTCGTGGAATTCGAATGCTCGATCCTTTCGCCTAGTGTCAAGACATCGGCCAGTTTGGTTGACATATGCTTTCCCACACGAGAAAGGCACAGAATACACCACTGAATTTGAGCATATGAAACAATATTGTTTGCATGATTAACACTGCAACCAGACCGATTGCTTGCATCTGTAGTGCAGCTGCTCGATTTTTCACTACGCCCGCGCACGGCTGAACAAATGGTGGAGAGGTTGTTCTTCACCGAGAAAATGCATTGACGCCATAGCGAGACGCTATCTTCAACCTATGCGACAGGCAGTGGACATGCATAGGGGGTAACAGCCAGCTTTTTCTTCTCAGTCCTCCTAGCTTCAAGCGTGCCCTTTTCCACTGGCATGCTAACACCGATCAATAGTCATGTTTTTTTTTCTTTTTGCCTGCTCTTTTTATGACGTTTGATGATACACTCTAAGAAAAATAACTGGGCAGTTAGTCCTAGAAAGGGCGCTTTCGACTTTCAAAGGACTAACCGCATGAATGTGCGTGCCGTGTGCAAATTTCGGAGAGTAAGTGTTTAGTCCCTGGTTGGAAAGAGAGCAATGAGAGGATGAACGACGACAGCTACTCGCCATGCACTCCGCTGTTTTTGTCCGGGTCGTGGAGCGATGCGGCAAAAACGGCATTGTCTATAAATCGTGAATAGTTCGAAGTTCGTGCACTTTCTATTGCACTACATGCAAAGCAGCACTTTGTCTCTTCGTTGGAAAATTCCATGAAATTTAAAGGCTGGAATGTGAAGAGCCATGCCCTTCGGGCGCATACCATAAGCGATACACATTAAACGCACAAGTCATTGATAGACTGTGCGGCAATGCGCGACTCTCGCGCGTCCCCTGATGTTTTTCCCGCATAGCGCGCCTCCTGTAGTGCGGCTTCGCCGCGTGGCCTGCGTGATGCCCGCGGCGGTCGATGTGGTTGGGGCGCGGTGCGAGAGATGGCGCGTGTGTTGTGCTGCTAACGCCGCCGACAGGCGGGGCTACTTGGGCGCCGCAAGACAAGGCGCTTGCTCTTGGGTTCGAGATCAGCAAGCGGTACGGACGTGCCGTGCCGCGCATGCGCCGACCCATGTTTCAGCGAGACCGTCTCGCGTGGCCGCCTTGGAATGCGCCGCCGTTCGCGTGACAGGACGCGCGAACGACCAGGCGTTGGGATCCAGCATGGGGCGAACATATTCGCTCGCTATGCGGTCGCGGTGAGTCGGACTTCTAGATTTGTCGCGCGCCCATCGGCATGTTTTGTGGATAGCAACTCGGCTAGCAGGCATTGATCTATGAAAGGTGCAATAAATGCCCTTGTGATTGCTTGCACTACTGTGTTGTCGTTCCTTTGTCCCAAGAGCACGGAGGAGAACCCCACAACTGCTAGATTTTCTTGGTCAATATTAGCTATGTTCCTTCTGTTCCAAGAGTATTACGAACTTACGGACACGCTGAGCGATAGAGAAAGTGGCCTTCTCTGTCGTCTTGGGTGCCCCGTTTGAGCTCGCTACACGTATACATCGCGTAGTGCCTCAGTTTAAATTACTCTAAGAATACTCGGGCAGATTTCTGTTCGCAATCGCTTATGGTTGCAAGTACACTCAACGTTAGACTCTCCCCGCATAGCACACACAAAATGCCGGGTCACTTTTATATTGCCGCACCTGCGTTCCAATGTTTAACATTGTCTCAATATCCTGTGCTGTCAACCGACCTACCGTGGTGAAATTACGTAATTTGATAGGGTATTCATTTTTTGGTATTAGGACCATGTGTGCTGACAAAAAGGACGGCGGTAGATGTTTGTTCTCGTAAGCTTCGTTGTATACTTCAGTAAACACAGGTGCGATAACAGCCTTAAACGCTTTGTACAATGCAGCGCCTATAAAGCCATCCAGCCCTGGTGACTTGCCATTATTTAAGTGATCAATCGACTAATCGTATGTACCGATTAGTCTGACAAACATAGAGTATAAAATATTAATGCAATTAAGTACTGGCTAACAGGTTGCAGGCAGTAATGAAAGTTTTAGTCGGTCCACATCGAACGTGGGGAATAAGAGGAAGGCCAATTATGACAAACATACACATAGCACGATCAATCCCTGAATGCTGTGAAGCAATGCAACTCAGTGTCGCCATGCTGCAAGTTGACCTTGAGAAGGCATTCGATCGCGTGCCGCACGATCTGCTTCTATCTATACTTGAATATGTGAACGTAGGCAATGTGATCAGCGAAGGTGTGCGGATGGCTTACGCAGGATGTACGACGAGGTTAATAATAGACAAATCAGTAGGTGAGTACATACCAGTGCAGCGCGCTGCACTGGTATGTACTCACCTACTGTCACCTTGTCTGTAGTGTCACCTTGTCTGTAGTGTCACCTTGTCACCTACTCACCTTGTCTGATTGAGCGCGCTCAGTCAGACAAGGGTGCCCGTTATCACAGCTTCTTTTCTGTATATATATTGAAACTTTTTGTCTAAGCGTAATTTGGAACAACGCGATACGAAGATTTCACTTACATCAAGCCGAGGTAAGCCTTCTTGCTTACGCTGACGACGTCGCAGTTTTCTGTGTTGATCATGAAAGTGTAATGCATACTGTCAACGCTGCAAAAAGTTTTTTTCAAGCAAGTGGTAGTGCAGCAAACTGAGAAAAGTGCCTTGGGCTTTGGCATGGGAAATGGGACGTCGCACCAAGGTTGTTTTTGAACATTAAATGGCAAGAAACACCGACAAAATACTTTGGAGTGCCCCTGGAGTATTACTGGGACAACGAGCCTTATTGGAAAAAAACAGAGGTATTACATGAAAATGCACAAAAGTGGAAAGGCTGGGATAAGTCGATTTTCGCATGGGCCACGACATTTCTCGTAAGCAAGCTATGATTTCGTGGTCTTTATTTGGAACTCTGCATGGGAAAAAATGAGCCGAACAAATCTGTTTAAAAGAGTGAGCAATGGTTGCCTTGGTTTAGTGCATATGTATGTAAGACAACTCGTCAATCGATTTGTTTTTCTCAGAGAGGTAGATGACACCTTTCTCAGAACTATGATTCAACTGAGGCTCGGTAAAGTGCTACCGGAATTTGTCTTGTCTTCGGTGTGTCAGTAAGGACCAGTACGGGGATATCTAAAAGAAGTGGTGTCATCTTTCCGCTTCTTATCGGTGCGTTTTTCTTTGCAATATTTGAGTAAGGTACGTGTCACATAAATAATGTACAAACGCATTGTTGATGTGTTATTTCCTGTGCCATTGTACCGTGAATTATACTGTGCAGGCAAAGGAAAAGGTGTTTTGAAACGCGTTAAAAATGCTCGTTGCGCCAGGGGTTAAAACCTCATTCTTTAAGCTGCACACAGGACCCTTACTCGATAAAACGTGGTTAGAAGATAGGGGTTTATTTGTTCCGTGGGGTACTCATTTTATTATGCAAAAAAAGAACCAGATACAATTGAGCATGTGCTTTTATATTGCTGGGGTGAGGTGTCTTTCTGGGACAACTTACAGAGAATTTGGAAGAAAGAGTGGCCATTAAGTCCGCATGGAATCCGTTATCTCACAGTCGAAAACGACGATGGTGTGCCTTTTGATCTGGTTATGCTCCTGGGCCTGCACAGTATATGGCGAACTCGGATTGTTGTACACAACGCGGATATCGACGTTAGACCAGTTCGCGAATATTTTTGCAAATCTGTGTCCCATTTTGTCGAAGTGCGGAAGGTGCAGACGTATGTACCAGAGTGGGTTCCAAGATTGGACATGTTGTTGCACATGCCGAAATACTGATGACTTGTAGTCAGCAAACAGCTGACGGTTCTCGGTACTACGATCTTGTTATTATGTTCTTCTGAGCTCGTAAACTCTGTGTCGAACGAGGCAATAAAAGAAAGAATACCTACCGCGATGAAGTGCTTAGAGTACCTGACTTGTGAGCCAGAGCACGTAAGTTCGAATCCAACTCTTGCGTGCCTTTCTTTTAGCTCAATAATTTTTTATCAGGCTATACATGCCTAACTTTTTTAATTCCACCTTTGCGTAGCATCGGAAAGAATGACCGTTACTCCTTTGAGGAGCATCGGAAAAGGGCAACTGTTAGTCCACGAAGGAGTAACCGCATGTGGAGTAATAGTTCATCCCCTCGCACTTACCCCCTAGTGGGGGAGGAATGGTTGTGGCAGATCAGTTACACCCCTAAAGAAGTAACCTAAATATCCTATTTCCTTCTTTTCTTCTTAGAGTGTAGGGACATGTCGGGTTTATAAATTCTACAACATTTTCAATAAACTTTCAGTTGCAAGTAGCGCCGTGTCCTGTCTTTTCTTGTGCCTTAGCTTGTGTCCCAGTAGTTCGTGCTCTGAATTTAGCCATGGCTATCCCCGTTTGCTCTCTGATCCACACCGCTCTCTTCCTGTCGCTTAACGTTACGCCTAACATTCTTCGTTCCGTCGCTTTTTGCGCGGTCCTTAACTTGTTCTCGAGCTTCTTTGTCAATCTTCAAGTTTCTGCCCCATATGCTAGAACCGAGAATGCGTTGATTGTACACCTTTCTTTCCAGTGGTATACTGGTAAGCTTCCAGTCAGGATCTGACAATGTCTGCCGCATGCACTGCAACTTATTTTTATTCTTCTGTAAATTTCCTTCTCATGATCAGGGTCCCTGTCAGTAATTGACTTAGGTAAACGTACTCCTTCACAGTCTCCTAGAAGCTGACTGGCAATCCTGAACTCTTGTTTCCTTGCCAGGCTATCAAACATTATCTTTGTCTTTTCCATATTAAGCTTCAACCCCAATCTTACACTATGTCTGTTACGGTCCTCAATCATTTGTTGTAACTCGTCCCCAATGTTGCTGAACAGGACAATGTCATCTGTAAACCGAAAGTTGCTGAGATATTGGCCGTTGATCCTCACTCCTAAGCCTTCCCAGTTTAATAGATTGAATACTTCTTCCAAGCAGGCAGTGAATAGCATTGGAGAGATTGTGTCTCCCTGTCTGACGCCTTTCTCTATAGGTATCTTCCTGCTTTTCTTGTGGAGAATTAAGCTAGCTGTGGAATCTCTGCAGATGTTTTCCAAGATATTTAGGTAAACCTCCTGTACTCCTTTATTACTTAATGCCTCTGTGACTGCTGGTATCTATACTCAATCAAATGACTTTTCGTAATCCATGAAACCCAAATAGAGAGGCTGGTTGTACTCTGCGGATTTCTCGATTACCTGACTTATGACATGGATGTGATTCATTTTAGAGTATATATATCCCTTCCTGAAACCTGCCTGTTCCCTCGGTTGACTAAAGTCCAGTGTCGCCCTTAATCTATTGGAGATTATCTTGGTGAATATTTTATATAATACTGGGAGTAAGCTATTGGGCCTGTAATTTTTCGATTCTTTAACAGCTCCGTTCTTGTGGATTAGTATAATGTTGGTATTCTCCCAGTTTTCAGGGACCCTTGAAGTCGTGAGACATTTCGTATAAAGGGCCTCAAGCTTTTCAAGCGCTTCTCATCGCACCATGAGCGTAATGCCCCGTTATAGGCTAGGAGAGGCGCTGACAGGGACGCTGTTTTTGCTGTCCAGCACCACGCGCAGTAGCCTCACGTGCTGCGTCGCGTCAACGTGTCGCCCCCGCGTAGGAGGGCGGAGCAAAGTCTTTGCTGCTATTCTTTTTTAGTCCAATTACGGCTGTAAATGCGAAGTCAACATATTCATTCCCAGCGATGGATGGACCTTTCTTGGACCGGCCCGGCCTCATCTGTCGGTAGCTCCGCGGCACGGAGCTGCTGTCAGTTGTTGAAGATGTAAACGGCGCTAGACGAAAGTAATATCGCCTTTAATCTCTCATACAAACAGGCGGGAACAGTCGTAGAGCAGCAGCTTCCAGATTAGTGGACGACATTGTGTTGCTAGCTAACACAAGAAAAGCGATATGCATCGTCTGGCTAATATCCGTGGACAGGAGGGCGAGAATTTAGGTCTGAAGTTTAGCGTTAAAAAATCAGGTGTTATGGTATTCAATGAAAACAGTGAACAGACAATGTCATTTTAGGGCCGGGAAATATCTCGGGTAAAAGAATATAAATACCTTGGTATACGTATGAACGAAGGCAATACATATATGGAAACACGGGAAAAAACAATAACAGCAAAGGGGAAGGGAAATGCGGCCATCATGAAACAAAGAGCGTTATGGGAATACATAGGTACGAGACACTCCGGGGTATGTGGAAAGGTGTAATGGTTTCAGGACTTACATTTGGAAATGCAGTTGTTTGCTTGAAATCAGAGGTACAATCAGGACTCAATGGAAACTAAAGGTGAGTGGCACGCCTCGCATTGGGCGCTCACGGGAAGACTATAATTGAAGCTGTGCAGAGTGATATGGGCTGTACAGGCTTTCAAGTGAGAGAAGCTCACAGTAAAATTGATTATGAAGAGCTAGTGAGGAATGTGAAAGAAAGCAAATGGGCTGGGAGAGTTTTCAGGTACTTGTACAGGAAAAGGATTGATTCACAGTGGAGGAAAAGAACTAGGAAGCTTACCAGCAAGTATGCGACCGGTATGGTGAGCTACATGGCAACAAAGAACGTCAAGCGGAAAGCCAGAGAGGCTGAGATAATCTGGTTGGTGGCGGCAATGGAAAAAAAACCTGCTATGAATAATTATACTTAAGAGGAAAGAACGAAATCAGGAAAGAAACAATTTATGATACTCAAGGGGAAGCTCATTACTTTTCGAAGTGAGATCAGGATGCCTATGTTTGATATATATATTTATTCTAACTAAGATTATTGGTTATAGTAACACCTAGGTAAGTGTATTCATTAACTTCCTCGAGCGGGTGAGATTGAAGGTTATATGAAAATGATAGGCTACTCTTTTTATTGGTAACTTTCATGAACACTGTTTTGTCATTGTTAAGCTTCATGTCCCATCGATTACATCAAGAATGAATGTTCCGAAGGTTAGAATTAAGGATGACTTGATCTTCAGAAGACCTAATATCATTAAACGATACACAGTCGTCCGCAAAAAGCCTAATCTGAACTGGTTCATTAATCATATCAACAATGTCATTTATGTATATTAGAAAGAGTAGTGGTCCCAGCACACTTCCCTGCGGTACGCCAGAAGTGACTAGGAGGTGGCTGGAAAAATGAGAATCAATACTAACAAACTGTGCGCGGTTAGAAAGGTAAGCAGACACCCAGTTAATTATGAAAGAAGGAAGCCCAGTAGCTTCAAGCTTATACATTAGTTTGTCATGTGGAACAAGGTCAAACGCTTTCTTAAAATCTAGAAAAATAACGTCAATCTGCCCGGACCCGTTTAGTGTATCAGCAAAGCTATGAACAACAGATGTTAGTTGGGTGACTGTTGAAAGTCCCTTTCTAAATCCGTGTTGAAATAGAGATAGAATGTCTCTGTCACTTAGAAAGGTAGTTATATAAGTGGCTACAATGTGCTCAAAAAGTTTACAAGAAGAAGATGTAAGCGATATTGGACGAAAATTTGTAACAGATGATGCGGTACCTTTCTTAAGTATTGGTACAATCCGCGCAACTCTCCAATCCGAAGGAACACTACTAGTTGATAGGCTTGTACGGAAAATTATGACAAGAAATTTGGATATCGTTTCACTATAACGCTGCAAGAACATATTTGGAATCCCGCCAGGACCAGGAGACACTTTTGTTTTCAAATTTAACAACATACATAACACGCCTGCAGAAGATGCAATGCTTGGTTCGGGAGGACATGATGGAGCTGTTTGTCGTATTTGGGAGTTGGATTTCGAAAAAAAAAACCACTGTAAAAATATGTATTAAAATGTTCAGCAATGCTTGCTTTATCGGTGACAAGAACGTCATTGTGCATAACTTGGCCGATAGGCTTATTTTTCTTGGACAAGTGTCTCCAAAACTTCTGCGGAGCGTTTTGAATAAAGCTCGGCAGAGTGTGTTCAAATAATGACGTCTTGATTGGCTCACAGCTTGACGCAGTGCAAGTCGTGCAGTTGCTATAGCGTTTCGGCAGACACGTGTACGCTTTAACCGCTTTAGTTTTCGTTTTAAATGCAAGACCCTACGCGTGATCCAGGGATTTCTTTTGTGCGTTTTCTTTATTCTATTGGGAATAAAATGTTTTATGCAGTACGTGCAGATTTCTTTAAACTTATCCCATAGTAAAATTTGTGAATACTCACAAAGTTTCCACGCTTTCCTGGAAGGACCATATAAATGGCAAAAATGTCATACTTATAGGAAATGAGGGACACTTTATGGGCGGCGTACACCAAAACCTTTATGTGCGCAGCTGAATTGCGCGTGTTTTGAAAATAGTTACTGAACGCATCATCTTCCCCCAATAATTATTGGTGGTACAAGGCAGTTATAGTTGCTCTTTCACTGTCTCTTCGGCGAGTTATTCGAAGCAAGTTTTTTATACTTCGTTGAAATAAGCAGTGTGTCGTGAGTGAACAACAATAAATGTTTAATCCACGTAGGTTGATCACGGCCTTTGTGGAAAGTTATTTATTAAAGCGTTTTAGAGCGTCATACTGTCATTCGCAGTGTTTCTCAAACTTTTATAGAACAAGTGTATAGGAGCACACCTTCAAATTCAGGAAATATAGCAGGAATCGTAAGTGTAATGCGTGGCAAAGCTTTCACTGTTCTGGTTTAATGTAAGTGTTCGAAATAATTAGCGAACTCTCGTATATCTTTTATTTTGTCATACTTTGGCACGTCATACGAGGTTGTTGTTGTTTCTTCCGGTCGGCGAACTGGACGATGTATTTTTGTTTATATTTAGGTGAAATAAAGGGCAGGTTATGGATAATCCGTAGGAAAAGTTCGAAGTGTGTGGGTTATTTGTGGCCTTGGCAATAAATTATGTACGCAAGTGCTCCAGAGCGTTATGAGTGCTTTTTACGAGCGGCGCAAGATTTATCCCGCTTTCCCGTGGTGTAAAAATGCCACCGAGATAAAATTCAGCAACTTAAGGGGAACGCTATGTCGCAAATGTCTCAGCGAATTGGATCAAATGCGAAGTGAATCTCTGCGAAGTGGATCAGTGCGGATTAAATATATTTAGTAAGAAATTGCTTTAACAACATTCTCTACGTTACCGTGCATATTTCTCCGGATTATTCTGCTTTACACAAACTTTACATTCAGAAGAAATGAGCGACATCTCGAGTGCAACGCGTCGCGAAATTTTTAACGTGTCTGGCTTACTATAGGGGGCGTTATAAACAATAATTCGTTGAATAGCACGCCCTAAAGCGCGGCGATCGCAGCCGCACTCTTGCTTTCGCATTCTCCCCTGTCACCCTTGCCCTTACAGATAAGGTGGCTCCAAGTAAAGCGCTTCGCGCAACGCACTGGACTCACTTCTATTCGTATAACCGTGGAACAAGCGATTCCATTCTGTCGGTCTGGTTGCCTTGCCGTGAACGCGACATCACTGAACCTTCGTTTTTTTTTCTCTCTTTATTTTTTTTTGGGGGGGGAGGGGGGGACGGTTTCCACTCGTAATGTGTGGTGTACGAACTCGGTAAATTAAACGAGACAGCTTCTTTATGTGTGTTGAGAGTGAAGGCCACATAATGGATGGTGGGTATACCCAAACGTTCAAAGTGGGCGGCTTAACGTGTGAACTCGGCACTCTAAGCTACGAAGGCAAGCGCTCCGGGGCGTTATGTGAGTGTCTTACATGAGCGGCGCGGAAATGAGCCCGTTGCTTGGGCAGAACGACAAATGCTACCGAGATAAAATTTAGCGGAAATGGGTGGTGTATATACGCTATATGGAACATATTTGCGTGAATTCGAACATGTGTCGATCAAATAAAGCTGTGTAAATATTTTTTTTAATAACGTGCGATAAAGTGTCGCACGGCCGCTATCAACTGCGTTTCCAAATGTCCCTAGATATGACTCTGTCAGTGGCGTAGCCAGAAATTTCGTTCGGGAGTGGAGGGGGGGCTCACGTTGCAGCTTGGCCTCCTCCTTAAGAGGATGCTTTATCTCGGCCGGATGCTCCTATCTAAATACATGTAGAAGGTGAATTAGTTTTTCTCGGCAACCACTGCACAAAATTTGATGAGGTTTGTTGCGTTTAAAAGAAAAACTTATATTCTACTGTCTTCTGGTTTCGAATTTTTGATTTAGGTTGTCAATTTTTTTATTAAAGATTGGCGTAAATCTCAAATTTTCAGAAAAAGAAACTATCACGTTTATAACTCTGTAACTCAACAATGAAAAATAATATCACAATTCTGTGAATCGCATGTAATAGTACATCTGCAGCGGACAAACTTGATATGTTACAAATGAATCTCAAACAATTCAGCATTATCGAAATACGGCTTTTGCAGAACCCTTGTGCACTACGTCACTAATTCACGTAAGATACAACTTGACATACCGAATTTGTCCGCTTTGACTCTTATAATAGATGCCGTTTGAAGAACCGCGATATCTGTTTTTTATGAAGAGCTTTTAGTTTGTAAACGTCGTGCTTCTATTTTTTTCGCACTTTCAAAATTTTCAAAATATTTGCAACAAAATTCAGGCCCTATATCGAACTTCCGCTTCCAACAGATACTAAAAGTTAACTTTCTCAAATTCAACAAATTCCACTAAAAGTGACCCAGGGGTTATCTCAGAAAAGCGTTTCTGCGTTTTACATTTACTTGAATAGGCCGCGTCGGAGTTGGGCCCGAGCTAAAGCTAGTAAAAAATAGTAAACACCTTTCCGTCGGAAATGACGGCCTTTGCTTTCTTTGGGGGCGGTGAATTCGAATGTTTCCACTGTAAGCTTTGCCGTCGTGTTTCAGGCACGTAGTAATAGCACCATGGTTTGTCCCCGATCACAATTGCAGACAAGAAGTCGTCACCCTCATTGTGACACCGGATCAGATGAGTGAAGGCAGCGCAGAACCTTCTTCTGGCGGTGGTTCAGAATCTTGGGCAGCCATTGCGCACGCAAGAGCCGATGACCGAGATGGTCACGTATTATGGTGTGAACCGAACCGCGACTGATGCTCACACGCTCTGCCAGTTCATCGATATTTATCCTCCGTTCTTGTCGCATCAGCTCATCAACTTTTGCACTTGTCTTGGGGGTGATTGCACGATGGCTTTGGCCCGGTCTTGGATCGTCTTCGCAACTTTCATGTCCTTTTTCAACCATTTGCTCCAATGCTTCACCGTGGCCAATGAAATGCAATGTTCAACGTACACGGCAGCCATACGGCGAATAATTTCCTTTTGGGAAACGCCTTCAGCTGTCAAAAAATTCACAGCACCCCGCTGCTCAACTTCTGATTAAGTGTCCATTACGTGACGCAACCATGTTCAACCCAGTGTATAAGAGCATTGAAGAACTTTTACCCTCACATCTGCGTGTCACGTTTGTAAATGAGAGATGCCTGTGTGCTGCGCGCACGCCTTTCAGATAATGAACAGAACCATAATTGCGCGGGGTGGGTAGGCTCCCTTTCATTTGACTAGCCCTCGTACATTAGAAATGCGAAGATACAATGGAATATACAAATGCTTAATAAAGGGCAAAAAAGTGTCACTGGAAAGAAAGTTCACTGCACGTATACACAAAACCTCGCAACAAGATATTTAATTATACGTATAAGCCTCCAATAAATCTACGTATCTAAGAAAAAGTGACTGTAAAGAATGCGTCAAACAAGGCAAATAAACATGTAGCGCTATCACAGATTCACAGAATCCTAGATCCCGCCTCCATTCCATCCACTCCATCCGATGTATCGCGTGCGACGGAAGGCGGCGCGCTTAATTGCTCCCCGCTTTTCTCCTTTGCGCACGCAGGACTGAGCCACCATCATCGGCTCACCCATTCTACCCCCACCCCACCCCTACTCTTTCACTCGCACATACAGCATGCGGCGCGCGGTCACGACGTTATTGCCCTGAGACTTCATACGAAACATGAGGGCGACGGCAACAGCAGGAATGCGCCTGGAGTCTTAATATAATTGCTATCACAATAGTATAGTAATAGTATCCGGCAACCGAAGCGTGCCGTGGCCGATTACTTTCCGCAAGAGAAGTAAGAAACTGTCACCATGCGACAATTCGCTGTGCCGCAACAATGTATCTTCTTTTTTTCTTTTGTGGGACGAGGGCACCGAAATGAAAAAAAAAGAAAGGCAAAGGAGAGTATGTTGGCCACAATCCAATGCCTACTTTGGGCACCTAATGTGGCTACCGGATGAATATCGGAAGAAAACGTGAGACGCTTTGTCCACCGAGAACCATACGCATAGTGCTCGGTATTTTACACCGGCGAGATAAGACTTACCGGAGAAGTTGCGCTCAAGCGAAGACGGTGTAATCCGTCAAGTTTTCACAGTGATGGCGGTGAGCGACCATTGCTTCTTTTTCTCCTCTGCTAGCCAGAAGGCGTCCAAAACTCTGCCAGGCGAAAATTCACTCGGCCAGAGAAAACCACACGCGCACCGAAGTACGCCGCGCGGTGGTTTCGGGGCAACACAAGAAAAACGCATGCGCTCTGGCTCGCTCTGGCAGCCCGCGGGTAGGGTAGCGAGAATAAAAAAAATTAAGAGGCTCAATGTGTCCTCACAAATAAAAGTCAAAGTAGAAAAAATAAATAAGAACGTAGTTACCCTAGCTGGCTTTAGTGTCTTGACATGGATGCTTTGACCTAGGTGAAAAAAAATGTTGATATTTGTTTATGCGACATGACGGCACAAATGAACCACCACAACGCTTCGTCTCATCGTATCTCGCTGCGTGTTTTGTCAACTTACCTGATAATGTGTTGATTTGGCTTGTCTCGTTGTATGTTCCGATCTAAGACTTTAGAAATGTGAAAGCACTTTTGGCGTCAAATGTTTATAACAACATTAAGCCCACAAAGTTCCGGCATTCAAAATCTAAAGCACGACTTTGGAAATATCAATGCACCTTTCGCTTCAAAAGTTTATTAGAATTTTATGCCCATAAAGTGTCAGAATTGAAATCCAAGCGCTCCCGATTCCGCGGCCTCAGCGAGATGTCGCGACAAGCCCGCCGCCACGCCTTTGGAACTTTGTGTTCAGATGGAGCTCCTTGCGTTACGATATGTGACTCCCGGTGCATGGGCGTTGCCGCGAAATCCAGCCTGATTTCGCAATGTTCGCGCTAAAATGGTTTTTCGAGCGTGAAAAGGACATTCTAGACAAAATCGAGCATTATTTCCGGCGCCGGGAGTTATTTTGGCCGGCGGCGCATGGACAGCACGAAAAAATTTCGGGGGGGGGGGGGGCGGGGGGGGCTGAAGCCCTATAAGCCCCCCCCCGGCTCGCCCCTGGACTCTGCTTTACACAAATTTTATATTCTGGAGAAATGAGCGGCATCCTGAGTGCAATTTGTCGATAAATTGTAGCGCTTCTCGCTTAATTATATAGGAGCGCTATAAATAAGTATTGAACCCTCGTATATGTACGACGTTCGTATATACAGTCGAATACCTTTATAAACAAGTGCTTGGGGTTTCCGAAATTATTTGTGGCACAGGTCACTTCGTTGTAAAGGTCGCGCACCTTACAGCTCACAATTAAACTGACAGAATTATTCCTTCGTTATGCAGGTCGTTTCGCTGTATAGAGGAGTTCGTTGTAGAGGCGCTCAGACCGTAGTTCGTACCTCTCGTGACCTCGGTGAACTAAACGAGGCACGGTGTTTATATCTGGCGAAAACAAGAGGCACGTTATGAGTAATGTGCACGCAAAGATCGAAATGTGGGTTCTAATCACGTGCGCAAGTGATCTGGAGCTTTATATGTGGACTTTGCGAACACCGCAGAATTTATCACACTGCCCTGGGAGAACTGCGAACGCAATCGAGATCACTTTTAGCAAAAATGTGTGCAATAAGAATTATAAGAATTGTAATAATAATTCTAATAATAAGAAGAATTACTGCCTTTGTAAAAACTTCTTAATTGCTCGATTGCGTTGTATACGGGCATGGTTTCAAACAGCCCATTCATGTGCGGACAACGTTTTAAAGTATGTGGTTAATTCACATGAAACAAACTCATATTGAAGCTGCTCGCCAGAAACAGCTTCGCTGGAAATTGGGTTGTGATTGATCATGGGCGCACAAGCCTGCTGTCTTTTTTTATACGGCGCGTCTCTATCAGATGTCGTGCGAAATACATTGGCGTATACTTGTAAACATGCAGTTTCCAGGAAACCTTCTTCCAACAGCTAGGGATTATATCAACTGCAACGCCTATGCATGTATTTTAGCACTGTGTGGGGTTAGGCATCTCAGAAGTGATGCTGGTCTCAGGACTTCTGCCAAGCAAATATATGATTTCACTAATTCCGCTCGTACGCTGTTGCCGTGCATTCTATTTTTGCGAAAAGAAAGCATCTGCAAAGCGTCCCCTGCTTTCAGATTGCCTCGGACCATTAGTCTGGCAACGAAGAAGTTCCTTTTCATTGAAACACTCAGATAAATGCAGTTTCCTTCCTCCATGGATAAATGTTTCAGGGGTTGCCAGCGCGGTGATTAAATTTAGCTCTGCCATCTCTGTGAGGAGAGCACCGTGAATCCTTCATACGGTCCCGGGAGATGGCACCACTGTACGTTATTGCGCCGAAAACCTGGGGGGAAGAGGCGAAGAAAGCGTCACTTCAAGAAGAGATAAGCAATTTAGCTAGGTCGCGCTATTTATTTCGCAACGTTCTCCTTAAAAAAAGAAAGAAAATTAAAATATTATATTTGCTTCCATATCTAAACAGCGACTACGAAAGAAGGAAATAACTATTTTCCGGTCAGTTCTATAGTTTGAAGTTATCCCAGGCTGCTGTATGCGAAGTATGAAAAGCAAATATCCTTTCTTTTTTTTAAATCGTCTTTGTTTTCTTCGATATCCTGAAATTATTTTGCGCGGCTGCGTTTTGGTGCAGCACACACTAACAGAGATGCATAGCTGTGAAGTACACTTCGCTCCAGTGCTGTAACGGGAACGAAAATGTACATGTTAAACCGCTACTTCACGTCAACACTAACATACCGCTCTAGTTCATACTTGCCAATTAAGCTCGTGGCTAACTCTTCGGGCCGTGTACTTAAGCTATTTAATTAATTAACGATTATAACTTTCAACGATTGCAAATACTATGGCGCCTGAGTCAAGGTTGCAACTTTTACGAAATGTGTTGCCAGTAGTCTTCGAACGTAAAGTACGAAGACTACTGTCATTAAAGCTCGAAAGGCAATTTGTTCTGACACATTTAGTCCATGTACTGTCGGTGTCTAGTCGTCACCGCTTGAAGGCGCGCACATCCAGTTTGACCTAGAGTATTTCCAGTGACTCGAGTATGACTCTAGTGTGACCGCACTGCACGGTGATGCTCCCCGTATGCTGCGATCTTTTCCTTTCTGTTCTAGTTCTATTTCATTTGAAAGCGAGAAAACATGACGGCACAGTAATGACGACTGCGCAAACTGAACCACGCGTGCCGCTGCATTGGGGGCGAGCTCCACCACTGGAAAAGCTGGCGCCACTGTCGGCATGACGTGGCATGAGGGATCACGTGGACACAGCGGCCGCGTCGGCTGCTTCGGAAGCGCCGAAGTAAGCTGAAAACGAAAGTTAATTGAAGTCCCAGCTGCGCTGCGGTTCTGCTTAAGTGGTGAGGCTTTCCCTCCTTGGGTGACTGCTTGACAATATTTGAAAGCACTATAATAGGTAGTGGCTGTCTTTGCAGCCGTGCAGAATGGTAGGCTAATGCTCGGTGCCGCAGGGCCGGACGTGTGCAACGGAGCCCGGTGTCAGCTATATATTCGCACGTACCCGCAGGACAACAAGCTGCGTGAAACTTGGCTCGCGAAGCTTAGAACCGGCAAACAACCATCGCCTACAACTCGGGTATGCAGCAGGCACAGATGCGAGGAGGATTTCTTCTACGGCGCTGGGACTGCGATGTTCGGTGCATTAGCAGAAAACGCGACCTGAGACGCTCACCCGTGCCCGCTGTCCGGCTAAAGTCACCATGGTTTGGTCTATGAACTTGTTGATGCTATATACTGGCAAGTTCACTGGAATGGAAAGGGAGCGGTAAAAAGCACATTAAAAAGAGGCATGGCACATGGTCATGTTTGTGTTATGAATTAAAATGAATTACGAAAAGGAAGTAGCGGGAAATAGCACGCTGAGTATGCTACCGGTAGACATACAGTGCGAAGCAACTTGAGAAATAATACTGAAACGCCGAGGAATTTAGAAAAAAAAAATATTGAATCGTCGGGACAGCACATCCCAGTCGCCGTAGGCGTCGAAGTCTCTATAACGAAATTATTTTTTAACAGCTCTGACAGCGTCCACGCAACAATGGTTGCTTGTGTACTGTGAAATGCTCATATTTTACGGCCTAAAGCTCACGGCACGGTGCGAAAACGCACTCGCAACGAAAGCGAAACATTGTGCGCGGACATGCACGCAGATGCGCAGTCGGTCGCTGCGAACCCGTGCGATCGGTGCATTGAGGCTTCATTCTGTTATGCTCCATTCGGTTATAGAGACAGCCCACTATACGGACATATTTCACATAGTTTTCTCGCAGCGTTTGCTTACCTTTCACGCAAAAAGCCAGTTCGGGAGACTCCGTCGCGGCGACTGCGCGCAGTGGCGTTCACTGTACGTATTCGGTAAAGAGATAGCGTCTGTAAACGATTCTGTGCTTTCAATTTGCCCACGGTTATTATTTGGACAGTAAAAAAACTTCCCTCGTTTTGAAAGTACGCACAGAAATGTCCAGGAGGGCTGCCGCGTGGTGTTTTTATTGAGCGTCGTAAGCCAAACCTATGAGGAGCGCGCCGTGTGATCCCTCATACTACGCAAGGGAGGCGCTTCCGACAGATGGCGACTCCGTAAGCCTTCGCCCCCAATAGTGTACTAGAGTAGAATCTAGTACACTGTATGTGCGGATTCCGTTTTCTCTCAGTGGCAGCTTGGAAAGGTAGCGGTGTAATTGAGAATTATAGTGCGATTCTAATGTGTTATGTCCGGGATTTCTGCGATGTCAGATGACTCAAGGTTGACGGGCTACCACTCTGCTGTAATCGGCTACGAAAATAGCTTTCGGAAGCAAGCGTTAAGTTCACTTTCAGCCGTGGCGACTTCGTGGACGTCACCGCTGAGATAGCAGAGAAGCGTTCGCTTTGTATTGCCAGCATAAACAGAAAGGACTTGATGCCATCGCGTGTATGTTCGGAAGGTTTTGTTCCCGGTGAGCTCACGGCGACGAACTCGGAACTCGGCACCGGTGAACTAACTGCGATATGAAATAAAGGCGCGTATTCGAGTCGGTCAATTATCGCGAATGGATGAAGTTAACTATTTCTTCGTGCACGCACATTAAAAACTTATTCTGTTCAAACGTGTTCTAAGATTATTATGCTTGGCAACGAACGTTCCGGTGGAAGTTGACCGAGGATATATTATGAAAACTACGTGACGACTAAGAAATGAAGGTGTGTTCTTTTCCATCCTGTAAACAAAACCATGCGTGTGCCGGCCGGCTTTAGTTCACATAGGCTCTCCCGTGGTTCCAAATCTCGCCGGCAAGCTGTCGACGCCGCTCATCGCGCGCTATATTACTGTAGAAAATAAAGTTGCTGTTGCAATGAGTAGTTCGTTTTTCAGCTCTCTCTAGTAAGTGAGGTACCTTTGCACGCACAGACACCATTCGAGACCCAAGATGCGCATAATCTTTCAGCACGTCGCGTGCCTCTGGTGGATCGCGGCATACTCGCACCCACTATAATCTGCTCATTTTAGCCGTGTTAACAGCTTTTTCGATCGAGTTATTTTAGAGTTATTTATTGTGTAAAGGTTGATGCCCAGGTGTCAGATAAACAATGCTTACAAAATCGTGCCGCGAAAATTTTAGGAGCACGAAAACTAGCAAAACGTGTTTCCTCGGAGCATCGCAGTTACCTGGATTGGGATGTACGCTGGTGCGGCACATCGCATCACATGTACATGGAGACACCTCTAGTTGTTGTCATGAGTGGTATACCTTAATAGAGTGCAAGGCTAGACATACAATAATGACACGTTACATGTATACGTCACGTATAGACAATGTTCAGACTTGACTCGCCTCCTATGTAGGTCGTGGGGAGAGCTGCGGAAGCGCCTCGATATTGCGGCTATATTGAAGCTACAAACTTAGCGACGACACGCTAAGAAGTTTCCCAATCCAAACAACTTGCTGACACCTCTCGGGAAAGCGCGAAAACTTGCCACTCGTCGTCAACAGCACGTTCGCCGTACAACCTCCAGAGCGATCCCACATACCAGTGCCTCCTTTATACATCATAGAGGAGGCACTGCACATACCAGCGTGGCGCCGGATAATAGAAGGCGCTGTGATCGCAAAATGGCGGCGCCCTCGATAAAACGGTCTATACTGCGATATTTTAACTTCTGTTTGCTTTGATTTTTAGAGCGCAGCTCTTTGGCACCCGTTCACACGTTTCGCGTCGCCTTCGGCATCGGCGTCGGCCTCGCCGTAACCAAGGTCATCATCCGTGTGCTTCTGTAGCTGCACGCGCTCCTGCTGCCATCTCTTGCTCTCCCCTTGTCCTCTAAAAGCGGATCATGTGTTCTCGCCTATCCTTTCGCCCCCTTCCTCCGCGCAGCGCCGTGGCGGTGACTCTCGCCGCGGCCGTCCACTCCGCCCTCGCCGTCCCTTCTCCCGCTGTCGCGGCACTGCCGCGGTGCCGGTGGCCGGCCCTCCTTGCTGCCTCGAGCGTGATCCACGGCTCTCCGCTCCTCCGTCTCCGCGTCGCATGGCTGTACGGCTCCCAGACGTGCTTCTCGCTTCCCCGTTTGCCGGGCGCGTTCCTCCGTGGCACTTGTCGCCTCTGGCAGTGCTTGCGCCCGGCTGTCCTCGCGCCTCCACCCTTGCCTTATACCTCCCCTTACCTGGTGCAGTGGCGTTGCGGTTACTCGAAAGACAGTTATAGCATTTTGTCCCCTTCAATATATACTTCCCACCCCAACCTTGTGCGGCCACATTGAGGCCTGTCGTTGAGTGAATGAGTGTGTGACCTCTACGCAATACCCCTGTTCTCCATGCGTTTCCTCATCCCACCTCAGAAAGAATATTAAATAATAATAGCTAATCTCCCCCTCTCCCTTCTCCGGGGCGGTGACCCACTATAAGATGGCGCGATGGCGCGTCGCCGGAGCGCCAGTCCGAGAGTGGCGGATCGCGGTGTGCGCGGCCCAATCCGAAACGCAGAACCGCCTTCGTTCGGCACTGCGTGCGGTTGCCTAGCTGTTGTTGAAATGAGGCAGCAGCTGCGCTCAAAGATTGCATTACCAAGAAGTGTAATCGTCGGCCACTTTATTTTCTTTTCTTACTTTCAAGCAAAAGGAGAACCAGAGCAGAAAGGAAAAGGGCGAGCATCATCGCGCAGTGCGGCCAAACCTGATGTGCGCGCCTGCCAACGGTGACGACTGGACGACGGCGCCGCGCTCTGCTTTCAGTTATGCTCTCCGCTGTTCGCGTTTCATTTGACGCCGACAGTACCAACTTCGTTGAAGATTTAGTAAGTGTCGCGCCATATCCAGAAAACTACAACTATGGGAGACGCGGTCATAAGGTAAGAGAGGTTTAGAACAACTGTGGTTTTCTACAGAGAATTTCCCATGGCTTTTTTTTTCTTCTCCTTTTTTGTGTTCTTGCAGTTTTAGTGCAACATGATGGTGTTTTACTTGTGTGTCGAAATTATAACTCAAGGTTATACAGACTATTGCCAAGCCTACAGACCACGTGTAACACATTTTGCATAGCTTCCGATGTATTATTATTATTATTTTATTTTCACTATGTGCGTGCGAACGCAGGCGTAAAATATGGCGGAATTATTTGACTACTGTGCTATTAAAATGTCGCGAATTTTTTTTTTTGGCAAACAACCATGAAGCTTCTAATTTTGTACTCAGCATATTTACTTTTAGTGTTCGCGGCCGCTTTCTGGAGCCCACATAAGAAGAATCGCTGCAAAAAAAAAAAAGAAAGAAGAAAGATCTGTTCGATTTATAGGTTACAGACACAAAAGAAAATGTTCGCCTTCATCCAATTTAACTTATCTAGGTGTCGCCACGATCCAATACCGACGCCACATTGACAGCTGAAAATTCTTACATATTATTACGATATCATCGAGCGATGCTCAAGAGACGAGCCGGGGCGAGAACGACGATTAAGTTGGTCGGTGCCTTTGGCGCGAGCGAGTGTCGGCCTGGCTGCCTGGCTCCAGTGTAAATAGCCTGTAAAGAGCCTCTTTCGTCTGTGTCCTTCCACACGTAACAATATCTTTTAAAAGCTCCCGACGATGCTCTTCCCTGAATTGCTTCAAATACTCAAAACTGTCAACAACAAGACACCACCGCTACCTGAACACTTCAGCATTTCATCCTCATACAAACTATTACTATATATATTTTTTTTACTGTACAGACCAAGTTTGTTGTCTGGTGGCTTTCGTAAAATGCAATTGATGAGCTTCTGAAAACCAATGAACGTTGGCGCAGTGTGCCTTGTTTTATTGTTTTTGAATGCGTCTCCTGCTGTTCTGTTTTGTACCTGTACATTATTCCATTCCTGTTAGGCCCCTGTTCAGGCCTAACATAATATATATTCTGTTCAGGCCTATATAATATATATATATATATATATATATATATATATATATATATATATATATATATATATATATATATATATATATATATATATATATATATATAATGTGTGCGTGCGTGCGTGCGTGCGTGCGTGCGTGCGCGCGCGCGCGCGGTAAGAGCATCGCACGCGTAATTCGAAGACGTGAGTTCCTATCGCGCCTGCAGCCAATTGTTTTTTCATTCACTTTCGTTTTCATTTATTTCTCATTTCGTTAATTAAGAACTCCAAGTAATATCGCCTATGCTGTCCTTGGTGTCTGTGTTTGTTGGCCTCTGATGACATGACTAGTGAAAATCAGGCCCCCCTTCCTTCTCGTTCATTACATAACGAGGGTGTGGCATAATCGTTGCTGTGTTATCGTGTTTAGTTCTTGTCATTCCACGGCCCCTGATGCGATGCCCTGCGCATGCGTGACATGCACACATATGTATATATACTACGGAGCAATAAAGGCGGGGGTTCATTCCCGTTCATGTTCAAGACGGGGTCGTTCGTCGCGGAAACACGACAGAGGGTCTCGAATCCGGGAACATTGATGCATTCAGGTAGCATGTGTGGGTTTATTGACCAGTTGCCTTCACCCAAAAAGATAACGTACCCGTGAAACCTGCGGCAGAAAGGATGTTCCACATCCGCAGCCAGGGTTTGTGAGTGGTGGCGCTGGCTAACACTCCTAGCGTTAGTTCTAGTAGTAAAAACATAAATACCCCAGAAAGTGGATAAGAAAACGGCGCCCCGGTAGTTCGATTGGTAAGAGCATCGCACGCGTAATGTGAAGACCTGAGTTCGTATCCCAACTACGACCAGTTGTCTTTTAATCCAATTTAATTTCCAATAATTTATTATTTCTTCAATTCAATTAATAACTACAAGTAATTTCCGATATGCTGTCCTTGGTGTCCTTGTAGAATGCTTATGATATGACAAATAAAAACCGGGCCCCTCGGTTTTCTTTCTCCTCGTTCACGCACGCACGCACGCACGCACACACACACACACACACACACACACACACACACACACACACACACACACACACACACACACACACACACACACACACACACACACACACACACATATATATATATTACATGACCGACTTCCCACACTTGTTTTCCATGTTGAAACTACCAATGCTAACGCATTAATAATAAGTAAACGTAATTTCGATGGGGGCGAAATGCGAAAACACCCGTGTACTTAGATTTAGGTGCACGTTGAAGAACCCCAGGTGATCTAAATTTCCGGAGTCCCCCACTTCGGCGTGCCTCATAATCAGAAAGTGGTGTTGGCACGTAAAACCCCATAATTTAATTTTAACAAATAAACGTAGGACGAACGACGCAGCGTAACGGAACGGACGGACACGCAGATTCAATGCAGCTCACGCGTTGCAGCGTGTTACAAGAGAAGAGGCGCCTACCAATTGTGCTAGAACATATACATTAGTGAACAGTTCCTAAAAAAATGCGAAGCTTAGTGAAATCAGTCGAACATTCCCGGTCACGTCTATGCGAGTTGCGGCTTGTTCTGTTCCAGCGCTGGCGTTTTTGTCTTCTCGCTATGTATGCTCTGCCGAGCGGTTGGTTACACGCGGTAAGTTATGTCTCTGTTTGTGCCCTCGTGGAAATTTCGGAGGTCGCAGTGCAGCGCGTAGCAGCGGATCGGGTGAATTTCATCAAACGTCCTGAATTCCTTAGTATATACTTACAGCGTGAAACTCTGGGTGTGTTTGTCAATGTATCGTTATCAGAGTAGCGCAGATCAACGACTACATTTCTACGTTCTGAAAGACGCAAAAACGAATCATTAAGGGAAAGCCTGTAATCGATTACAGCCGATATATGACGGGAGGAGCTCTGTGTTCTGAATAGATGTCCGCCGGTTATGCATACATATACCTGCGTAACGAATCATACCAGCAACATCTTGCTGACAAAGTTGAAGAAATGTTGCAGTTATGTTGTCTTATTGTTAACAGTTACCTTTCAAAGTGGGCCACTGCAACGACAAAGTTCCAGTCATTTCGTTGTCTACCATCCGATAGTAAGGAGGGTATACTGCCAGGCTAATATCGACTGTAACAAACACTTTATTAAAGGGACAGTAAAGATGACTACTATTAAGTTAAGCTGTATTAGAAAATTAAGCTTCCAAAATACTAAAGCAGTCTTTCTTGATATGAGAGGAGGATTGGTAAGCCATATAAGGGACAAATAATTGAAAGAGCGGTGTCGCCGCCGCCCTAAAGTTCCCGTACAAAACCGGTATACACGGATTTCGACAGTATCTATCCAGACGCATTCAGTAGTTTATCGGGAAAGAAGGACTGCATTGCACGCTAAATGAGTCACAAACTCAAACTAGCAAGTTTTGCTGTGCTGTAACAACCCAAATAAGCAAAAAAATAATAATAATCTCGCCACATCAATATACTGTTTAGCGCTAAGGTTTGGCGCGAATTCAAGCATGGGAAGTTTGGCATTTGTGATGCGGTCCACAGTCCCAATCTCTAACACCAGAAGACATATTCACGGCACAGTGGGAGGCCAGCCTGCTCAACCCGGATCCGACTTGTCATAAATGGCTTGCGGGCCGAGCGGCGAGCGAAATACATTGGCCAACGGACGCCCCAGGCTAGGGCCCGACCATCGTGGCTCACGAATCACTGCACCATTAAAGTGTTCTCTCTTTCTCTCTTTCTACGGGTGCAGACAGCCTCTGCCTGTCAAGTGGTTGAACATAGCGCTCCGGAAGAATACTTAACCGATCTAAACAGATTTAATGTTGCTGTTTAGTACGTTTTTATCCAACCAACCATCAACCTAACCAATACGAAGGAGTTGCTTTTTTTTCTTCTTTGACGTGCTGAAGCAGGTAACGCTGCTGTTCCACGGCAGCGAACTGCCTAAACTGTTTTGCTCGTGCAAGCGAATGGGCAGTTTGCTCGAGCTGGTCGACCAGTCCGGCTCGTATAGGCACCGGATCGCGGGCCACACACGGTGCGTTTGCGCCCGCGCCCCCGCGTGCCGCTCGCGTCTGTACGATGTCGCCCCGCGGACGACCAGGCGGGCGTCGCACCCCGTCGAGTCCCCGCGGAAAAGGGGTCAGACACAATTGTTCGCTCGGGACGCCACACGTGAGGACGAACCAGCGGTGCGCAGTCCTCTCTCTCGGGCTGACAGCACCTCGAGGGGCATCGCGGGGGCACGGCTTCGTCTGACGGCGGCCAAGACGGGTGGGGTATGGAGCGGGGTCGCGATTTATGGTATTTAGACTGGCTGCGCCGCGAAGGAGGCAGACAGACGGCGGCCGCCGACGTCGAGCGCTCGTAAAAAAATGTGCGCGCCTTGTGGGCCCCACGTGCGGAGCACGAGTCTCCAGAGGCGGCGCACCTCTTGCCCCGTCGCCGGCGACGACCGACCGGCGTGCACGCTCTTGGGAGAGCCCCTGCACGGCGGGCCAGACAGCGTGCGCGCGCAAACACACCTGCGACGACTTTCTTCTCGCACGCGCGGCGGGATGCCCGCAGCGCGACGATGACGGTGCCATTGATCCAGTTAACTCACGTGGAGCGGGCGCCACGACGGGCGATCCGAAGCGGGCACTCGAAGGCGGAAAGTAAGTCCTCAATGCAGGGGACTGAAGCGGCAAAAGCAGGGATGCCAACGAGAAGAGCGTCCGGTCGGCTAAGCTTCGGTGCGGAAGGAGAGTAGGAGAAATAGGTATGTATACGACAAAGAGAGAGAAAGGGAAGACGCAGCCAACACGTGCACGCGGAAGAACGGCGTTACTCAATGCCCGTCGAGGAAAGAGAGGAAGTGGTTCAAAGCAGTCCCTGTATGAAAGGCAGTAGAAAAGAGCACGTAGCTCGCTGACTGGTCTCGACACGTTGACACCTACCTAGTGTACCGGACATCGGTCATTCTTGACGGAGACCGCGTCGGTCTCTCTATACGCGTAAACAAGAACGAGTTGAAAAAAGAAAATTGAAATTTTGAGCGAGAAGATAACGATTTGGGGCACCTCGATGATATTGCGTACGGCTCCCGTTTACAAATGTGCGAAAGCCAAATTTAACCGACACTTTTCAAACGGTGGCAAAAAAATCGATGTTGGGGCCTCACTGAATGGTAGGTACTCGTGAGGGCGATAGGCCAAGAGAAGGCCTACGCGCACGTGCTCCCCAGTATACGATTCACTCTTTAGTAAATGAGTTCAGAGCCGAAGGAATTGCTGAAATCTGCTGCCTTTTTGATGCCAAAACGTCAAATGGCCCGTTGAGCGAAAAATTCGGCGCCTGTCGTCTCTAGCAGCGTAACGACACTAAACTTGCATTGCCAGTGGCTGCGACGCTGCGTCACGAGCTGCGCCTCAATGGAGCAGAGCTGGCGGAAGAGACCACCTGCTGCCCCAATAGCGCGCCAGGTGTTGCGTGAGAGGAGAGGGCATCGCCGCTAATCGCCGCGACACCACATCACCATCGCTCTCGGCACGAGCGCTCCTCGACGGAGAAGGGCTAACGCCTCCTAGACAACAGGTCTGAGCACTCAGCTTTACGATGTCATTTTACTTGGACCAACTTTTCCGCCACCCGCCTTGGTTGTTCAGCGGCTATGGTGTTGGGCTGCTGAGCACGAGGTCGCGGGATCGAATCCCGGCCACGGCGGCCGCATTTCGATGGGGGCGAAATGCGAAAACAGCCCTGTACTTATAGATTTAGGTGCACGTTAAAAAAGCCCGGGTGGTCGAAATTTCCGGAGTCCTCCACTACGGCGTGCCTCATAATCAGAAAGTGGTTTTGGCACGTAAAACCCCATAATTTTTAACGTTTCCCCCGTCAAGCCAGGCGTGACGAAAGCGGTGGCGTCATATTCTCTGCGACCAGGTGTTGCGTAAGGGGAGATGGCATCGCCGCAATTCGTCCGCCGATAGGCATCGCCGTGTCGGTGGCACGTTGCGTTGGCATCGCAGTTTGCTGCTGCTTGCTGGCTCTGGCAGCACGTACCGTTATGGTACATTAGGCTACATTCTTAAGCAAAATTATACCTTATTCCCACACAACGATAATCGTCATCTGTCTTGTCCACATTTCCTTTCTTTAACGCGGCGAGCCCGGTAACGAACACATGCGCGTTATCAGCATGATATAGCATTCTCGACAGGAAAGTATACATATAGCGAGCGTAGCGTTTTCAAGAAAGGAAACGCAAGCAAGGCAGATGACGATTATCGTTGTGTGGCAGAGATACACTCCAAAGGGTGTAACTTTGCCTACACTCTTAGAAAAATGTACACCCTTTGGGGTTTATCTTGTCCCACAACGATAATCGTCATCCGTCTTGCCCGCGTTTCCTTTCTCTAACGCGGCGAGCCGGGTACTTCCCAGTCACGAACGGCGCCGCGTTAACAGTGTGACGCAGCATTCTCGACAGGAAAGTAGCGAGCGCCGAGTTTTCAGGAAAGGAAACGCAAGCAAGGCAGATGACGATTATTGTTGTGGGACAAATTTACACCCCAAAGGGTGCAACCGTTTTAAGAGTGTAAGAGTAAAGCACACTCTTAAACAAATGTACACCCTTTGGGTCGTATCTTGCCCCACAACAATAATCGTCATCTGATAGCTTGCTTGCGTTTCCTTTCTTGAAAACGCTGCGCTCGCTACTTTCCTGTCAAGAATGCTCTGTCATGCTGATAACGCGCATGCCGTTCGTGATTGGGAAGTACCGGGTTCGCCGCGTCAAAGAAAGGAAATGCGGACAAGACAGCTGACGAGTGTTTTGTGTGCTTTTAACTTTTAACTCGTTTAAGAACATTTGCCCATGGTCCGACACAAAAGTGTGACCTATACAGAGGAACGGGCAAGACCATATCACATAGATAATTATACAGTTTCTTCCGCGACATAGTCCAAAGGTAGTCCAAAAAGAAACGAGCTTGCAGGAAAATACACGACAGGTAGACCTCTTTTAGGCAGGGCCGGATTAAGAGAAATGGGGGCCCTGGGCTAATGCGCACGCAGGCACCCTTTCCCTATACTTGTAAGCACCAACACATATGTCCACTTTGTGATTAATCTGCATTCTGTTTTCCAAAAGGTAGGCTTTCAGGAAAAGTTTAGTGCACTCAAGACGAACAAGAACGTAGAAGAGACAACACAGCTCAGATGTCGATCCTTCTGAAGCTAGGCGTTGTTTGCATCACTAAGTTTAATCCCGTGAGGAGAGCATGGTTGTATCCAAAACATTCTTTATTAAAATTCAAGCATCAGACTGCAGTAATCGTTATACACGTTACTCTATACATATGCAATAGATATATGCAATACTTAAGGCAATGCAAACACCATAAAAATGCACTAGAATACAGATGAAAATTACCAACTGCAATTACAAAACATTAATTGAAAATATTTTAGTTAAAGGTAAGACAAGCAAGGACGACGCCAAATAGACGTGGCACTATCAAAAACAACAAAAATACAGTTCTTTATAATCACGCGAAATATCACAAGAACAAACAAAAGACGAACAACGAAGATTTGCATATCTTGAATTACTCTGCTCAGCGTTTCATTGGCAACGTGGAGGCTGCGAGGCGACACAACGAACTTATTGGAACTATTCATGTATAGCGCAAACAGTCCTCTTTTAAAATGGCATCTTTCGCACCTTCGCTTTGGCGAAATCAGATATAGTCTGTTCGAAGGATAGATCGCGGAGGAGGTCACTTTCAATGGACATGATAGGAAGCGAGTTCACCTTGTCGTCAAGGAGGCTCGAGTGAAGGCGATTTTTTTGTCGGCGACAACTTGGAAAATGATCGTTCAGTCTCACAGTTTGCCACCGGTATGCTTGAGTACATTCGCAAAGCATACCCAAAGCAATAGAAAGGTTCGGAAACACATCAATAAGCTTTCTTTCGTGCAGCAACTTCATTATTCCCAGGGGACTCGTGTCCTGGCACACAGAGTTGTGCAGAAGGTTCGCAAACTGAACGATTTCAGCGGAAAATGCTGGCTCCAAATCATTTTTGTAGGTTTTCACCAACTTCTCAGCCTGCTGTGCCAGAGAGGCCTCGCTCCCAACTTCTGTCAGCAATTTTAAGAATCCGAACCTTTTGCAGAGTTCAGTGCAGGTAGCCTTTCGCACTCGCAAAGCAGAGCCTGGACTGTCAAGTACAACATTGTGGGTCTCTACGATAAACTTTTTTCTACCTTGTAGCGCACTATCGCTTTTTCCGTCCGTGTGCTTATACTCAAAACGATGCGTTTGCCTTCATCCTGATAACATTGATCGGTACTTAGCGTGCGTGCTTTCCCTTCGAAGGTATCAAAGAGAGGTCGCAAAGAATTAACAAAGCCTTCTAGAAAGCTCAGGAGGCCACAGCAGTTGAAATGTGTAGGCCTGGTTTCTGAAGTGATACGCTCGTTTTGTCAAAGCGCTGCAAGATTTTACTCCAGAAGATCGCCATGAATGCAGTCTCTAGTTTTGTCATTTTCTTGAAGAGAGAGTGCGCTTCGTTCCTAGTGTCACCGTTTTCTTCCTCGTTCTTTGATATAGCTTCAAGGCAACACAAGACTGCATTGAAAATTTTCAGAATGGCCTTGCATGATTCAGTGTGTCTTGACCACCTGGTCTCAGAGAGACTTTTCAAAACAAGCTGCTGGCCAGTTCCGCCCATGCTGTCCAAAAGATACCTGCATCGCTTAGGTGAGGCAGCAAAGCACACACACAGTCTCTGAAATACAGTGAAAAATTTGACTGCCTCAAGGCAACTGTCAACGCTACACGCGCCAATTAAGTTCAGTGAATGACCAGCGCACGAGACGTAGACTGCTGATTCGTTCAGGTGTTTTATTTGAGCTTGCAGTCCTTTGTACTTTCCTGACATATTACTCGCATTATCATAAGCTCGGCCCCTACAATCATCAATTGAGATGCCATTGGTCGTCAAGAGGGACATCACGGTATCGAAAAGATACAAGCCGGTGTGCGATTCAATTGGAACAAATCCAAGAAAGCGTTCGTACACTTTCCCATTTAAATAGTATCGTAAAACAACTGACAGCTGATCAACGTCAGTAAGGTTTGGAGTCGAATGAACAATTAAAGAGAAGTATTTTGCGAGTTTCACTTCGTCAACGAGACTTTCCTTGACAGCCTTTGCCATATGCTCGATAAATTTATCACAAATGGTTTTTGACAGATACGATGTGTGACCTTTTCCATTGTTCCCGTAGCGTTTGATGTGCTCCTCTAGAAAGAGATAAAACTTAGCAATGGCCTCGAGCACTCCCATATAATTGCCATTTCACGGTGAACCAAAAATCTCCTCACTGCTCCTAAACGCTAGGTGGCGCTCAGCTAGAAGCTTAACAACAACGACTACGCGCTTCAACACCTCTGTACAGTGAGCGGTCTCAGTGACAAGATGCTTAACCAGCTCCGTATCAATTGTGCTGCTCGAGTTAGAGAGGGCGAGCCACGCTGCCACGTAGTTCCGGTGCTCGACGCTATTTTTATGTGCGCAAACCTTTTCTTCTGCATTTTTCCAGTCAGAAAAGCCGTGCGTGGTGAAAGCACTGGGGTTGCTTGAAACCGGAAATAGTTTGCACATGAAACAGTAAATGTCACCTTTGGACTCCGCGTACATTAACCAGTGTCGCTCGTACTCCTCCCCATTTACAGCCTTTCGCACGAAAAGATGAGGTGACATATAACGTTTCTGAGTTTTGTATTGCCTTTCGGAGGACGGAAAATTTTCTGCCCTATTTTTAAAATACAATGGCCCTTTCTCAAGGCATACACTCCGAAAGCTGCCAGTAATAACGTCCGGCCACTTAGCAGGGTCACTTCGGAGAATCTCGCAACGTACCTCTTGCTGCAGGAGTGCCTGTACTTCTCTGTTACCGCAACGAGAAGCCGTCTCATTCGTCCTCTCGAGGCACACTTTGTGGGTGGGAACATGATTATTTGAAGCCGAACTAACAGGAAACAAGTGAGTCGATTCGTGGAGTGTTGTTTCCTGGCGCTCGTCAGTAGAAGGAGGCTCATCGGGGAGGTTTGGCACCTGTTGATCAGCAGTAGTAGAAATCGGGCGTGGCGGACCGGACACCTGGAGCTATTTGGCAGGGGCCCCGCCGAGTAGCATAGACGTTGCTGACTCAGGAACAGGACAGGGCTCGGTTAGCATTGGTTGCTCAGAAATATGGACGACCGAGGTTGGCACCGTTTTCACAGGATCCAGACAACCAAGATGAGTCAAACCTTGCTTTTTGCCAGGAAACCGTGGTGATGGAGTTGGCAAGTCCTCCGCAGAAGCACAGTCGGTACTATTGGGAGTTTGACACGGCTCTGGGTAGAGCGATCATACTGCTCCGCGGAAGCTGCATTCAGTAGGTACTTTGTCATTTTTGGTAGCTTCTTTTCACGCTCTTCTCTTTCTAACTTCGCCTTTCGTTTAGACGCACCAGTTTCATACTTCCGACCGAGCATTTTCGAATGAATGGCGGCTTATTGTTCACCGGGCACTTCGTCAGGCCGACGCGTCCGCAGTTGTCCAACGGTGGCCGTCCCGATGACTGGCGCATGCTGCCTGGATGGTCCGTGGCTGGCCGAGAGTGGTGCGTCCCCCGGGAGCTCCTCAGCGGGCCGGCTTATGCAAGCTTAACCGGCGGCTCGGGGCTGAATCGTAGCCCGCGATCAACTTCCTTCTATAGATGCGCGCCGCGTCTGTCTGTTACTAGCGCCAAAACAGGCGTTCACATACGCATAGCGTTCCTTGTACAAATTATCTCCTTCTCCGTACAAATTCACTCTTTCTCCCGTTCCGGTCTCGTCTTCCTATTGACTAAGAGCAATCGTCTGTTCTGGGAGGTTCTCAATTTTTCTTTCACCCCGTCGACGCCGAGCGCGAGAACGAAGGGGAGAGGGCGACTCCTAGCGCGGGCGAAGTTACGCGCCCTCCGTCGCCTCTGAGTCATCCTTTTCTACTTCTTTCTGGAAAGTTCGGCGCCCAGTCTGACCTAGGCAGGAATGGCACTGGAGACAGGCCTTTGTGTCCAGCTCTTCAACTTCCCCCTTCACTCTTCCACAACCCTAGCCCGAACATTCCATGCATTCCATGAGCATGCATTCCGTGAGCATTCCATGCCCCACGGCACGCGGACAAAAGCACGTGTGACGTCTTCTTTCCTGTCCTGCCTAGACTCTGCCATCAGACTCATCATCGGAATCATCCTCCCCCGCCCAAATTACCATCACGGTAAAGAAAAGTCGAATGGGAGGCACCGTTGGGTACTGCAGCACATAATTTCGATGAGGACAGCGGCGGAGTTATTTGAGAGGTGGAGGGTGGCGCGGTGGTGACGAGGGGCAAGGGAGATTTAGGTCCTCATCCCACATACATGTTTTAGGTGTTTCCCCCCTTTCCTGTCCTCTCCAGACAGCACTGGACAGACGGACTGACCGGAAACCACGAAAACTCTTCCAAGCAAACGCACCTCACTTCGTAAGAAAGAGGGCCCCGCCTGGGTGGCGGGGGATTCCTGTTTTTGCAGCTCGGCAAGCTCTCCCCAAATGATCAGACTAAACGCATGCTGTTACATTAGGCGGGGGGGGGGGGGGGGGGGGGGCGTCTGCTCGTCCTGGTTTTCTCGCTTCATACACGTCGCACGAAGTTCCGTTGCCCATGGTTCCATACCCTAAGCAGGTTAGAATAAATGGGCCCCCTTCTCCTACTGTCCGAGGTGAGGTCCTGGGATGCAGCCCCCTTAGCCCCCACCCCCCCCTTAATCCAGCGCTGTTTTTAGGTATCCGCTGAGGCCTCCCGGCATACTTTCCGACGCGACTACTAAATTAGGCAGTGCTCTTCCCAGTCTACATTGAGAAACAATCCGCAGAGACGGGCCTGATACATCTCGAAAAAACATGAACCTGTCCACTAGTTGTCGTAGAGGTGGGACAGGACAGGACATTGAGACAAGGTTAAGCACCGGAACGCAGGTGCGGCAATATCAAAGCGACTCGGCATTTTGTGTATGCTATGCGGGGAGAGTCTAACATTGAGTGCACTTGCAACCATAAACGACTGCGAAAAGAAATCTGCCCGAGTATTTTTAGGGTGATGTAAACTGAGGCACTCCGCGATGTATACGTGTTGCGAGCTCAAACGGGGGCACCCAAGGCGACAGAGAAGGCCAATTTCTCTGTGGCTTAGCGTGTCCCGTTTGAGATACACATCACTTCAGTTAAGTTCGTAATCTCCTTGGAACGGAAGGAATTTAGGTACTATTGACCAAGAAAATCTAACAGTCTATCAATGACTTGCGCGTTTAATGTGTATCACTCAATTATGGTGTGCACATGAAGGGCACAGCTCTTCACATTCCAGCTTTCAAAATTTCACGCAATTTTCTCACGAAGAGGCAAAGTGCTGCTTTGCATGTAGTTAAATTGACAGAGCACGAACTTCGAACTATTCACGATTTATAGACAATACTGTTTTCGCCGCATCACCCCACGACACGGATTAAAACAGCGGAGTGCACTGGGAGTAACTGCATGTTGTGGTTAGTCCTCCCGTTGCTCTCTTTCCGACCAGGGACTAATACTCTCCGGAATTCGCACAAGGCACGCACATTCATGCTGTTAGTCCCTTGATAGACGATAGCGCCCTTTCTTGGTCTACTGCCCAGTTACTCCCCTTTTCCCCTGGATTTTTCTTGGAGTGCCACGCACGTGCTATGGGACTGTTCCGATTACGGAGATCTCCGCTAGAGATATCTGAGACCACACATCACCTCCTTTGAAGACCGGTCACCCCAAGAAATTACAATCGACACGCTGCTCTCCATCAGGGAATTTGCATGAGGCGGACATCTATCGTCGCATGTGATGCCGTTCCCTGAACCCCAGCATTTCTTAGGCCGAAGAGCCATTCCGCCGGTTTCTCATAAGGATGTTTCATTCATTCACTGCGTCGTTTATAATTACCCGACAGAGGTAGTCACTTTCAGTAGGTACTGAAAGAACTGTATCGAGTAAAAATCGAGATATGTAATAAATTAGCCAAGTTTAGTTTAATCTAATGGGAAAATTTGCCAGTTTTGTAGTCTCGCTTAAATGGAACATTTGGCCCTCCGGGACTATGTGTACATTCCACACCAACTCAGCGCCTCCCAGTCTCCCAGCGCCTTCGTATAGAAAAAAGATTATTCTTTATTTACTACTAAGATAAATTTAGGGCTGTGTGAATAGTGATTTTTGGGACTGAATCGAATATGAATCGAAAAGTGCCATAAGCGAAGCGAATCGAATCGAATGGATAATACTCTTCGAATAGCTTTCGAATAATAAATAGCCGTTATCGCAAGTAACATAAAAGGATGTTCATTTCCTAATATTATTATAGTTAGCAAGTTTCTGTCATTACATAGTGTAAGTTAGGAAGCATTATTTATTAAAAACACAAAGGGGAACATTCGGAGCAAACATGTAGTTCCTCCACATGCGCAGGGCTCTTCAGTGAGTGCGATTTATCTCTGTCAAGTACGGCTACCTGAGCGACGTAGTCTGCTCACTATACGCAAGTTCTCATGTTTTATGTTTATACTGTGCCCGCGGAAGTGAAAGTATACCGTGCTTTTGGTTTAATTTTATGTTTATTTGCGCGAAGTTGACGTTTTCGAATATTCGAAAAGTATTCGAAAGATATTTACCTTTACAAATATTGACTATTCGACTCGAAGACCGAATAGAACATGACAATATTCTATTAAGTATTTGAAAACTTCGAAGATTCGCACACCTCTGAAGATGAGTTCTCTCTTCATATTATTTAATTCATACTTTTGCCATCCCTTTCCTTACTAAGGTGAATGAGCTATCCTGATAATTCATTCATTCATTCATTCATTCATTCATTCATTCATTCATTAGCCTTCCAGCGGTATTGTTTGAAAAAAAATCATGAGTCCTTCCACTCTGTGAAGGTGGATAACCACCGAAGCTGTTTAGCACACGACACTGAGGTGACACAGATTTTTGAACAAAGGTACGAACACATTTATTGTCCTGTGATCGGTGGTCACCGTGACGATAGGTGCGCACACATATTCTCGTACCACCTCTGTTATTAAACGCGTAAGCACTTCTACGCCTATCGACCGAGAAATTTGTCCGTCACGTAAGACAATGAATGGCTCATACCCCCTTGAGCAATGGCTGATACCCCCGTAAACAAGCAAAAAAAGATATCTGCCTATCCGAGCAGCAACAGATCAGTGGGATGCCCAGCTGACAGGCGCAAGATCTGAGGACCAGCTAGGGCTGGTGAACAGGGCCAGACTATCAGCACAGGGACACGGCTACCTGGAATAGGGTGGCCGCCCACCTTCGGGCATCAACCAGCTTGGTCTCCGAAATAAATTTCATTCAGTCATCTACCTGAGAGTCTACCGATTTCGAAAAAAAAGGGACATTTATGCATTTATGAGTTGTGAATGTGGAAGCATTAATGTTCAATTCAACGCCGCTGAGCGGTCCTCCGGTTTATGAAGTCCTCGCGGGCAAGCGAGAGCACTGAGACCCTTGGCAGCTGGTTGAGTCCTGTGTGTAAGACACCCGGCCTCTAAGCGTGGGGTCGTAGGTTATAAACCCACTACCGCCAACATTTTTCCTTTCGAAGTTATTCTGTTTTTAGGCATTGATTGCATGTTTTATGCATTGTTTTTTATGCAGTGATTACTAAGGCGAAGTCAGAACGCAGGCGAGAGTTTGCGTGGACAAGAAACGCGGGGATAACGCAGCTTCAGAGAGCGAAGGTGACGTAACGTGGCGTCACGGCGATTCCCTTCTCCCCTCAAGTAACCCGTGGTGCGCCAGCGCCGCAACGGATGTTCCCTCTCGCTCGCTCTGCTCCGTCGAGGCGCGCACGTGACGTTGTCGCAGCCAATGGGGATTCAGGTGCCGTTTCGCTGATACAGACGCCGACTTTTTCTTCCAATGGGCCATTTGATGCTTTCGCATTAAAAAAAAAAAACTAAGGGGAGATGGTTGCCAACTCCTTTCTGACTGTGGGATTACCGCACGCGAGATTACCGGTGGGCGCTGGAGCAGCTCTCACGAGCCGTCGTGCATAGCAACAACTCTGCGACCATCATCTGCAAGTGCCCACCGACGCATCGGTGTTGCAGGACGGCCGCTCACTTCAGTGCGGCGGCCGTTATTGAAACGCTCCAGCGCCACGAACACCAACGAGCGACGTACCACGGGTCGTCTACAACAGCAGAGCTTAGGGGCCGAGCCATGGGACTCGGCCTCCTCCTGGAGGGGATGGCAGCGCGCCCAAAACGCACTGTCCGGTGCGACTCGTGCGCGGCGCTCAGCTGGAGCATCCGGATGGAGGGCCGCGGTTGCCCTCTGTTCTCCGGAAGAGTGAAGACATGCGTCTCACTTTTATTTAAATATATATCGATGGGAAATTTTTCGTCACTAAAAGCCAGATAAGGGGTCATTCACCGTAAATTTTCCCATTAAAGACACGCCATAAATGTTAACAAGCACCCTAATTTGTATACACTGTTATGATCGACCTGTCAAGTGCGAGAGACATTTAGGCATGCATTCCCATGACAAGATGATTTGCCTCGTCCCAGAAAAGGCTGTTACGATAAGCCTGCACATCGACCTGTCAAGTGTGAGAAGCGTTCAAGCGGGCGTCCCCATGTCGACATAATTGGCCTCTTCTCCGAAACACCGTCACCCCTTTCATTCCCCGAGCTGACACAAAAGGAAGGACGAAGAGAGGACAAACCAAAGGGAAGGAGGTCGTCAACAGAACCCGAAGAAAGCACTAATACTTCAACAGGCCCCCCAAGAGGTCTTCGACGAACAGAAGACCGCAAGGGTTTATTTAAGGCCGTCCTAGCCCCCGTGTTAATCAGAACCGCTCGAGACTTGGATAAGAGTCACCACCATGTACTAGTGAAGTGAATACAATCTTTTCTATATATTTTTTTCATCATCACGATGCCCGGCTTCGTCGTCGTTTCCTGATTCTTGCGGTGAAGACTCACCTCACCCGGTCGATATCGTATCAACACTGCGTTCGCGAACAAATTATGGCGCTCGCGCAGGGCATTACTTCGCAGGCATCAAACTTATAAAATAAGTACATATATATATATATATATATATATATATATATATATATATATATATATATATATATATATATATATATATATATATATATATATATATTCGCTTCGAGCACTTCTTTTTTAAGTGGTTTGCATATGTGTGCGGCACTGGGCGCTGTTGTAAGCGTGGCATTGCCTCGTCAGGCGTTGTACGCTTTTTGCCGTGTCATCTGAGACAGTATACAACGCAATATGTACCGAATAAAAAGGGAACAAAAAGAAGAATACTATCCGACGCCACTTCCAACAAGAACCTGGAACCAGACCTCGTTCTCTCCACGATCACATATACGGCGCGCAATATTCCGTGGCGGCAGCGGGCGAGGTTGAGGGTCGGGTGCTTGTGGACGCAAGCACGCAGACGATGCCTCGGTCTCACCTCTGCATGGAGAAAGGAAAACAAGCGCGGCGAAGTGGAGGCCTTCGAACACTTGCTCCTGCGATGCAGTGCTTTCGAGGCTCCGCGGGAGGAACTCTTGAGATTCTGCCACAAGCACGCGGGCTGCTGACCGACTTATGGCTGCGCGATTTCGATCCTCGCGTGTGGTATTTAGCTCAGAAAAACGCGTGCGGCTCCTTCGAGCAGTCGGGCCTCGCAACGCGGCTGCTCTGCGTGACCTAACAGTACCGGTGTGCGGGGCCAGGTGACAAACACTCTCGAGGAGGTCACACCACAAATGAAATGTGGATTACTCAGACATTGCCCCTGGTGTTGTGCATATGTAAATAATTATCTTCTTCATTCCCTCACCTGTTAATCCTCTTTCCCTGTCCTTTTACTCCCTATACCATCACTGATGAGCGGAAGTTTTGATGTTCTCTGGCGTGAACATTGTGCCACAGAAAGATTAAAATGAATATATACTTGACTTTTTTTTAAAGTTATAGCATTCGCGGAAACACCCGGTAAACTTGAAAATATTTGAAACGCTCCTTGTGAGATGTAGTATACCCGAATTAGCATCCTGGAAATCTACAGCCGACGACTGCAAATTGAATTGTCCCCGAGTTATAGGGGAACACATGGATGACAGACACACAGCTCTTCTTGCGTTCTTTCGTAATTGTGTCCATGTTTCCCTGTTGCGCTACACTCGATCCTTTTTGTTTCTCTACATTGCTGACCGACAAGGCCACATAGCCATGGACCCTCGTGGTCGTCGACGGCTACAAGCACGTGCGTCACCTTTCCCACTGTGAAATGCGACGCCACACGATGAGGAAGGGAGGCGATAAGCTGGATCTACGTCAGGCCCTTGCTTCCATTTCTCGCTCCAATCAAACGTTGCTTTTATGTGCGTCATCGATTAGTTTTGCCCGTCAGCACGCCGCTTCGATTCAAAGAAAAAAAAAGTATTCCGCTTGATAGGAAATGCGATACGTGATCAGCCGATGAAAGAAGAAAGGAAGAAAATCAGTGTGAGGAGAGAGAGAGAGAGAGAGAGAGAGAGAGAGAGAGAGAGAGACGAAAAGGGTTCACGCTGAGAATCGTCGCATGCAGGCGGTCACGAGTGTTTTCGTTTGGGCTGGGGGGTGGAGTTGTTAGGCCTAACTCTGGACCATCTTTTATCGTGGCGGAGGCGAGTTATTGCGGAAAGTCGTCCATTCGCCATCTGCGGCGAGCGCAGCAGGGAACAGGGGCACAGAGAAGGCCGATTCAACCCGTAGTCGCACAAACATCATCGACGTGCAGCGACGGGACCTCTCGCCTCTGTCAGTGGCGGCATAACAGGCAACATTTGTTGTGGGGCGGCGGCATCGCACGTTTCCGCGTCGTCGGAAGCATACATCAAAGGTCCATGAACCGGAACTTCGGGAAAAGAACGCTCTCGAATGACCGGCTCCCAGCGCGCACAACCCAAACATTCCGGCCCGGACGGCGGGAACTGCCAGAAGCGGGCGGTCGCGCCGTCGTCAAACGGCTGCTGCTGTTGCGTCGCCGGTGCGGGCCGCGGCAGGCGAGTAACTTATTCATGGGAGCGTCGAGCGCTTCCCGAAAGCTCGCCCCTCAAGCAATCGCCGTGGAAGCGGCGGCGCTGGCGCGAGGCCTAATTCGAGCAGCAGCGGCGCCCGGTGCCGACCGAGAGCGCAGCATTGCGCGGGCGCAACCGAACTGAGAAGAGCCTGGCGCGTAAAAACACTGCAGCCTGCCGCACCACGCGGACAGGCAAGCAGCGCGCGCGGTGCTTTTCATGTTCCTCCGTGTTGTCGGTGGCCGTTCATCCTCCCCCTGCAGGGCGGCGGCGTCCCCCCTTTTAACCCTCTTTTTGCCGCCGGGCCGCCGTGCTTGCGCTTGCCAAGCGAGGGAGCGCTGGAAGCTATTGGCGGACCCGTCCCTGGCGCCCGCAAGCGGTGCCGAATTTGAAGAAGGGCGGTTTCGCGCCGCCGAAGGGGGGCGGGGCGTTTGGCGTGCGTTAACTCTCCCCTCGCACCGCGGAACGGCGGCCGAAAAGGCGGCTCGGTTGAAAAATGCCGTCTAGACGGCTGTTTTCTCTCGCGTCGCGCGTCTCTATGCGACACGCGTCTACTCTCCGTCTGCGGAGAGGCCCTCCCCGGTTTCCTATCGCTGGCACACAGACACACCGATGAATATCGCCTCCTTCATTGAATGATGGAGCCTGCAGCATCGGGTGTGCCTGGGTTGCAAGATTGTTGCTTTCCACGAAGAGCATTGTTATTGGTTTCGAGTAACGACGGAGAACGTTGCCAGGATGTGTAACACGTACGAAGACAGGAATACCCACACCACACCCGCCAGCAAGAGTTTGTACAGCAGTAATAACTGAGAGTTGCAGCAGAGAAGGGTCAGCAGAGGATAGCACGCGCTGTTTCAAAGGGCAAATGAGACAAGGACGTCGTGAAAGGTTTCCCGACGCCCGCCCCCTTGTTGTGCGAGTAATAAATAAAAGGAAACCAGTCCAGTAATTGGCGCGCTTCTAATTTACTGGAATAGTATACTGTGAAGACTACATTCTCTTTCGACTCGAAATGTTTGGATTGGCGAATGTAAACTTGTTTTAAAAGTACGAATCGAATACGAATATTAAGTATCTAATATCGAATTGAACATAGTTAAACATAGGCGCATCTATTTACAGCAGGAATATTTATTCTGGTGTAATTAGGTACTCCACCTGTCACGACTAGTAAAATAAGAGAGGGAGGGAGGGAGGGAGGGAGAACTAACCATCAGAGACAAAGGATCAGTTTTAAACACAAGATCACTTGCTGTCCTGTAAGAAAGAACTACACGAATACCTTTTTAACATCTTTAGAGCCTGGTCGCAAACAAGAATTAATGGCTACTTTAGGACTAGCTATCGGAAAACGGTAAATAAATGGTTACCGAAAAAAATTGCAAGTTGTGGAAAAAAGACAAAAGAAAGAAAGAAAAAAAAGGCTGCTGAAGTGCTGAAGTGTACCGTAGGCACATGTAAAAGGGCCCGTTGAGGGGAAAATATCACTATAGTTGTAGCGTAAAACATAAAACTGCTGCATGACTAGTCTGCCAAAAAACTCTAAATGACAGACAGCAAGCAATACTAAGAGGTTGTCATGTAGGCTTTCGCCGGGAAACCGTAAACGAAGCTTGCATTACCCGTTTTGTTTCTGGATCGCTTTGAAAGGTTTTGTCGCTGTCTCACTTATGACGATTTGCGATACTTCGTGTAGCAGACGGAGAAAAGTATAACAAGAATTTACCAGGCGATTGTTGCGAAATATTAGGTGAACTTTTAATATTCGAAAACACCCGTGTACTTATATTTAGGTGCACGTTAAAGAACCCCAGGTGGTCGAAGTTTCCGGAGTCCTCCACTACGGAGTGCCTCATGATCAGAAAGTAGTTTTGGCACGTAAAACCCCGTAATTTAATTTAATTAACATTTAATATTCGAAAATACCATATAGTTACTTTTGGAATACGAATATAATCGAACGCCTTCATAATAAAGTGCTTGGGACCTCCGAAGTCATTCGTTATACAGCTAGGTCACTTCGTTGTAAAGGTTTCGCGCCGCACAGCTCACAATGAAACCGGGACAGAATTATTTCTTCGTTATACAGGTCATCTCGTTGTAGAGGCGTTCGTTGTAGAGGCACTCGACTGTAGCACGCAATATTCGTTTCGTATTGGAAACTTCGGACACACACCCACTTCTAGTTTGTGCCTGTTTGACACTCGAATCTGACAGGCAATGTCCTGCTGCAATTTCTAGCTAACAGACGCTTAGTCAGGGATATAAGGATGAACAGAGTCATGGTGCCGACTGAAATTGCGTGCACTGCGGCAGTCCAGTTGCGGTGTGAATCTCTACATTGCATATCTCGCGAAAGCGAGCAATCAACGCGCTCCACCCCCCCCCCCCCCCCCGCCCCACGGAAAGAAAAGTAAATAAATAAAGAAGGCAGAGACAGAACGAATAGAAAGTCAGTCTGTTTAAATTAGACTCCAGCAGGCCGCCTCAGCGGCGCCTTGAAAGGCTGACCAAGGACTCATTACTCAATAAAATTACATCATTTCTCAAGGCACGGAACCAGCTACTGCGTCCGGAGTCGAGATCCTGCTACGGGGCAAAGCGGACATGGTCGTTGAACTCGCATTTACCAGCGTCGCATTCCGCGCCGGAGGATGCACTGCGCAGGTCCGCCATTGTTATTAAGCGAACGCGAAGGGCGGTAGCCGCCGCCATTAATCACATCGGAAAAGGCCGCACAAGTTCGCAGAACGGTTTCGCGAAGAATTTCTGATCATTCGGCAGCCTTGCAGTTCCGCGACCAAGAACTGCTCGTCTGCTATGCGCAAAGGATAGATCTTCACTGCTCCGCCAGTATTCATGGCGTGGCCAAGAGGCCGCATGCTCTGACTCACACCAGGAAGCGCCCCCCCAATGGAGAGTGAAACACGTCTGGAGTAAGTAAAAGGTGCGCCGAGCGCGTTCGTAGACTGTTGTTCCTCTGCCGACTACCTTCGCGACTCATGTTTCTTACCGCTCCCTATATGCAAAAAAACGATGACCTTTTTTGTGTCGATAGTATTTCGCGGCAATACTAATTAAACACATGACAGAATTTCGCAGGGCAGCATAGAGTGCAAATGTCATTACTCGTCACTTCCGAAGAGCAAGAGAATAAATTTACAGCGCTATTCAAAAGAAAGCATCATATGCCACTCAAAACAGCTATAGCTGGCACGATGACGGCAGCGACTCGGGTGGAATAATGGTGGTTACCAAAGAAGCACTAACTGGTATGATGACGGCGACAACACAATGACGAACGTAGACCCACGGTGACCGCACGACGGCCACCAAGGGCAGCTACAGCTGGCACGATGACAACGACGAGGATGATGATAGGGCTACTGTGACTGCAGGACGACGGTGTTGGCACAACGGCCAGCGAAAACAGCCATAGCTTGGCGCTTGCCCGCATCGATGCCCTCTCGTGTTTGTCTGCCACTGGCACAACAATGACGGCCGCAAAACAGCTATAGCTGGTACAGTGACGACGGTAATGACGACCCCAGTGACGGCATGAGGACTGACATGTTGCGGACGCGGGGTTGAACACTGGGACAGGACAAACGAAGTTTGCTGGCACATCCGTGTGCAAAGAAACACCGCAAAGTCAGTTGCTGCCGTAGAATTCGATTAACGCTGCTCGCCTTATTCTTCACCCGTGTTTGCCCGGCGATATCCTGTCACTTTTCTGACTAGTACAGCGGTGTGGTGCCACTAATTTTCTATACTGTATGAAAGAAAGCACATGATATAAATTCAAGCAAAGATTGCTGTCGAAGTGGGAACCATAAATCGGCAATCTAATATTGTAATAATACGCACGCGCAAACTCATGACCCCGTACTCTGTTTCTCTCGATAGCCAGGCTATCGACTATCAGAAGTCTCATCGCTTCTTAGATCTGATTATTGACAGGGACCGTTCATGGAGCTCAAATGGCAGCTACCTATAGCGGAAACTAATTTCGATTGTACATACAATTAAGTTCCTCTGCGTAAAAACCTGGTGCATGTCGGTACGGTCCATGCTGCAGCTGTACAGAAAACTGTATAGGGGCCTTTTACGATACGGATTGCCGATATTGGCCAACAAATACAAAATAAATATTCGCACCCTCAAAAGTTTGCAAGGCCAGGCTCTACGCACGTGCCTTGTAATACTACAATGCGCCTCGACTCATGCAACAATTATGATTGCTAGAGACTACTTGATTCCAACTTAAACCACAGTTGACACCCTCAGAGCACACATTCGACATCTCTGTCGCGTCTACGGTCACGGCGCAATGACCTCAAGCCCCATTTTCCAAACTTGTTGCGACCCATCAAGGCTGCCTTCCATCGGGCTTTATATCAGCAGCAAGACCATTGTTAACCCTGCGGCGCCTACGACAGCCACAAGTACACCTCAGAATTCAGGGAATTACGAAGAAGACACGTCATTCCCCAGTGGTTCTATGTCAGTTGACATTGTCTTTATAGAACGAGGCATACGAACAAAGAACGCATATTTAAACCAATGAATCTGTCTCAGCCACCAGCTCCACAGGCGGTGTTGTTACCCCGGCCTTACAAGTCACAATGAAGTTCACAGTGTCCCCCACAACAACATCCACGGCGACAGAAGTTGCCACCGTATACGTGCCGCTGTTAATTACATAGCACAAGCAAAACCTCGAACGTGGGTCGTTATTTGTGACTCCAAGGCAGCCCTTCAGAGTCTGCAGTCAGCGTTACGACGCAAGACCGGTGTTTGAGACTAGAGAAGTTATCCAGCGAGCCCTCTTAAACGTACATCATGGGCATCATCTTCCAATGGCTTTCGAGGCATTGTGGCATCGTCGGTAATGACCTTACTGATGACGCTGCCCGGTCAGCCCATAAAGAAACCCTGACAGTTCCTATACCCTTGCTGAGGGCAGACGCTGCGAGGGGTCTTCGCTTACTTGCTCAAACAGACTCAAACTTCGTGGAACAGCCTGATTTTCTCGAACTGTCGTGCCCACCGACTTGATCCTATATATACATTGAAGCTGTAGATTGCATCGCATTTCTCCCGCCGTGACGCAACCTTAAAGTACCGCCTCCGGTTAGGGATAGCTTTTACGATAGCCTATAGTCCTTCCTTATTGGAATGTCCGACACACCTATACGTGACTCATGCACATGTGAACAGACGATCGAGCATTTGTAGTGTTTGTGCGATCTTTCTGGCATCGAACGCGACGCCTTTAGGTGTGTTAAACTGATAAGACAGCAGACTATTTTCAGAGACAAAGATTGTTAGACCATGGTCTCACTTGTCGGATGCTTACAAAGCAACGCGGGTATTCCTACGATTCAGGGCATCAACTGGCCTCAGTGACCGATTGTAGGCGTGAAATGATGGACAACCTCACGTTTTCACACTGATAGTACCTTATTCCCTTACTCTCCTTTCTTTCTTTTCATCCCTTAAACCCCTTCACCTGCCTGCACATACGGAATCACTGAAACCTTGGAAGCTGTATGTGCACAGCCTCTCACACAGACTTAAATAGGTGGCTGGTAGTTATGCAGTAAAAGTGGCATTTTCGGCAAAAAACAATATAGGTAGTGTGTGCTCTAAGGTTAAAAAGAAGTTCGAAAGTAAGGATGATGTAAAGAAGGAATGTAGTGTTAAACATCCGCGCAAGAACCAATTTGTTGATTGCGCGAAGAACGTTGTGTATCAGATTCCTATGACGTGTGGTCATGTGTACGTAGGGCAGACTGCGAGATGCATTAACACGAGGTTGAGGGAGCACTTGTATAGTCTGAAAGGTCGCCCTAGTACGCATTTGGCAATGCATTGCCAAGAACATGATTGCTCACCTTGTCTTAGTAGCACAGACATTTTGTATAGGCATAGGAATCAAACCGCTAGGGAAATTGTGGAAGCACACTGGATTGAAAAACAAAAAGAGGAATGCATCAGCCATCCGTTTCATTGTTAGATAAAGAAAATTCGCTTCTATCATCACATCTTTAATGCATTTTATTGTAAGTGGTTGTTTTATGCACCTTGCTGTTTTTAGGTTGACCGGGTGGCTTTTGTCCACGTCTTTTTATCACAAGTGTTATATGTAACATTGACGTGCTCTCTTGAATTGATCGCGCAGATCTGCGGGTATCATATGCGCTATAGGCGTGCGCTGTTGACTAGATCGCGCAGATCTGTGGTATTTAAGCAGGTAGTTCTTCAAAATTAAAACCAGTTGTTAGAAAGCGCTCGTCCTTGTGTTGCCCCTATTCTTCGTCCCTGTTTGTTCGCGCACAAAAAGTTTTAAGATGAATCTGTTACAACTAGGCCGACTCGCAGTTATGTTACGAACGCTGAGGTGCGGGTGCCACTAAGAGACGCTTATAGCCAAAGATTAGGGTCACCTACCATTTTTATGTTGACGTATAGAGAACGCTATCGTTTAGCGTATTTTGCTCACATATTCATCAAGACTGAAGCTGGAAGCCATAGGCATATTTACCGAGAGGGCAGGTGGGGCACTTGCCCCGCTAAAGGCGAGGGATTATAATGTATATTACAATGAATCGCACGAAAGGGTGGCGTGCCTCACGGCATTAAATTGTTAGATGTTTGTTCAGAGGCTGCCGAATTTTTGCAGTTGTCGCTTATTCTAGATTTGTTGGCGAAAACGACCTTCAGAAATGTCGACAGTTAGGCGAGTCGGTGACCAATCATTTTGACAGCGGTTGTCCTATGCGGTCTTCCCGCTTTCTTGTGTCGCGTTTTGATTTTGCGTGAATGGTTGAGAAGAAAACGGGACTGTCGGATGTGCGGACCCATTACATTACCATTACAATACGGCCTTTAAAAAAGTAGGGATTTCATACTCTAAAGAAAAAGACACCCCATTTCGAGTGACATATATATATATATATATATATATATATATATATATATATATATATATATATATATATATAAATGCGAAGATTGTGGGTTCGGTTCCCACCTGCGGCAAGTTGTTTTTTCATCCACATTAATTTCCATTAATTTATCGTTTCCTTATTTCATTTATTAAGCACAAGTAATTTGCCCTATGTTGTCCTTGGTGTCAGTGTTTTTTGGCTTCTTATGATATGACGAATAAAAATCGGGCCCCTCGGTTAACCCCCTTTCTTCTCGTTTATATATATATATATATATATATATATATATATATATATATATATATATATATATATATATATATATATATATACACATATATGTATACATATATATATATATATATATATATATATATATATATATATATATATATATATATATATATATATATATATATATATACACATATATATATATATACATATATATATATATATATATTGTAGTGGGTAATATGCATGTGGCGCTGTGCGGACTGCCACCGCTGCGGCGCGAGACCCAAGCTCGGGCTGTTGATGCGAAGCGCTAGGACTCGTGATCTAGAGCTACCTGCGATCCCTCGAACGAGCTGCAATAAACCCCATTTCAATATATATATATATATATATATATATATATATATATATATATATATATATATATATATATATATATATATATATATATATATATATATTGAAATGGGGTTTATTGCAGCTCGTATATATATATATATATATATATATATATACAGAGAAAAGTTTGAACTGTCTAGATTAACAATGTGCTTTGAAAATAGTTAATAAATATAGCGGATCGCTTCCGACATTTATGCAGTATGAAAGGCATTTAGTTGATTTTCCTGATTTCTTTGGTAAACTATACGCGGCTCGGTGTTTATATTTCGTTGAAGTAGGAATCGTATTCTGAGTGACGAACGATAAATGTTAATTTGTGTGGGTTCATTGCAGCATTTCTAGAAAGTTACTTATTCAAGCGTTCCAAGGTGATATACTGCCGTTATTCGAATTGTTTTAAAGATTCCTAAACCAACTGCACAAGGTTCGAACTTCAAGTTCTCTGAAGAAAGCGATAATTTTTACTGTATTGCGCTGCGAAACTTTCACAAACTTGATTTAAATGTAACGTTGTAAATAATTACTGAACCCTCGCTTCTTCCCCTATTTTTGTTCGTCATACGAGGCTCGCAGTTTGTTTCTCCGGTGTCTCCGGTCAATTAAACAAGGCACCTAGATCATATTTGTTGAAGGTTAGGGGCACGGTGCAATGTATGGGTAATGGGTAGGAGACATTCCAAATAGGTATGTTAAGTGCACCTTTTTACAATGCATTATATATGCAAGGGGTCCAGAGCGGTATTAGTGTGTTCTACGAGCGGGGTAAAATTTATGCCGCTGCTCTGGCAGAATTGCATACAAACAAGGTCAAGTTCTGCGAGCGTAGGGGGAGCGCTACGCCAAGTTTGTGTGCGATGTTAAATGCGTGTTAATGAAATATATCTTTGGGGGGAAAAATCATGAGCAAGTTTTCGAAAATGTAACGCTGCCGTTATCAGCTACATTTCCCAAATTTTCACCAGAAATCTCCTTTTCACGAACTTTATATTCAAACGGTATGGGCGCAGCCTAAGTGGAATGTGTCACGAAGTTTTAACGTTTCTGGCTTCGCTTAGAAGCGTTACTAATAATTGTTGAAGCCTCGTTTTCTGGGCTTTCTTTTTGATGCGTAATACGCATATTGGGTTTAACTGGTGTCGTCATTGAACTAAACGTGGTAACTTCTTTATGTTTGGTGACAGTAAGAATGAGGTACTGGGTGATGTGTAGGCAAAGTTTATTGTGGGTGGGTAATTGAGACTGTGGTAATCAAAGTTTATTGCAAGTGGGTAATTGAGACTTGGTAACAAATTACGCACGTAAGTGCTCTAAAACGTTACGAGTGTGTCTGACGAACGGGACAGAATTGAACCCGTTACCGTGGAATAACTACAAATACCAGCGAGATGAAATTTCGCGAAAATGGGTGGAATGCTGTGAAAATCTCTGTGAGATGGAAAAATGAGTTTTATCAAGCACCGAGTTTGTAAAACAAATATCATAGACAAGTAATAAAACGTGTGATATGGCCGCTATCAGCTTTGCTTCCCATTTTCTCCACGTATAGCTGCAGGCTACAACATGTTTATGTTTCGTATATAGAAATTGGAGCTTTGACACCTTCAATAAGTAGTATGTGAGGGTGTACTGACGACTTGCCTTCACCCAAAAAGTTAACTACGTGACGCCTGCGGAGAAAGGATGTTATGTATCCACTGCCATGGCCGCGGGTGGTGGTGCTGGCTAACACTCCGAGGGTTAGTGCTAGTATAGACAGACATAAATAACCCGAAAGGTGGATGGGAAAACGGCGCTGTGGTAGCTCAACTGGGAAGAGCATCGCACGCGTAATGCGAATGCGAAGACGGGGGTTTCGTGTCCCACCTGCTGCCAGTTGTTCTTTTTTTCTTTTCATCTACAAGAACTTAAATTTGGGCGAGTTTGCCAGAATTCGTACTAGACTTAAAGCGCACATAAAAGAGGGCGCAGGAAGGAAAGCCAAAAAGGACAACACTACTCGAACAACGGCTTATTGTCGGCAAAACACGCCCATTTAGTCGAAACAAAGATCAAAAGCAATTTCTAGAAAGCAAGCAAGCTCAAAAGTTGCTTCTTCATCCACTTTCATTTCCATTTTGTTTATCATTACTTAAATCCAATTAAGAGCTACACATAATTTCCCTAATCTGACCATCGGGTCATTGTTGATTGAACTTTTATATATATATATATGTATATATATATATATATATATATATATATATATATATATATATATATACATATATATATATCATCAGCCTGGTTACGCCCGCTGCAGGGCAAAGGCCTCTCCCATACTTCTACAACTACCCCGGTCATGTACTAATTGTGGCCATGTTGCCCCTGCAAACTTCTTAATGTCATCCGCCCACCTAACTTTCTGTCGCCCCTTGCTACGCTTCCCTTCCCTTGGAATCCAGTCCGTAACCCTTAATGACCATCGGTTATCTTCCCTCCTCCTTACATGTCCTGCCCATGCACATTTCTTTTTCTTGATTTCAACTAAGATGTCTTTAACCCGCGTTTGTTCCATCACCCAATCTGCTCTTTTCCTATCCCTTAACGTTATACCCATCATTCTTCTTTCCATAGCTCGTTGCGTCGTCCTCAATTTAAGCAGAACACTTTTCGTCAGCCTCCAGGTTCCTGCCCCATACGTGAGTACTGGTAAGACACAGCTGTTCTACACTTTTCCCTTGAGGGATAGTGGCAACCTGCCGTTCATGATTTCAGAATGCCTGCCAAACGCACCCCAGCCCATTCTTATTCTTCTGGTTATTTCAGTCTCATGATCCGGATCCGTGGTCACTAGTTGCCCTAAGTAGATATATTCCCTTACCATTTCCAGTGCCTCGCTACCTACCGTAAACTGCTGTTCTCTTCCGAGACTGTTAAACATTATTTTAGTTTTCTGCAGATTAATTTTCAGACCCACCCTTCTGCTTTGCCTCTCCAGGTCAGTGAGCATGCATTGCAATTGGTCTCCTGAGTTACTAAGCAAGGCAATATCATCAGCTAATCTCAAGTTGCTAAGGTACTCTCCATCAACTTTTATCCCGATTCTTCCCACTCCAAGTGTCTGAATACCTCCTGTAAACACGCTGTGAATAGCATTGGAGAGATCGTATCTCCCTGTTTGACGCCTTTCTTTATTAGGATTTTGTTGCTTTCTTTATGGAGGACTACGGTGGCTGTGGAGCCGCTATATATAGCTTTCAGTATTTTTACATATGGCTCATCTACACCCTGATTCCTTAATGCATCCGTGACTGCTGAGGTTTCGACTGAATCAAACGCTTTTTCGTAATCAATGAAAGCTATATATAAGGGTTGGTTATATTCGGCACATTTCTCTATCACCTGATTGATAGTGTGAATATGGTCCATTGTTGAGTAGCCTTTACGGAATCCTGCCTGGTCCTTTGGTTGACAGAAGTCTAAGGTGTTCCTGATTCTATTTGCGATTACCTTAGTAAATACTTTGTAGGCAACGGACAGTAAGCTGATCGGTCTATAATTTTTCAAGTCTTTGGCGTCCCCTTTCTTATGGATTAGGATTATGTTAGCCTTCTTCCAAGATTCCGGCACGCTCGAGGCCTTGAGGCGTTGCGTATACAGGGTGGCCAGTTTCTCTAGAACAATGTTCCCACCATCCTTCAACAAATCTGCTGTTACGTGATCCTCCCCAGCTGCCTTCCCCCTTTGCATATCTCCCAAGGCTTTCTTTACTTCTTCCGGCGTTACTTGTGGGATTTCGAATTCCTCTAGACTATTTTCTCTTCTATTATCGTCGTGGGTGCCACTGGTACTGTATAAATCTCTATAGAACTCCTCAGCCACTTGAACTATCTCATCCATATTAGTAATGATATTGCCGGCTTTGTCTCTTAACGCATACATCTGATTCTTGCCTATTCCTAGTTTCTTCTTCACTGCTTTTAGGCTTTCTCCGTTCCTGAGAGCATGTTCAATTCTATCCATATTATACTTCCTTATGTCAGCTGTCTTACGCTTGTTGATCAACTTCAAAAGTTCTGCCAGTTCTATTCTAGCTGTAGGGTTAGAGGCTTTCATACATTGGCGTTTCTTGATCAGATCTTTCGTCTCCTGCGACAGTTTACCGGCATCCTGCCTAACGGAGTTTCCACCGACTTCCATTGCACACTCCTTAATGATGCCCACAAGATTGTCGTTCATTGCTTCAACGCTAAGGTCCTCTTCCTGAGTTAAAGCGGAATACCTGTTCTGTAGCTTGATCTGGAATTCCTCTATTTTCCCTCTTACCGCTAACTCATTGATCGGCTTCTTATGTACCAGTTTCTTCCGTTCCCTCCTCAGGTCTAGGCTAATTCGAGTTCTTACCATCCTGTGGTCACTGCAGTGCACCTTGCTGAGCACCTCCACATCTTGTATGATGCCAGGGTTAGCGCAGAGTATGAAGTCTATTTCATTTCTAGTCTCGCCTTTCGGGCTCCTCCACGTCCACTTTCGGCTGTCCCGCTTGCGGAAGAAGGTATTCATTATCCGCATATGATTCTGTTCTGCAAATTCTACTAATAACTCTCCCCTGCTATTCCTAGAGCCTATGCCCTATTTCCCCACTGACTTGTCTCCAGCCTGCTTCTTGCCTACTTTGGCATTGAAGTCGCCCGTCAGTATAGTGTATTTTGTTTTGACTTTACCCATCGCCGATTCCACGTCTTCATAAAAGCTTTCAACCTCGTGGTCATCATGACTGGATGTAGGGGCGTAGACCTGTACTACCTTCAATTTGTACCTCTTATTAAGTTTCACAACAAGACCTGCCACCCTCTCGTTAATGCTATAAAATTCCTGTATGTCACCAGCTATATCCTTATTAATCAGGAATCCGACTACTAGTTCTTGTCTCTCCGCTAAGCCCCGGTAGCACAGTACGTGCCCGCTTTTTAGCACTGTACATGCTTCTTTTGTACTCCTAACCTCACTGAGCCCTATTATATCCCATTTACTACCCTCTGATTCCTCCAATAACACAGCAAGACTCGCCTCACTAGATAGCGTTCTAACGTTAAAAGTTGCCAGGTTCAAATTCCAATGGCGGCCTGTCCGCCATTGGATGATGATGATATGTAGTGTTTATTGGCGCAAGGGCCAAGTGTGGCCAAAGAGCGCCAAGGCAGTGGTAATGAGTTCGCAATGTAGTTATGAGTTCTATGGGGTTAATGTAAAGTGGCTGTAAAGGGGCCTTAAAAATAGTCGCTCTAGAGTGCGTAAAATCGATCTGTAATAAGATTATGTCGATGACAAATGATGTGTTCTATGTGCAATAAAATCCATCGTGAAATAATGATGCAATACAGAAAATATATTAGATGGTGAAATTATCTGGAGCACCACTGCCTCGCCAGGTTTCAAGGGCCTAGAGGCATGTGCTATATGAAACAGCTATCACAGCGGCATCCTCTAAAGAGAGGAGACGCTACGAGTGTGTGGGGCTAATAACATGTAATACAACATCTTTCAGGAAGCCCACGACTGCGTTGGTGTCAAAGAGCGGTTCTGGGCCGAGTAACATTTCAGGATGAAGGGGGATGTGCTGCCGGTATGCTAGGGGAAAATGATTCTTTCTTTCAGATTCGGCTGCCCGACACTCCAGAAGGACGTGGAGGACGGTAAGCGTCTCCCCGCATCTACCACAGGTTGGAGGCTCGTTTCCGGTGAGTAAAAAGTTATGTGTCCCAAATGTCTGTCCTATTATTAGACGACAGAATAGGACATCTGTCCGGCGTGATTTTGTTACGGAAGGCCAGAAACCTAATTGTGGCTTTATTACATGCAGCTTATTATTTATTTCTTCGTCCCACATGCGTTGCCAGTGGTTTCGAAGTTTCCTTCTTAAGAAAGGCTTCAGGTCTGTGACAGGGACCGAAGCAGTAGGATTAACTGCATGCAATAAAATTGATGTGGCCATCTGGTCCGCTAGAACGTTTCCCTCGATGCCCCTATGTCCAGGCACCCAGCATATAATCACATGTTACTTAGATATATATGCTTTACACAGTACGGAGTACAGTTCATTAATTACTGGATTTTTTGTGATTACAGAAAGACATCAAGGCCTTCACAACACTGAGGGAGTCCGTATATATAACTGATTTCTGGAGTTTTGATTTATTTATATGCTTTACGGCCGACAGCAGTGCGTAGGCCTCAGCCGTAAAGATACTAGTTTCCGGATGCAGTACGTAGGATTCCAAGAAGGATGGGCCGACGGCTGCATAGGACACCCCGTCGTGTGTCTTCGATGCGTCTGTGTAGAACTCGGTGCTGGAGTTCCCGGAAATGCATTTGGATTTCAATCTCTGAAGCGTGTTTTGTAACTTGCATGAAAGATATATCGCATTGTATCAGCTGCCACTCCCAAGGAGGGAGCAGCTTGGCTGGATGCATTAGGCGAAGCTCGAGGAGTGGGACATGCATTTCATGACTAAGCTCCCTCACACACAGCGAGAAAGGCTATCTTACGGAGGGACGATTACGAAAGAGTGTAGCATATGTCAGCTCGTTAACGGTAGTATAGCAAGGATGTTGAGGATTTGAGTGGACTTTCAGAAAATATGTTTGGCTCATGTATGTTCCCTGGAGATGAAGTGAACACTCATTCGATTCTGCGTATAAACTTTCAACGGGACTTGTCCTGAAAGCGCCCGTGGCTAAGCGGATACCTAGATGGTGGACAGGGTCTAGCATTTTTAGCGCACTCGGGGCGGCAGAATGATAGATCACGGCACCATAGTCTAATCGTGATCGAATGAGGCTTTTATAAAGATTCATTAGACACTTCCTGTCACTACTCCACGTAGTATGGGATAGAAGTTTCATTATGTTCATTGTTTTTAGACATTTTTCTTTAAGATGTTTAATGTCGGGGACGAAAGTGAGTCTGTAGTCAAGTATGACACCTAGAAATTTGTGTTCTTTGTTTACAGGTATCTGTTGTCCACGCAGTTCTATGCAAGGATCTGGGATAAGTCCTCTCTTTCTTGTAAAAAGAACACAAGAGCTTTTGTTAGGATTGATCTTAAATCCATTCCTGTCTGCTCACATTGACACTTTGTTCAGGCCATGCTGTACCTGTCTCTCGCTGACCACGAGGTTACAAGATTTGAAAGCTATTTGAATGTCGTCCACGTAGACAGAGTAAAAGATGGCCGGTGGTAATGAAGCACGAAGCGTGTTCATCTTCATGATAAAGAGCGTGCAGCTGAGCACGCCTCCTTGGGGTACACCCGTTTCTTGCGTAAAAGGACGTGAGAGTGCATTGCCGACTTTTAGCCGGAAGGTACGATTGGACAGATAGCTTTCTATTATGTTAAGCATATTACCGTGGATGCCCATTTATGACAGGTCTCTTAAGATTCCGTAACCTCACGTTGTGTCATACGCCTTTTCCATATCGAGAAATATCTATAGAAAGAACTGTTTATGTATAAATGCTTCCCGCATATTCCCTTCAACACGTACGAGATGATCGGTTGTGGAGCGCCCTTCTCGGAAGCCACACTGATAAGGATCAAGCATTTTGCTCTGTTCAAGGAAATGAATGAGTCGCCGATTTATCATTTTTTCAAACACCTTACAAATGCAACTTGTGAGGGCTATCGGGCGGTAACTTGCCACTGAGGAAGGGTCTTTGCCTTGTTTCAAAACAGGGACCACAATGGCTTCCTTCCATGCGGTTGGAAGGTACTCTGCATGCGGCATCTATTATGAAGGCTGTGAAGTACTCCACAGCAGCATCGATTTCTAAAGAAGACATGTCATCCCATGATATACTAGTTAAGTTTCGGAATTTCTCCCAGTCTGCTATGTCAATCTTCCACCTGGGAACCTGTGGTGGATATTCGTTTTCTTTAAGTGTTCTTAATAGTATGGGGAAGTGGTCGCTTCCGTAACGATTGTTCGTAACTTCCCATTCGAGTTCAGGCAGTATGGACGGGGAAACTATGCTCAGATCAATTGAAGAAAAGGTTCTGTTTGCTAGAGAGTAATATGTGGGTTTCTTCTTATTCAGAAGGCACGCACCAGAAGAAAAAAGGAACTGTTCAACAAGACGACCTCGCGCATCTATACGAGAGTCGCCCCACAGGGAGCTGTGCGCATTGAAATCGCCAAGAACAACATAAGGTTCTGGCAATTGATCTGTAAAGGATTGGACTTCATGTTTCGTTAATTTGTAATGGGAGGGTATGTAAAGAGAGCTAATGGTGATGAGTTTGTTTAGGAGAACAGCCCGAACCGCCACTGCTTCAAGGGGCGTTTGTAGCTGTAAACGCTGACAGGAAATACTTTTATGAATAAAAATGGCAACAGCGCCTGATGATACGACAGCATCATCGCGATCTTTGCGGAACTTGACATACGGTCGGAGAAAGTTTGTGTGTTGTGGTTTTAAGTGTGTTTCCTGTAGACACAGCACTTTTGGATTGTGTTTTTGGATAAGCTCTTGCACGTCATCAAGGTTCCTAAGAAGACCTCTGACGTTCCATTGAATAATTTGTGTATCCATATTGAAAGTAAATAAGTGCTGTGTGTATGGAAACGGAGGTGATGCCTTAGGTTACAGAGCTCTTTCGAGGCCCTGTAACGGGGGTTCTGCCCTTTCTGGATAGTTCGAGGGAGCCTCGGCGCTCCTTAGGCGTTTGGTGTGCCTTGAGGACAGGTGTAGTGTCCATTGCCTCTTGTGAGGCGCCGGACAAGTGCTCTTGCGAGCGAGAAGTTACTACAGAGAGTCCCGCTTTGGAGGGCAAGACCCCTGCGCCCACCAGCCCGGAGGTCGATGGGGCTCCCTGAGGGATTTGGCTACGCCGGCTATTGCCAGCGCTGGAAGGGGCCGGGGAGGTTGGGGCAGCCTCGGCTGCGCCCACCTTCGGGGTCGATGGCCCCGTCTGCTGTGTTGGCGTAGCAGCGTTAGCTGCAGCCGCCGCGGGGGCCGATGGCGTCACTGCCGCCTCACTGGGTGTGGGACGGACAGCCGCCGGAGACCGTTGTGGCGCTGCCCCCTGACGCGTCACATCGGCAAAACTTTTCTTGGGCAGGTATGAAACCCGCCTGCGTGCCTCCTTGAATGAGATATTCTCTTTTACTTTGATTCTCACAATCTCCTTTTCTCTTTTCCAGGACGGGCAGGACCGCGAGTATGCGGCATGCTCGCCATCACAGTTGACACAATGTGGAGTGTTCTGGCACGTTTCGGAGGATTGTTCATTGTCACTGCACTTGGCACAAGTCAGCCGGCCTCGACAGTTCTGTGAACTGTGGCCGAAACATTGGCACTTAAAGCATCTGAGAGGATTGGGAACGTATGGCCGAACACGAAGTTTGATATAACCACCCTCGATGGACTCGGGAAGGACACTTGAGCCGAAAGTGAGTATCAGGTGTTTCGTCTTGATCTCTTTTCCATCTCGCCTCACCCAAGCCCTCCAAGAGTTCAGCCTCAGTGAGCTCCATCAAGTCATCGTCAGAGAAAACACCACGGGTGTTCATCGTGCGGTGCGGGGTTATAATTATTTGGGTTTCCCCAAATGACACTAGTGTTGACAATTTTTCATATTGTTTTTGATCGCGGAACTCCAAGAGGAGATCACCGCTTTCCATCCTCGACGCCTTATATCCAGCACCAAAGACTTCAGTCAATGACTTCGAAACAAGGAAGGGTGAGATAGTTCTTACTGGTTTATCTGGTTTTGCAGAATGGATGACATGGAAACGCGGGAAGGATTCTTTTTGGCGGCCAAAAAATTGGAAGACTTCATCGGTGCGCCCTCTTTTCTGAGGGCGATCAGGTAGTGGAGGAAAGGAAGTAGCCATGTGTGGACGTGTAGTTTTCGGCAGCAACGCCAGCCACCCACCATGGAGTCCAACAAGGGGACGCCGCAGGGCCTGAAAAACAGGGCCTGCAAACGCCAGCTGTACGTTGCCACTATAACCCAATATGACATAACCAAGGTTGGCTACTCACACAAGGTTAACCCTTGCTGCCAGGAAGGTCGGAAGTAATAAAGAAATGAGAAGGAGACAGAAAAGGTGGAAAGTAAGGAAAAGACGAAGGTTGTAGGGAGAGAGAGACAGGAAAAGGCAACTACCGATTTCCCCCGGGTGGGTCAGTCCGGGGGTGCCGTCTACGTGAAGCAGAGGCCAAAGAGGTGTGTTGCCTCCGCCGAGGGGCCTTAACGGTCCGAACACCCGGCATCGGCTCAACCCCCAGGATCCCCTTTCCCCGGACACGGCTAAGCCGCGCACGGCCACACGCGGATGGGTCCAATCCTCGTGTGCTCGGGTACGTGGTGTCGCAACACACCAAACGCCTGCTTACGCAGACGCCCCTGCGGGGGACCATTGGAATATATATATATATATATATATACACACAGACAGTGAGAGATTGTTGAATAGTGTATGATTTTTGTGCGTATGTGGCCTGCCCAGCCTCACTGCCATCGATCTGCCCGTCCCCGGTCAAGTGCGTATAAGCCGCTGACTTGAAGCACAAACTAATGTCGATGCATGCGGTTGAGGGGCGCGCGCCGGTTTTCAGATGGTAGACTAATATGAAACAGTTTCGAAGATATGAGATGACAAGTGCTTTCTATTGTTAAAATTGCGCTTATTGTCCCATTTGTGAACACATAGATCGTGCACAAGATGTGAAGAGAAGCTGCAGTCTCGCCGCAGTGTCGCCTCGTGTGGGAAGCGGTGAGAGCGATTTCTCTTGAGCTGTCAATCGCGTTAGTACAGGCTTTTTCGCGTTATTCCCGTTTCTCTTCACCTGTCTTGATCAATTAAACAGTGTGTCTGCAACGATCAAAGGGAATGTATCGGATCATTAGCAGCTATATGGTTGCAGCTGCTCATGGTAACACGCCAGTGTCGGGGCGCGGTGCCCCAGGGACCCGACCCCATAGCTGGGCTGCATGGGTTGGCGTGACCTCGTGACCAAAGCGCTGCGGAACTCGGCGAAGCGCGCGACCAGCGCAGTCAGCCGGCGTTCGTCGAAAACTGTCTGCTGCCGGCCACGCGTCCCGCTGGCTCGCAGAGGCTCGCGCGTATCCGACACACGCCGAGCTGCGCGCCCGACTCCTGCGGGGGCAGCGAGTGTGGGGACTCTCCGCCGGGTGTTTAGTGAGGGCGGAGCGAAGAAGGAGAAGGGGGCGTCTGCCGCGCGCACGATCGTGGTCTGCTAACAAGAATTCTCAGACGACAGCAGGGAGACCCGCCAAAGCGAACTGGGCCTTCTCACCGGAAAAGAAATGGTTCGTGTCGCTCTTTCGAGCGCGCCCGCCTGGCTCTCGGCGGGGAAGCGATGATGTTGCGCCACGCGGTGGTGACTGCGTTCGGGCGCGGGACACGGCGGTTTTCGACGTTCGCCGACGTTCGCGCGCCCTGGGCGGGTGGCCGCCCCGCCTTCCCCAGACGACCTTGTGCCCCTCTCACGGTCCGACCGAGCGAGCGTCTGGCGCGACTCCGCCAAAGGCCCACGTGACGACATCGTGACAGCGAAGCCGGGCAACCGGAAGGACTCTCCTTTGGGGACGTCCGTCAAGACTTCCCAGCCTCCGCTTCCCGGAATCCTCTGCTTACGTAAGACCTGGGAGGACGTGGCGGAGAAGTTATTGCCAGCGGCAAGGTTCCAGCACGCGTGCGCGCAGGCACCCATGCCAAAATTCGAGAAAAAGAAAGAAAAGCACACAAAATGTGCGCTGTGGGCCGTGTTGCGTCGATGAGCTGGTCGTTTACGAAAGTGTGGCGAGTACTGCGCCTTGTGAAACTTATAGCACACACACAACGCGAAATGCACAGGACGGACACTGGTCCTGGTCATGTGCATTTCATGTTTGCATTTTGCCTTAGTGTTGTAACGTTTCATAATACCAGCAATCATTTCGCCAATTCGCCCGCCTTTCGGTAACAGTGGCGGGTACTACTTCTCACTTTGCGACGAGCTTCGTGTGTTACCTGGCTATAGCTGGTATACCGCACGTATCTCCCAGTGCAGCTGTTGGTCGCCACAGTTCACGTTAACCCCTTATCATTGCCACGAGTACTGACCAACCGTCGTGATACATATATGGGCATACCACCTGAGGCCAATACTTATACGCATCACTTCTCGATTCGAAAGTGTATCGGTAGCAATCACAATCGATGACACAGCGGAATAAAATGCTGAGTTCAGTTGCTTAGGACAAAAATCAGCTGTCTGTCGCGCATTCGCTTTCGGAAGTCTTTCCGCGCCGCCATGGATCATGCATATGAACAGGACGGATGGTTAAGCGGCGAGGACGGACGGCATTAAGGACGGACAGAAGGACAGTTCACGGATGTATGCACAAATAACAGGCAGAGCATCTTTCTGCTGACGGAACAAACAGGCAACCCTATAAGACAGTTATATGGAGATATTAAGCGGCAACTATATATGAAATGTCAGAAAAAAGACAAGTCGACCGCCTCACGAGTATTATTTCCTAGATGAGATTTGTTTTGTCCCTTCTTTTATGCGCTGTAAGTAAAGTTACCACCAGCAAAACCTATCAGCTTACTGCCTTTTCGCACTGTCGACATCTGTCGCTTAACGACAAGGTCCTTCAGTTCCATCACATAAAACATAGTGAAACGGAACAGTGGGAGCCACTTCACGCAAGCGTCAACTGCGCCAAGGACTATGGAGCAATTCTGTTGAAAGCTTTGTTTCTTAGTCGGAGAGCCCCGTCCAAGAACAGTTCTCAGGCTGTGAGCCAAATGACTCACGGCAGTGCTTGTGTGACATCCTGGTAGGAAACGCGACAGGAAAGCACTTCTGGAAGTCAGCTTGCTGTTGTGTGTTCGGTCAACGAAGAGGAGCCATGCTATATTTTTAAAGCAGGGGCGTATTGGAGCTAGACCTGCCACCGACGTGCTTTGACTATAGGCAACAGAAATTATGTCATCGCTTTAAAGAAAGAAAGAAAAATAAAATATGCGGGACGGCTGTTTCTTAGCCATGTATGCATGCATGTATACCAATTTCTCTGCCAATACCAATCGAGCGGAATTTCGCTAACTGTCACTTTTGTTGTTATTGGCTAAGAAATTCTGCACGAACCCAAGAGGGGAACTGTTCAGGTTTCGCGATGGAAACAGCGTAATTAATTTACGGCATTCATTTCAGTACTAATGGCCTGGGCATCAGGCCTGAGGAAGGAATGAGTTACAAATTAATTTATGGTATTGAAAACATGAAATGGACGTCCATTAAATCTTTAAATACAAACAAGAACAGGAATCGTCGAAACAACCAGCTTAGAAGAAAAACTTCATAGAATAAATAACGCCCGATTGTGTTGCGCTAAGGGTTAACACTGAAAGATTGAAAGAACGCGATACAGATGGGTGCTTGTCTCCTTTCATTTCTTTTTTTTTTGTGCTAGAAACCAGTGCAGCACAATCATGAACGTGCACCAACTGGCTCCACTCATCGCTTTAATAAGTAAATTATACTCTGAGAAATATGCAGGAGAGATGCGACATAAACCAAAAGCATGGCGGATGCGGACACATATCAGATCAACGTGACATACCTCCGAAAGCATGCAAAAAAGACGATGCCGTCGGGCATTCAGCAACAGCGGCGGGCGTTGCATTGCAGTTATGGTTCCTCGAAAAAAACGATGTTGGTGTTACATGGGAGCTCAGTCACTGTTTTAGGTTGATA